>NW_004444045.1:7289705-7316780 GCF_000243295.1 Trichechus manatus latirostris | reverse complement strand
GGCCTAGCCAAATTGATACACACATTTTTTGGGGGACATAATTCAAACCATGACAGTAGTCAAGCACAAAACCAGGGCTATGGTAAGGCAGTTAAAAATAAGCTCTCCTGCAATCCTTCAAGTTGCAATAATGATGATGCTGTGATGTCAGGCCTTCCAGTGTAGCTTGCCCAGGAGCATGAACTTTTGAGTTTCAGAAGGTAAATAAGAAGAGGATATTGCAATTGGGAACAACAGGTAGAAGGACAACTAGATTAATTACAGCTTTTATTTCTGCAGTTGGCCAATGCCTGCTGCTAATTGAGGTCAATGATATGGGTTCAGTTCCTCTAAAGGCCAGATGACTTTGCTTAGTTTTGGGGCAAGAGGCTGCTACACTGGTCCTTCATCAGCCACCTCACAAATGTGTTTCCTGGGTCCTGGAGGAGAAGAAAATAAATCAGAGTCCATGCCCTGTGAACAAACAGGTCAGAATCATCATAGAATCAAGCATTAACAGAGTATCAGGGCTACATGGAATAGTGTGACCTTCTCAGAGGAGAAATTACTGTTATTATCATTATGATATTTAAAAACCTAGTACTTTGAATTGTGAAGCCTTGGATCTCTTTTCTCAGAATTGGAAAATTCTTAGGTTGGCATGATGTATTCGTTCTACTCTGTCACACAGGGTTGCTATGAGTCCAAATTGACTCAATAGCACCAAACAATAAGAGTCTTTTCTTTTAAGAAGAAAGGTTTTGTTATTTTCTCCCAAGTTCCTGGACGTAGAATCTTTCTCACCTGGGGCAGGGAATTGGTGTCTTCCTTTGATTCGTATAAAGTAGGAGTCAGCAAACTATAGGGAGTCAGCAAACTATAGCCTGTGGGCCAAATCTGGCCCACTGCAAATTTTTGAAAAAAAAAAAAAAATTTTTTTTTTGAACCCAACCACTGCCATTCATTATAAATTGTCCACGGCTGCTTTCACACTACAATGGCAGAGTTGAGCAGTTGCAAAACAGACCCTATGGCCCGGAAAACCTGAACAATTTACTGTCTGGCCCAGTTACAGAGAAACTTTGCCAATCTCTGGCATAGAACCCTACACTGGGCTGTTCTCTTGACTGGTACAGTTCTGAATCTTCTTAGATAGTTCTTGCTCCCCATTCTGTTGACCAGAGGGAGGCAGGGAAACAAAGCCCTCTTACCCAAAGTATCTTCCCCGTTAATCTAATTGTTTTGTCATAATTCTGAAAACTCCATGTTGGGTTTAAGGTAAACCTTCCAGAAGGTACCTAGTAGAACTGTCAATATGCCTCCAGATACTACACATTCACATGAAATCAATTAGATTCCATTGAAGCAATTCATTGAATTCACCTAGTGAAGACAGACCTGAAGAAGCAGAATTCAGAAGAGGAAGTTGAGGTTGAAAGCTGAGGATTGTGAGCTGGTCAGTTCAAAATTCAGGGCTCTGTTTGTGTTGGCCAGACTTAACTGGGTCTTTAAAAGGAGAGCTATGGGTACCTGTGCCTGGTGCAACCTTACTGGAGAAGGGAAGATGGAATGCAACCTCAATATCCCCATCTCATGATTTTGCTAAGGATCAGACCTGTCAAGGAAAGAAACTATTTTCTCTTCCAGAGTGTGCAGCTACAAAAATCAGTCAAGGAAGGGAAGACTCAGAATTTTAAGAAAACACTTCCAGCTTAAATCAAAACAATCACATCAGGACGTTATAACCCTGTCCAACGGATATGGCATTCGCACATAAATAGCTACACTTCCTGAACCTGAGCCTTCTGTGATTCAGTCAGCTTCAAGTGGCCATGATTCTGTCTCCAGGCAAGCCTTGAGTCCAGCAACTTCATGCTGTAATTGAGGCTCTAACTCTTTAGTAGATCTGGCTAGTTCCGCCAGGAAGTTAATGGCCACTTGCTTTTTTTTTTTTGGCTTAACTAATGAATCTCTGCCACTGGCATCTCTCTGGCCTTCTATCGTCTTTCATCCCTTATTGCATATGCAGCATGGCTTCTTATTTAGATGCCTGAGTTTCTTTCTGTAAATGGAAAAACTTTATTAATAAGACACAGGTGAAATCTCAGGAGTGTTTCCTCCTGGGAGGTGACTTTCAACTCAGCAGGAAGCTAACAACATGGTAAATAAAGGTTATTTCTCAAGGTCTCATGGGCTGTCAAGCAGGCAAAAATGAGAGCAAAAGAAAGATCTTGAATTAACTATTGCAGGGGCTGTTTAGTGTAGCTGTACGGCTTATTAAATACTCAAACGCACTTTATAAGCAAGAAAGACTGGTCATGCTGCTTGCTCCGTGGGGCTCACTGTGTGCATGGCGAGCTTGCAGTAATGCTGCTGCTTGTCTAGCTTTTCCAAAGCAGCCAGAACTCTTTGACCTTAACCCTTGTTCTTCTTGCCTGTGTCTTACATTTGACTGCTGTGATTCCCAGTCTCAGAAACAAAAGCACAGTAGAGAAATGCCCAGAGCATTTTGAGAGAACCTGTATAGTCTATAACAGTGGAAACTTGTGGTTTCCAAGGAAATGAAATGCCAGGAAGTTACTAAGCTTTCAAGAATGCAACACTTAATCCAAATAATCCAAAAGCAATCTAGCTGGCAATCTAATTATATTTCCTTAGGAGGAGACTGCAATAATGTTTGTTTGCGTTTAATTGCCTCCCTTTAATATGTTTGTGTTGTACTCATTTCCGACTTGGTTCCCAATCTAAAGGTCCCTTGTAATATTTGATTTAGCTTTCCAGACTAACCCAGAGGATTACACTTGGATTCATACATAACAGGACACGCAACCTCTTATTTTGTGTATGTCAGCTGATGTCAGTTTCCAGAAGGGATCATTCTTGGACAGGAAGAAAGGAAAACTAGAGATTTGAATCGACTCATCTGTTTTGCTCTTCTTAAGTATCGAAGCACTGGCAACAAAGAGAGAAAATGCCATGCCTCTCTCTCTCCTGTTACGTGTTTTTTGAAGAGGGTGGAGGAGGACATTAGTAAAAGGATTTCTCTTCAGCTCTGTGCAACTGAGAAAACCCTATTTAATGGTTAGACTCTGACTGCAGTCTCAGTCCTTGATATCAGTAATAGAGCTACATATGCTAATTGGAAATGCCACATCTGTGTATCATTCCTGAGTTTTTTCAGCGATCTCAGAGGAGCTCATTGGTACAGTGGTTAAGAACTTGGCTACTAACCGAAAGTCTGGTGGTTCGAACCCACCAGTCACTCCAAGGGAGAAAGACATGGAAGTCTGCTCCTATCAAGATTACGGTCTTGGAAACCCTATGGGACAACTGTATTCTGTTTTATAGGATCGCTATGAGTTGGAATCGCTTCAATGGCAGTTTGGTTATTTCTTTTAACAAAGAAAATCAGGCCATGGGTTTTGAATTCAAATAGTCTTGCTGATGTGTAGAAATGCAGACATTGCTTTCATTCCTAGACAAATAAATGTTTCTTTCTCTCCTGTTCTCTATCATCATGATGGAATTCCTGTTCTTACTCAAACTCTTTTATCTTTCGCATGCTCTTACTTGGCTTGGAATGTCTCCCTAGGGACTATTTTTTTCCCCTCTTTTTTCCACCACTGTGATGTTTCTTTCAGCCCCCACCTACACAGACAGAAAACAAATTTCCTTATTGATAACATCCTATTTGTCTTTAATGCTCTTGCTGAAATATCACCTCCTCTCTGAAGGTGATCCCAATATCTCCAGGTATAAGCCAACCTGACTCTGTGGAACCACAACATTTGATTTATCAACTAGTTTTAATATAATATAATAAATGCTGCAGTACAGTAGCCCTCATTACACTGTGAGCTCCTCCTGAGCAGGGCCATATTTATTTTTATACCTCCAACTTCTAATTGCAATGTTTAACACAATGCAAACGCTTAATAATAGTTGTTGAATTAATGAATGAATGTTAATATTCTGATAAGCAGCAAAGAACCACATTCTCCCATGTTCAGGAAGGGAGAACACTGCAGGACATTTATTTATTTCCTTTTTAGTTTTCAAGGTTTGGAAAAATTTAAAAAAGATGTATAACAAAAGAACCTGTTAACTAGGAATATAAATGGTATCTGGAACTCCTGATAGCAATTAGGGTGCCTTGAGTTAGAATTTGACTCTACGGCAGTGGGTTTTTTTTGGGGGGGCGGGTGTACCAAGCCCTGATGGTGCAGTGGTTAAGACTTCGCTTGCTAACCAAAAGGTCAGCAATTCAAATCCACCAGCAGCTCCTTGGAAATTGTATGGGGCAGTTCTACCCTGTCCTATAGGGTCTCTATGAGTCGGAATTGACCCAATGGCAATGGGTTTGGTTTGATTTTTGGGTACCAAGCCAAACCACTAATTTATTCAAGAGTGTCCATATGGCTTGAAATATCTATTTTTTAGCTTTTAAATTTTGCCTTTGAGTGAGACATCTTTGGGCTCTAGTATAAAATAATAAGTAAGTAAATAAAACAAATAAACAGACTACTAATAAAAATACTTAAAACTAAAGTAGCAGTGGCTAGAGAGTATAAGACAGTAATAAGAAATGCCACCCTCTACAAAGGCAATTTATCTTGGCTTTGCACTGTGCTACTGGAGTCAGCTGAATGAGGCTTTCCCAGACAAGAATATCAGTAATTCTAGGAAAAAGAGGCCTCCATTTTCTCTCCAAGCCATGACTTGGGAAATAATATGGAATAATGGGTTTTTGAAAGATCTGTTTGGGCATTTATCAAAGAATTTTTCCATTTAACAGAATAGGAATCAGTAGAGCACACCAAGAGAAATTTCTGACATCCATTGTACTTCATTGTCCCACTGAGATAGAAGATATACTCATAGGACTGTCACTTCACAGATATTTCAACAGGGGGATGGTGGTTGAAATTGTGAAGATTCTGAATTGCAGTATGTTTCCAAGATATACTTTTGTAATTTTTAAGAATAGATTCATTCATTCATTTAACAAATGTGTATTGAACATTTACTAAGTATTCCAGCAATAGGATACAAAGAATGAAGCCTAATGTACCCTAATGTAAACTATGAATTTTAGTTAATAATAATATGTCAATATTGATTCATCAGTTGTAACAGATGTATCAGAGAAATGCAAGATGCTGATAACAGGGGAAACTGTGTGCAATGGTATATGAGAATTCTCTGTACTTTCTTCTTTTTTCTGTAAACCTTAAACTGCTCTAAAAAATAAAGGGTTTTTTTTTTTCTTTTTTTTTTTAATGTGAGTTGAGTTCTCCTGCTCTGATCTACTTGGAATGTGCAACCACTCAGCAGGGAGACTGTAGGCATCAGAAGCCTAGAACAACTAGGTCAACACTACAGTTCAGTTGCTTTCAGGACTTAGATTATATGCTACTTTGAGCCCTTAGAGGCCAGGGAGCTTTGCCTCCCACAGTCCTGCTCAGATGTTCACCACACATTAGTAAGTGCTTATAAGAGTGACACTGAGAACATGAAGGGACTTTTGACGTCTTCAGCCTTAACAGTTGGATTTGCCAACATAGATCCCACTCATTGAAGATGATAAAATAAATTCCAGGTGATCATTTTCTGTGTTAAGTATCCAAGTCTATTTTGTGTTCTGAGTCTACCCCATTTGTGGCGTACTGTTCTTATTTTGCCTGAATATATGTGAAGAAATTTTAGCTGTGAAGAGACCTGTACACTTGAGGAGATATCGAGACATCAAGCTGTTGGAGTCACAGGAAGCCCCAGAGAGCTGATCTGGAGTCATTTGATGAAGGTAGTGGTGAAAGAACTACATGAAGGCAGTGGGACTAAGAAATTGCTCACCCACCTGGCATTATCTTCATGCCTTTCAAAAGAGCTGGTGAACTCACCTAGCATTTGCTCAGCCAATCTGTGCTGTCCAAAAATCACCATCTTCTCCACTTAGAGACAAAAGATGTCTCCCTTATACCTTTTTCTGACAGTTTCCTGTCAGACATTTGCAAAGCTAGTCAGACATGCAGACAGGAGCCTTTGACAGAACAAGGGTGACATTTAAAAGAAGGAACGATGATAGGATGCCTAACAGCACACTCCAGAAATAAGCACCTTTGAAAGGTACAGTGGAAATTTCAGAGCATCAGCCTGGTATTTCACCGTGTAGTGCTATATACCAAGTCCTTTCATGTAGCTCAACCTGAGTTACATTATGTAGAGGTTGCATTTGCCAAATCACAGAATGGTGAATTTAAAATTCTTTTTTTACAGCTCTAAATTAGCATGGACACTTCCCATCAAGAAGGACATTTGTTTCACTTGAGTTCTTGGCACAAATATTGCTCTTTTATGAACAAATTGCAGCTGTAAAAATGATGTTCCCCACAGGTAGAAGAAAGGTATTGCTTTTACATTCTCAATAACTAAATGAATATGTATTTTTGATAGCTGCTTTAGAAATGCCTTCTTTGCAGGGTGTTAGAAACTATAGTTACCACTATTTGAAATACCAGGCCTTACGTATTGAGAAATAGATTGCCCTTTCCATAATACCAAATTGAGCAGGGAAGTAAGATGCTGTTAGTGGCTAGATTGCCTGTTTGGGAGGCATGAGATAGTGTGAATGAACTTGATGAGGGCAGAACCAACCCCTTTGAATATTTTCTTCACACTGAAGTGTCATTCTTATAGATGGGTTCACACATGATGTTGGAATTCGCATTTTGGAGGGTCTAGCTTGCAAGACTATTGCCCTACATACTTCCAGCCTGAACTGGATCCACAAACAGAGTTAGTTAACTGATCTTACCTTGTTAATTTCTCCTGCCCTCTGTAAATGCTCAACGAGGTGAAGGGGCTGGAAGTTTTAAGGTCAACACATAATATTTGAAAATTTCTCAGCTTTCTTAAGACTCAATTATTTAAACAGTAAAATGAGGTAAAATTAATTAATCCATATGTCTAATTCTGTAACTCCCCTTTCTAGTGCCCATCAGTCTCAGAGTTAAAGTCAAAGCTCTTATGATTGCCCGTAAAGCCCTACAAGATCAGGCCCCATGTTGCTCCTACCACACATATCTCCTATTACGCTCTCCCTCACTTCCTCTGCTCCAACAACATGGATCATCTTGCCGTGCCTCAGATATGCCTGGCACAGCTTCCATGCAAGGTTTTGCTCTTGGTCCTCTCTTTTCCTGGAACCATCTCCCAGCCATCCTTTCTCAGAGAGCCCCCGACTTTTTACCCTATTGAAAATTGGAGTTCTTCCCCTCACCAGGAGTTTCCCTCTGCATCCCCTGCTTTACTCTTCTCCATAGCACTTCTTACCATTTGACACACTATATACTGTACATTTGCCTTATTTATGTTGTTGTTATGTTGTTAGGTGCCATTGAGTCAGTTCCAACTCATAGCGATGCTGTGTACAACAGAACAAAACACTGCCCAGTCCTTCACCATCCTCACAATCATTGCTGTGTTCATTGTCCCTCTGCTTTACCAAGCGTGATGTCCTTCTCCAGGGACTGCTCCCTCCTGATAACATGGCCAAAGGAAATGAGATGAAGTCTTGCCATTCTTGCTTCTAATGAACATTCTGTCTGTACTTCTTTCAAGACAGATTTGTTCATTCTTCTGGCAGTCCATGGTATATTCAGTATTCTTTGCCAACACCATATTTCAAAGACATCAATTCTTCTGTCCTCCTTATTCACTGTCAAGTTTTAGCATGTATATGAGGCAATTGAAAATACCGTGGCTTGGGTCAGGTGTACTTTAGTCCTCAAAGTGATATGTTTGCTTTTCAACACTTTAAAAAGCTCTTTTCAACAGATTTTCCTAATGCAATACGGCATTTGATTTCTTGACTGCTGCTTTCATGGGTGTTGATTCTAGATAAGTAAAATGAAATTCATGACAACTTCAATCTTTTCTCCGTTTATCATGATGTTACTTACTGGTCCAGTTGTGAGGATTTTTGTTTTCTTTATGTTGAGGTGTAATCCATATTGAATCAGTAAGTGCTTCAAGTCCTCTTCCCTTTCAGCAAGCAAGATTGTGTCATCTGCATACCGCTGGTTGTTCATGAATCTTCCTCCAATCCTGATGCTGCGTTCTTCTTATAGTCCAGCTTCTCAAATTATTTGCTCAGCATACAGGTTGAATAAGTATGGGGAAAGGATACAATCAGGAAGCATACCTAGTCTAATTTTAAACCACACAATATCTCCTTGTTCTGTTTGAACACCTGCATCTTGGTCTATGTATAGGTTCTGCTTGAGCACAATTAAGTGTTCTGGAATTTCTATTTTTTGAAATGTTATAAATAATTTGTTAGAATTCACACAGTCAAATGCCTTTGCATAGTCAATAAAACACAGGTAAACATCTTTCTGGTATTCTCTGCTTTCAGCCAACATCCGTCTGACATCAGCAGTGATGGTCCTCTTTCCACGTCATCTTCTGAATCCAGCTTGAATTTCTGGCTGTTCCATGTCAATGCACTTCTTCAACAGATTTTGAATTATCGTCAGCAAAATTTCACTTGAGTGTGAGATTAATAATATTGTTTGATAATTTCTGCATTCTGTTGGATCACTTTTCTTTGGAATGGGCACACATATAGATCTCTTCCACTTGGTCGGCCAGGTAAGCTGTCTTCCAAATTTCTTGGCATAGAAGACAGAGCACTTCCAGGGCTGCATCCATTTGTTGAAATAGGTCAGTTACTGGAGCCTTGTTTTTTCCAATGCCTTCAGTGCAACTTGGACTTCTTCAGTGCCATCAGTTCTTGATCATATGCTACCTCCTGAAATGGTTGAACGTCAACCAATTCTTTTTGGTATGGTAACTCTGTGTATTCCTTCCATCTTCTTTTGATGTTTCCTGCATCGTTCAATATTTTCCCCATAGAATCTTTCAGTATCACAACTTGAGGCTTGAATTTTTTCTTCAGTTTTTTTACTTGGAGAAATGCCGAGTGCATTCTCCCCCTTTGGTTTTCTAACTCCATGTCTTTGCACATTTCATTATAATACTTCACTTTGTCTTCTCGAGCTGACCTTTGAAATCTTCCTTTAGCTCTTTTACTTCATTTCTCCATTTGCTATAGTAGCTGCATGTTAAAAAGCAAATTTCAGAGTCTCTTCTGACATTGATTTTGGTCTTTTCTTTCTTTCCTGTAGTTTTAATAACCTTTTGCTTTCTTCACATATGATGTCCTTGATGTTATCCCACAACTCATCTGATCATTAGTGTTCAATGTGTTAAATCTATTCTTGAGATGGTCTCTAAATTCAGGTGGGATATACTCCAGGTCATATTTTGACTCTCGTGGGGTTGTTTTAATTTTCTTCATTCTCAACTTGAACTTGTATATGAGAAATTAATGATGTGTTCAGCAGTCAGCCTCTCGCCTTGTTTTGGCTGATGATATTGAGTTTCTCCATCATCTCTTTACACAGATATAGTCAGTTTGATTCCTGTGTATTCCATCTGGCAAGGTCACCATTTATGTTGTTTAAAAAAGGTATTTTCAATGAACAAGTCATTGATCTTGCAAAATTCTATTATGTGCTCTCTGGCGTCATTTCTATTACAAGGCCATATTTTCCAAATACTGATGCTTCTTCTTTGTTTACAACCTTTGCATTCCAATCACCAATAATTGTCAATGTATATCGAATGCACGTTTGATCAGTTTCAGACTGCAGAAGTTGATAAAAATCTTCAATTTCTTCATCTTCGGCATTAGTGATTTTTGTATACATTTGAATAATAATGGTATTAACTCATCTTCCTTGTAGGCATACTTATTTATACACACACACACATACACACTAGAATATGAGTTCCATGATTACTTTTTTTTTACTTTCTTATCAATTGCTGTATTTCAGGACCAAGAATAGTGCTTGACACATAATAAGTGCTCAATAAATATTTTTTAATTAGAAATAGTCACAAACATTTCAATGGGTTTAGAAGTTTCTTGCTTAATTCTTATCCTACATGGAAAAGATCATATTAATTCCCACTTTATAGGTAATGAAAATGAAGTTTAAAAACATTCTGATAAATGTCCAAGTCCCGAAAACTGTCATGTGGTCAGCTAGAACATGTACTTAGCCTCTTCTGAATCCAAATCCACTTCCTTTTATTATACTGTTCTGTCTCTTTCTACCCCAAGACGCCACTGTGAGAATATAATTTAAAATTATTTAAAGTTTTTGAAAACTGTAAGGTCCCATTCTAGTGGAAGGCATTCTTACCATTATTTTTGTCTGTTTTTTAATGAGAACACCGCCAAGGTTATTTTTAGAATTCACTTTTTTCCTTCCATATTGATTTTTGACCAGCATAGGATCAAATATATCCCCAATGTCCAGTGATTCAGTAAGAGGAACAAACTCAAAATGCAATGAATAAGTGAAGGGAGAAAATTATGGTGGATGGGGGGAGAATATGCTATAACAATATGACAATAAACGTAGTGTCTTCCTTTTTTTTTCCCCAAGAAGAACCGGTTGTTGTTATCTTTAGTTGTGTAGTTGTTGCCATCGTCTTAGTTACATCAGCCTCTGGGTTTGTTGTGTATCTCTCTGCCTCAGGTTCAATCAGTGTAAGCATATACCATGGTACCCAGCATTGTCCATTGAGAGAATAGGTCTACCTGGAGTCGCGATGAGTTGGAATTGACTTGATGGCAATGGGTTTTGTTTGGTTGATCTCTCAGCTGCTGCCTAAGATAATTGTATTGGCTTGTATCCTGTTTCACAATTCTGTCTAGTATCTGCATTGGCTGTAACTCTGGGGATGTGCCTCATCTTCTCAGATACAATGCAGAAATATTCAATAATCGATTAATCATATTGTCCGTGAGCATTCATTAATTATCAGTGGGATGAAGGTGAGGGCAGCCACCATGCTGGACAGCTGGATTTCCAAATAAAACAGCATACCTTACCATTAAGGAGCAGAATATATTTGGAAATGTAGCTCTAAGTCTGCAGTCACTTATGTTCTAACGTGAGAAGTGTTTTAATAGAGGGTGACCAAAGAGTATGCCATCCTGCTACTCCAACTTTTATGTATGTACATACTACCTCTGTTTCTACTCCATGCCAACCTTGGATGAAGAATTTAGGACCACTTTGGTTTTCCCCAAAGGAATTTACCCAAAGATATGAGTAAAAAATGCTAACTTTATTGGGGATTTTATAGGAGAAGTAGATAAAGGGAAGGGGTTTGCGTTACATAGCCCTCAACAAATAATGTGAAGACCCACCATAGGCAATATTTTTGTCCAGAGTCTCCTAGTCCCTCCACTATTGGGAGGGAGGTTTCTCTCTCCTATAGACCTGGATCCCATGCCTGACTGAATACAAGTCTGTAATATAATAGATGCTCAATAATGTGTACTGAATGGGTAAATGATAGAATGAATAAATGACAAAAAAATGAAAGTCATGTTTTAAGGAGATCAACTTTTCTAAATTTCTTAGACTTTGTGACCTATTGTAAATACTATTTTATATGCAAACTCTGAGTTCTTAAAAAAGTCTATAATAAACCATTTGTATTTCAAATGCTGAAGGAATCCTATACTAAATTATTTTGAAAAAAAAAAATAATACTTTTTTTAAAAAAGTCAATAAATAATTAACACAGTGAGGCAACTTAATCAGCTTCTGTATTTTCTTATATTGAGTTTGTTCAAAGTTAAGTTAACATGCATATAATTCAAGATTTCACATCTCTACTTCTTAGTCTGGAAGTTCAAGAATACAAAGCAAGACTATATTTTCCTACAAACACCCAGGAAGTGAAAGCTGCCAATATCTAACTGAAATATTCAGAAGGGAAAAACAGCCCAAGTGTCAAGTGAATGAGGAATAACTTTCAATGTCCTATCAGAGGAGCGGTTGAAGTTATGTATTGATCCCAGCACAAGGAAAATATGCCTAGAAATTTAATTTGACCTTTACAATCAATAGCACTCAGATGTCACTGGAGCAGAGGGTGGAAAAAAAGATGACTTTAAAATTATAGTCATGAATTTATAATTGCATTAATGAATAGAAGTAATTTATTGAATTAATGTTTCCAGAATCTAAAGAAAATCAGCCTGCCACAGCACATTCCTGAAGGAATCGGGAGGTAGGATCGTAGTTTTCCAGACTAATTTTCATTAACTCATCGATGCCTTGCTCCTTATCCTATTGTTTGGGTCTTTGTGCCTCGACTCACTTTCTGAGGTATGGTCACTTTTTTGCCTACAAACTAACCACTGCACACTAAGCTAAGTGCAAAGATCAAGCCTTTAATGGACTCACCCATGATAAGAATGAGCCCTTCCCTACATTCATTATCTCATCTTTGTCCAAAAGTCTTAGAGAAAATGCACTTTGTGTTATGGTGGAGGGATGCTTAACAAAAAGCATTACACATAGTAAGTGCTTATGGATATGTACTTAATCAATGAATTCAGTTGGAGTCATTAGCATCAATAGCGTCTACATGAGAAGACAATCTGTACAGTCACAGGGCACACAAACTGAAAATCAGAAATGTGTTCTTAAAACCGAAAAACAGACTGTGATTGCACATACTGTGATAATATATATTTTGAGCTTCTTCCTCAACTTGGTGGGTTCTTCTTTTTCCTCTTGGCACACTTGTCTTCATTTTTCAAAGTCATTCCCTTGATGACTCATCGGGTCCAGAGCCTTAAATTGCATTTCCTTGCTGTTTTCAAAGTTGTGTCTCTGGCCCTTAACTCTTCCTATGACTTTAAACAGTTCTTTCCTCCTGCCTCTTGAACAGCTACATTTTGATGTTTAATAGGTATCTCACACTTGGCGTGCCTCAAACCAAAGTTTGTGGTGTCTCCTTCTCAAAACTCTCCTCCTTAGCCTTCTTTATCTCAGCTAATGGCAACCCCATCCTTAATATGGAGTTATCCTTGACTTATTTCTTCTCCCTTTTGTAACTACTCACACCCAATCTAGCAGCAAATCCTTTTTATATAAATAATATATGTATATGTATTTCCTCCCTACCTGATTGAGACTATTGCAGTGGTATCCTTACTTACTGTGATTCCTGCTTCTGCCCTTCCCTATATCCAACCTTCACCTATAGTCTATTACCAAAACAGTATATGGAATGGTTCTTTCAAAACACAGGTGGGATCATGTCCCTCCTCTACTCTAACCCCTATGGTATATCTCGCTCAGAGTGAAAGCCAAATTTGTACACTGGTCAATAGGGGCCCGTGTGAACTGGCTCACCTACAGCCTCTTTGATCTCACCTACTTCAACCTTCTATCTTTTTCATCCTATTTGTGCTACCCTGACTTCCATTCTGTTTTTTAAACATGCCAAGCATGTTCTCACCTTGGGATATTTGCCATGCTGTTTCCTCTGCCAAGAATTGTCTCAGTACAGATACTAATTTGCCTTCATTGCTCAGTTCCTTCAGATTTCTATTTATGTACAAGTTAATCAGCAAGACCTTGCCTGACAACCCTACATAAAATGGCAACTTCCTCCTGCATTCCCTACACTTATCTTTCTCTGCTTTCTATGTCTCCATAGCTCATATCAGCATCTGACCTACTCTTTATTGGCAAGGTTTATTTACTGCTTATATCTCCCCAGAGTCTGGGGTGGCTTGTACAGTTAAGCACTTGACTACTAACAAAAAGGTTGGCTGTTCAAAGCTTCCGAAATGTCCATGCTTGAAAACCCTATGGAGTGCAGTTCTACTGTGCCCACAAGGGGGTCATCATGAATTGGAATCAACTCAATAGCAATGAGTTACATCTCCCCACTGGAATGTAAGCTTCATGAGGACAGAAACATTTTTGACTTCTTTTTTGGCAACTGTATTCCTAGTGCATAAAACATTGCTTTAATAAACATTTATCAGATGAAGAAATGCATTAAAATTATCAGCTATAACAAAGCATTCAAAGCAAAGCTACATTTGCTTTTGGAGGAGGAGTCCAAATCTCTGGATTGCTCAGTTCTCGCTTCATTCTGAAACTGCAGAGTAACTATGCTCTGGATTCCCCCATTGGGTTTTCTTTCACTAACATGTTATCCCACCACTTGTCTGTCAGTTTGACATACTGTAGTGACCTGTGTGTTGCTGTAATGCTGGAAGCTATGCCGCCAGTATTTCAAATAACAGTAGGTTCACCTATGGTAGACAGGTTTCAGTGGAGCTTCCAGACTAACACAAACTAGGTAGAAGAACCTGAATATCTATTTCAGGGAAAAAAAAAATTAGTAAGTGAAAACCTTATGGATAGCAGTGGAACATTTTCTGGTATAGTGCTGGAAGATGAAACTCTCAGATTGTAAGGCACTCAAAATATAACTGGGTAAAAGCTACCTCCTCAAAGTGGAATTGACCTAAATGACATGGATGGAGTAAAGCTTTTGGGACTTTCATTTGCTAAGGTGGCATGACACAAAATGAGAAGAAACAGCTGCAAACATCATTAGTAACTGGAAAGTAAAATGTACAAAGCATGAAACAAGGAAAACCAGAAGTCGTCAAAAATGAAATGGAATGCTAGAGGGTCAATATCATTGGCATTGGTGAGCTGAAATGGACTGGTATCGACCATTTTGAATCAGACAATCGTGTGGCCTACGATGCTGAGAATGATGAGTTGGAGAGGAATGGTGTCATATTCATCATCAAAAGGAACATTTCAAGACCTATCCTGAAGTACAACACTGTAAGCGACAGGATAATATCCATATACCTACAAGGAAGGCCAGTTAATATGACTATTACGACTATTAGTCAAATTTACACACCAACCACTAGTGCCAAAGATGAAGACATTGAAAGTTTTTATCAACTTTTGCAGTCTGAAATTGACCAGACATGCAATCAAGATGCATTGGTAATTATTAGTGATTGCAATACAAAAGGTGGAAACGAAGAAAGATCAGTAGTTGGAAAATATGGCCTCGGTGATAGAAACGACACTGCAGATCGCATGATAGAATTTTACGAGACCAGTAACTTATTCATTGGAAATACATTTTTTCAACAACATAATCAACAACTATACACATGGACCTTGCGGCTGGGATACACAGGAATCAATTTGACTACATCTGTGGAAAGAGACTATGGAGAAGCTCAATATCATCAGTCAGAACAAGGCCAGGGGCTGGCTGCGGAACAGATCATCAATTGTTCATATGCAAGTTCAAGTTGAAGCTGAAGAAAATTAAAATGAATCCATGAAAGCCAAAATACAACCTTAAGTATATCCCACCTGAATTTAGAGACCATCTCAAAAATAGATTTAACACATTGAACACTAATGACCAAAGACCAGAAGAGTTATGGGATAACATCAAGGATATCATACATGAAGAAAGCAAAAGGTCATTAAAAAGACAGGAAAGAAAAGACCAAAATGGAAAGTCAGAAGAGACTCTAAAACTTGCTCTTGCATGTAGCATAGGTAAAATGAATGGAAAAAATGATGAAGTAAAAGAACTGAAGAGAAGATTTCAAAGGGTGGCTCAAGAAGACAAAGTAAAATATAATAATGAAATGTGCAAAGACCTGCAATTAGAAAACCAAAAGGGAAGAACACGCCGGCATTTCTTAAGCCAAAAGAACTGAAGAAAAAATTCAAGCCTTGAGCTGCAATATTGAAGGATTCTATGGGCAAAATTTGAACAGCGCAGCAAGCATCAAAAGAAAATGGAAGGAATACACATAGTCACTGTATCAAAAAGAACTGGTCGATGTTCAACCATTTCAGGAGGGAGCATATGATCAAGAACCAATGGTACTGGAGGTAGAAGTCCAAGCTTCGCTGAAGGCATCGATGAAAATCAAGGCTCCAGGAATAGACGGAATACCAATTGAAATGTTTCAACAAATGGATGCAACCCTGAAACTGCATACTCATCTATGCCAACAAATTTGGAAGACAGCTACCTGGCCAACCGACTGAAAGAGATCCATATACCAGCCCATACCAAAGAAAGGCGATCCAGCAGAATGCAGAAATCAGTGAACAACATCATCAATACCACATGCAAGTAAAACTTTGCTGAAAATAATTCAGAAATGGTTGCAGCTGAACATCGACAGGGAACTGCCAGAAATTCAAGCCAGATTAGGCAGAAGACATGGAATGAAGGATAGCATTGCTGATGTCAGATGGATCTTGGCTGAGAATACCAGGAAGATGTTTACCTGTGTTTTATTGACTATGTAAATTCATTCGATGGTGTGAATCATAACAAATTATAGATAACATTGGTAAGAATAGGAATTCCAGAACACTGAATTGTACTCATGCAGAACCTGTACATAGACCAAGAGACAGTTGTTTGAACAGAACAAGGGAATGCTGCATATTTTAAAAACAGAAAAGGTGTGTGTCATGGTTCTATCATTTCAGCACACTTATTCAATCTGTATGCTGAGCAAATAAACCAAGAAATTGGACTGTATGAAGAAAAACATAGCATTAGGATTGGAAGAAGACTAATTAACAACCTGTGATATGCAGACGACACAACCTTACTAGCTGAAAGTGAAGAGAACTTGAAGCACTTACTAATGAAAATCAAAGATCACAGCCATCAGTATGGATTACACCTCAACATAAAGAAAACAAAAATCCTCACAACTGGACCAATAAGCAACAACATGATAAATGGAGAAAAGATTGAAGTTGTCAGGGATTTCATTTTACTTGGATCCACAATCATCACCCAAAACAGCAGTCAAGAAATCAGACACCGTATTAAATTAGGCAAATCTGCTGCAAAAGACTTCTTTAAAGTATTGAAAAGCAAAGATGTCACTTTGAGGACTAAGGTGCCCTTGACTCAAGCCATGGTATTTTCAGTTGCCTCATATGCATGGAAAGCTGGGCAATGAATAAGGAAGAGCAAAGAAGAACTGATACATTTGAATTATGATGTTGGTGAAGAGTACTGAATATACCATGGTCTGCTAGAAAAATGAACAAATCTGTCTTGGAAGAGGTACAACCAGTATTCTCCTTGGAAGAAAGGATGGCACAACTTCAACTTACTTCCTTTGGACATGTTGTCAGGAGAGACCAGTCCTTGGAGAAGGACATCATGCTTGGTAAAGTAAAGAGTCACGTGAAGGATTGACACAGTGTCTTCAACTACTGGCTCAACCATAATAACAATCATGAGGATGGCGGAAGACCTGGCAGCGTGTTGTTCTTTTGTATGTATGGTTGCTGTGAGTTGGAACTGACTCGAGGGCATCTAACAACAACAACATGTTATCAAATAATCTTTGTTTTCATTGCTCTAAAATCAAGTAGGATATGCTATGCAATGATTATTGAGTGAGATAAGATGAAAATGTTTGCACATGGATAACTTAACCATTTAAATGCTCAGAGGTCTTTTTTAGTTATATTTGCTTAAGTTTGATAGCATATCCATGCAGATCTCAGATTCTCTATGAATTATAGTCTTTTTTTTTTTTTTAAACAGCTTCCCATCAGGCCTGCTGCCATTATTGGTGAAGTACCAGCAGTATCTGGTAGCTGGTAGTTAGTATCTGCTTCCAGGAAAGCAGTAAGAGTAGAAATCTGTGATGTCCTCTTGAGATCAAAGTTATATCCATAAAAATGTCAACAATTTACTAATAGGTAAGTTCAGATGAGTAGACACCCATCCCTTCCAGTTATCATAAGCTGCCTGGGCTCTGGTCTATCCAGGCTGCTAAAGGAGCTGTGGATAACTTCATCCATCAGGTCTTCTCTTAAAAGTGAATGAAAATACCTAGAGATGTAATATCAGAGAGGCACCTGTTCATAATTCCGTAATGAACTTCTGATCAGGTGTCAGATTCCTTAATCCCACTAAGAGGAAGTCATTTCAACATAGAAAGATTTTTTTTTTAGTTTCAGACCAAAAGTAATATTCCCTGGAAAGGATCACAATAGGATGTGAATTGTTCTTTCAAAAGGAAAACTGAATTCAAATCACAGTCTTACCCCTTACTTGGGTGGCTTTATAATGGTATTTCCCATCCTATGTTTATTTCAATCAATAATCCTCATTAGTCTCTGCTCCAGCTAAAACTGACCTGGAAGATATAAAAATGCTTTGTACCTTCCTGTCTATGACATCACTAATGGTCTCTGGTGTTCTTCTCACCTAAAATGCCCTGTTTGTACAACTGTGAATAATGAAAATGTTCCATAATTTTAAATACAACTCAAATACTGCCTTTTCCATAAGAATTTCCCTAGTACCCATAAAGTTAAAATGAACGTAATCTTTTGCTCCTCTGGGCTCTCATAATATTCAGTTGTGTGTGCGTGTAATTATATGTATATATATAAAATTTTTTTATATCTCTTCTGAATTTGCAAGATCTTGGACATTAGGGATCATTCATTTTTTTCCAACTTCCCACTCTGTGGATACATCCATTCCCCAGTGTTGCTGAACACTGACCATACAGACTCTGCCTAAATGGTTCCTATCACAGTAGCATTCACCACTTCCCAAGCAATCTGTTCTTTTGGTGTAGATTTGGCACTCCACTGATGACAGCTTGGACAAAGCTGAGTGTTCCTTCTCTAGTATCAGGGCTGTAAAACAGCTTTTGTTTGGTTGATATATTAAAAAAAAAAGAAAGAAAAAAATCCTGGTCTAACAATAAGACAGTGATGGCCCACAAAGGAATTTTTTCATTGACAATCCGGGGAGAAAATTTGCATAATTACCGGGCACTCCCAGGGAGAATTAGATGATTGAGATGGTGTTTCAAGCGATTAAGGGATTTTTTAAAATCATGTTTTCTTTTTCAAGATTTGAAGCAGCTTAACTGCAGTAAACAGGTTTTCTGGAGGAGTTTCTTGGGAAATGGCTATTGGGGCTTAAATCCGAAATGCTATTATTTTAGGTGGATCCCCCATTCTACATTCCAAGTGGCCTAGGATACCTTTTCTCCTAACTTCTGTCATACTTTGTTGTAAGCTACTTGTTCAATGTGTATTTTCAATGCTGGACTGTGGACCTGGAGAGGTCGGTATTGAGGCTGTCTTGTCAATCTCTCCATTCCCAGGAGCAGCAATTATTTGCAGAATGAATAAATGGCTGTGTGTGGTAGCAGTATGAAGTGGGTTAACTGGTACTTTGGGAATTGGCATACTCTTTTAAAAATAGCTGCCCACCAAGATACATGGTCCCTGTCATGGATTGAATTGTGTCACCCCAAAATATGTGGCAATTTGATTAGACCATGATTCCCAATATTGTGTGGTTGTCCTCCATTTTGTAATTGTAATTTTATGTTAAAGAGGATTAGGGTGGTTTTGTAAAACCTTTACTAAGGTCACATCCCTGATCCAATGTAAAGGGAGTTTCCCTGGGGTGTGGCCTGCACCACCTTTTATCTTACAAGAGATAAAAGGAAAGGGAAGTGAGCAGAGGTGGGGGACCTCATACCACCAAGAAAACAGTGCCAGGAGCAGAGCACATCCTTTGGACCCCAGGGTTCCTGCTGGGAGAAGCTCCTACTCCAGGGGAAGATTGACGACAAGGACCTTCCTCCAGAGCCGACAGAGGGAGAAAGCTTTTCCCTGGAGTTGACGCCCTGAATTTGAACTTGTAGCCTACTAGACTGTGAGAAAATAAATTTCTCTTTGTTAAAGCCATCCACTTGTAGTATTTCTGTTATCGCAGCACCAGATAACTAAGACAGTCCCCAAGTAAAACTGTATCAGAATTAGTCTGCTTTCTTCTCTACAAGGTAGACACTTAAAATGCTACAATCTAAAACCTTGTCTTATGACTCTCATAGATATATTAGAAGGGATAAAAATGTGCCTTAAAAACTGAATAATCCAACATGGTAATGTAGTAAATAATTGCTTGTTAGAGTGAATGCTTGGAACATCAGCAAACAAGAGGTGCTGATGAAGTAAATACCTTGAACTATTCCTAGCTTTGGTGGGAATTAATTGATCAAATAAATATTGATTTAAAACTTATTAGGTTAGCCATAATAATAAATGGTTTACATCCGTTCATTGATTTGATCTTCTAGACATCCCATTAAGTATTTTCATTTTCATTTTGCAGATGAAGAAATTAAGGATCAGTTATGTTGAATAATTTGTGAGAGATTATATGACCAGTAATTGTCAGAGCTGGAGTTTGAATTCAGTTCTAATTTATCCAAAACCTAAGTGTTTTATATTAGACCATGGTGTTAAGGGAATTAGGGGAAGAGCAAGTGTAAAGTTCAAGAAGTATGGTCGTTTGAGAAGAAGAAAGATATTTGATACAGCAAGTAGTGGTGGGAGAAGGCAGAAATGGGTATTGGGGCAGGTGAAGGAGGTTGGAGCCATATCTTGAAAGCCTCTATATGGCCTGCAGTGGTTTTTAAGTGGAGAAAGGATGCTCTTTAGGTGAGTGATTCTGGCTGCCGTGTGGATGCCAGGAGGCAAGAGATGCTGAAAGCTCAGGCAGTGCTAATGGAGACATTTTGAAAATGGTGAGAGCCACAGTCCCATATCTCACAAGTCATACAAAGGATTCTTAAGCACCAGAAGGTGAAGGGAAGTCTTATCTCCCTCCATTAAAAAAAAAAAAAGAAAAAACACATTGCTATGATAGGTGACTCTAGGCTGTGGAGGGCCATATGAAAACCTGATCTGACAATAAGATGAATTCTCTGCCTAGAGTTTGCACCCAACCTGTGAGTAAGCCCCTCAAAATCATCTTATCCAGAGGAAAACGGACAGAGCACACCAGTAACTTGAAACCCTCCATAGGAATCACTGGGCTTGATAACCTTTGTGTAATTTTAATGCCTTATTCAACTTGATGATTATGACTTCGAGGGAGAGAAAAGAATAAGGGGAATTAAATATAAATCACTTTGAAAAGTAAGCAATAGTTTTTCAACGATAATTCATATACTAATAGATCAGTTCTTGGCAGAGAAACTAATGCTTTAAAAATTACCCAATTAAAATAAGAATACTTTTTTGTGTACAAAGTATACAGAGAAGTATACAACACAATAAATTTAAAAAATCTCATTTTCTTCCTCCTCACTTCCAACCACAAAGGTAACCAGGATTGTTTTTTTATTTATTTCTAATCTAGTTTCCTTTCTATTTACCTATATGCACACATATGAAATATCTTTCTTATAGTTGCAAAACATCCCATAAGAAGTATGTTTATTACAATTGAGCTAACATTTTCTTTATTAGGTTATTTCCATTGTCTTGCTGTTACAAATAATGCTGCAATAAATATTGTTGTGCTCCATCTTTGTATTCATGTATTGATATACACAGACAAACATCTTTTCTGATGAATTCTGACATGTGGATTTCTTGAGTCAAAAAGTATGTGCACGTTAAATTTTTATAGATATAGACCAATTGCCTTCCAAATTGACTTCAAGTATACATACTCCTAACATACATAAGAAAGTGCCTCCATTTTCCTTCTTCTCAATTTCTTTATTATCTGTTAAAATGTAAACATATCAATCAAAACACACTAAGGAAGTTAAGAACTAAAATATACAAATAACAAGCATAGCATCGACTACGTGCTCTCTCTATTTCAGCCTCCAGTCTTTTCTAAAAAAAGAAAGAAAAGAAATAGATTGCCATCAAGTCAATTCTAATTCATGGCGACCTCACGAATTTCAAAGCAGACCTGCACGCCATAGGATTTTCAGTGGCTGTGATCTTACAGAAGTAAATCACCAAGTCTTCTTCCGAGGCAACGCTGGGTGGATTTGAACTGCCAAACTTTCAGTTAGTAGTGGAGCATAAACTGTCTGCACCACCCATGGACCTTGTCTTCTTTAATAAACCAACAAAACCAAACTCGTTGCAGTTGAGTCAATTTTGACTCATAACAACCCTGTAGGACAGAATAAAAACTTCCCCATAGGGTATCCAAGGAGCGGCTGGTGGATTTGAACTGCTGACCATTTTGGTTAGCAGTAGAGCTCTTAACCACTGTGCCACCAGGGCTCTGTCTTCTTAAATAAACCAAAAAACCAAACCCATTGCTGGCAAGTTGATTCCTACCCATAGCAACCCTATAGGACAGAGTAGAACCACCCGATAGGGTTTCCAAAGAGCAGCTGGAGGATTTGAACTGCTGACCTTTTGGTCAGCAGCAGAGCTCTTAACCACTGAGCAACCAGGGCTCCATGTCTTCTTTAATAAACCAAGAAAAAAGACGTGATAATATGCTAAATTTTGTGTTTATTACTCCCTTGCATTAAAAAAATATATATTTTGTTGTGTTTTAGGTGAAAGTGTACATAGCAAATTAGGTTCCCATTTAACAATTTTTATACACATTGTTCCATGACATTGGTTACATTTTTTATCCTGTGTCAACATTATCATTTCCATTCTGTTTGCTCTGTTTCCATTAATCTAGCTTCCCTGTCCCTCCCTAGCTTCACATCTTTGTTTTAGGGTAAATGTTGACTGTTTGGTCTCTTATAGTTGATTATGTAAGGAAGCACAGTATTCACAGGTGATGTTTTTTATTTTATAAGCCCATCTATTATTTAGATGAAAAGTGACCACCGGGAGTGGCTTCAGTGCCAAGTTCAAAGGCTATCTTAGGGTGATCGTCTTTGGGGTTCCTCTAAGTCTCTATCGGTCCAGTAAGTCTGGCCTTTTTTTGGGAGTTTGAATTTTGTTCTACATTTGTCTCCCTTTCTTCCAGGACCTTCTATTATGTCCCTGGTCAGAATGGTTGGTAGTGGTAGCTGGGCACCATCTAGTTCTTCTGCGCTCAGACTGGATGAGGCTATGGTTCATGTGGGCTATTAATTCTGTGAACTCGTTTCTTCTTTGAGTCTTTAGTTTCCTTCATTCTGTTTTGTTCCAGGTGAGTAGAGACCAGTATCTTAGATGGCCACTTGCAAGCTTTTAAGGCCCTAGATGCTACTCAGCAACTTAGGATGTTGAACATTATCTTTATGAACTATGTTATACCAGTTGACTGAGTTGTTCCACAAGACTATGGTCCCAGGCCTTGAAACCCAATAAACCAGTCCCATGAGGTATTTGGTTATGTGGAGGAAGTATCCATAACTTTGCCCCTATGTGGTTTATTATATATATATGAATATATATATACAATACACATAAACATATACGTACATATGCCTACAGGTATACCTATACATCCATACCCATATACTCACATGTGCCTTCCTGTACAAATCTATGCATACATATCTACCTATGTGGAATCCCTGGTGGCATAGTGGTTAAGACCTATGGCTGCTAACAAAAAGGTCTGCAGTTTGAATCCACCAAGCCCTCCTTGGAGACTCTATGGGGCAGTTCTGCTCTGCCCTATAGGGTTGTTATGAGTTGGAATTGACTCGATGGCAACAGGTTTGGTTTCTATTTTTTTTTTTTTAAATCTACCTATATAACCACACACATATTTTTTTGGTTGTTATTGCTGCAAAACTGTATGTTACAGCATTTACTGAAATTGGCCCCTATCCTTGTGTACTTCTTAGTGTCTTCATTTACCTTGGACTCATTGTGCAGACTTCACCCATATTGGCTATTGCCTTTCCTAGCACGAAAAATAACAAGTGTCGACTGTCTAGAAAGTGATTCTCTCTCCCTCTCCCCTGCCCCATTTCTGGTAGCCATCAAAGAACGTTGCTTTCCGTGTGTATACTTACTCTTCACTTTTTATAAAAGTGAGACAATACAGTATTTGTCAATTTTTGTCATTGATTTATTTCACTCAGCATAATGTCCTCCAGATTTCATCTATATTATGTTTTGGGGACTCCTCATTATCCTGTATAGTTGCATAGTATTCCATTGCATGTATGTACCACAATTTGTTTATCCATTCATCTGCTGATGGGCACTTAGGTTGTTTCCATCTTTTTGCTATTGTGAATAATGCTGCAATGAACATGGGTTGTGCATATATCTATTCGTTTCACTGCTCTTATACCTCTAGGATATATACCTAGGAGTGGGATTGCTGGATCATAAGGTATTTCTATTTCTAGCTTTTTAAGGAAACACTATACTGTTTTCCATAGTGCTTGTATCATTTTACAATCCCAGCAATAATGTGTAAGAGTTCCAATCCCGCTACAACCTTATCAACATTTGTTGTTTTGTGTTTTTTTGATCATTGCCATTTTTGCAGGGGTGAGATTGTATCTCATTGTAGTTTTGATTTGCATCTCTCTAATAGGTAAAATGATTGTGAGCACCTTTTCTTGTATTTGTTGGCCACCTGAATGTCATTTTGATGAAGTGTCTGTTCATGTCCTTTGTCCATTTTTGATTGGATTGTTCGTCTTTTTGTTGTTGAGTTGTTAAAGTTTTCTATACATTTTAGAGATTAGACCCTTATCTGATAGTTGTTGCCAAAGCTCTTTTCCCAGTCAGTGGATTCTCTTTTTACTCTCTTGGTAAAGTCTTCTGATGAGCATGAGTATTTAAGTTTTAGAGGTTCCCATTATCTAATTCATCTTCTAACATTTGTGCATTTGTGTTTGATAGCTTATTTACACCAAAAATTAAGTCCCCTAGTTTTGACTCTATGTTATCTTCCAGGAACTTTATAATTTTAGCTTTAACATTTAGGTCTGTGATCCTTTTTTGAGTTAGTTTTTGTGCACGGTGTGAGGTATGGATCCTGATTCCTTTTTCTGCCTGTGAATATCCAGATTTGCCAGCACCATTTTTTAGAGAGACTGTTTTCTTCCCTATTGAATTGACTTAGACCCTTTGTGGAAGATCAGCTGCCTGTAGATGGATGGGTTTACCTTTGGGTTCTCAATTCTATTCCATTGGTCTGTCTATGTGTCTGTCATTGAACCAGTACCAGGCTGTTTTGATTACCATGGCTGTATAGTAAGTTTTGAGATCTGGAAGTGAGAGGCCTCCTACTTTGTACTTCTTCAATACTGATTTATCTGTTCAGGGCCTCCTCCCTTTCCATATAAAGCTGGAGGTTAGTTTTTCCATTTCATTAAAGAATATTATTGAGATTTGGATCAGGATTGCAATGAATCTGTAGATCACTTTTGGTAGTACTGACATGTTCACAATGTTAAGTCTTCCAGTCCATGAGCATGGAATGTTTTTCCATTTATGTAGATTTCTTTTAGTTTCTTGCAGTAGTGTTTTATAGTTATCCTTGTATAAGTTTTTTACATCCCTAGTTAGGTTTCTTAGGCATTTTATCCTTTTGGGGACTACTGTAAATGGTATTCACTTCTTGATTTCCTTTTCAGAGTCCTCCTTGTTAGCATAGAGGAACCCAACTGATTTTTGTGAGTTGATCTTATACCCTGCCACTTTGCTGAATCCTTCTATTAATTCCAGTAACTTTCTTGTGAAACCTCTGGGATTTTCTATGTATAGGATCATGTCATCTTTGAACAAGGATAGTTTTACTTCTTCCTTTTCAATTTGGATACAGTTTTTTTCCTTTTGTTGCCTTATTGCTCTGGCTAGAACTTCCAATACAGTATTGAGTTGGAGTGGTGATAAGGACATCCTTGTCTCATTCCTGTAATCAAGGGAAATGCTCTCAATCTTTCTCCGTTGAGAATAATGTTGGCTGTTCATTTTGCATGTATGATCTTAATTATGTTGAGGAATTTCCCTCCTATTCCTATTTTGCTGAGAGTTTTTAATCAAGATCTGGTGTTGGATTTTATTATATGCCTTTTCTGCATCGATTGAGATGATCATGTGATCTTTTTCTTTCAACGTGGTGAATTATGTCAATTTTCTTTTTTTATTATTGTACTTTAGATGAAGGTTTACGAACAAACTAGCTTCTCATTAAACAATTAGTACACATATTGTTTTGCGAGTTTGCTTACCAACCCCACAACATGTTAATACTCTCCCTTCTTGACCTAGGGTTCCTTATTACCAGCTTTCCTGTCCCCTCCTACCTTCTAGTCCTTTGCCCTGGGCTGGTGTGCTGCTTGAGTCTCATTTTGTTTTATGGGCCTGTCTAATCTTTGGCTGAAGGGTGAACCTCAGGAGTGACTTCATTACTGAGCTAAAAGGGTGTCCAGGGGCTATACTCTTGGGGTTTCTCCAGTCTCTGCCAGGCCAGTAAGTCTGGTCTTTTTTTGTGAGTTAGAATTTTGTTCTGCATTTTTTCTCCAGCTCTGTCCGTGGTCCTCTATTGTGATCCCTGTCAGAGCAGTCAGTGGTGGTAGCCGGGCACCATCTAGTTGTGCTGGACTCAGTCTGGTGGAAGCTGTGGTAGTTGTGGTCCATTAGTCCTGTGGACTAATCTTTCCCTTCTGTCTTTGGTTTTCTTCATTCTCTCTTGATCCTAATGGCGTGAGACTAGTGGAGTATCTTAGATGGCTGCTCAAAAGCTTTTAAGACCCCAGACGCTACTCACCAAGGTAAAATATAGAACATTTTCTTTATAAACTATGTTATGCCAGTTGAGCTAGACGTTCCCTGAAACCATGGTCCCCACAGCCCTCAGTCCAGTAATTCGGTCCCTCACGGATTTTGGATGTGTGTACGGAGCTTCAATGACCTTGCCTTGGACAAGTTGTGCTGACTTCCCCAGTATTGTGTACTGCCTTACCCTTCACCGAAGTTACCACTTATCTATTGTCTGTTTAGTATTTTTCCATCCCCACCCCCCCCCTCCCTCATAACCATCAAAGATTGTTTCTTTTGTGTGTAAACCTTTTCATGAGTTTTTATAGTAGTCTCATACAGTATTTGCCGTTTTGTGATTGATTTATTTCACTCAGCATAACGCCTTCCATATTCATCCATGTTGTGAGATGCTTTGCAGATTCATCATTTTTCTTTATTATTGCAAGTACTCCATTGTGTGTATGTACCATAGTTTGTTTATCCATTCATCTGTTGATGGACTTCTAGCTTGTTTCCGTCTTTTTGCTATTGTGAACAATGCTGCAATGAACATGAGTATGCATATGCCTATTTGTGTGATGGCTCTTATTTCTCTAGGGTATATTGCTAGGAGTAGGATTGCTGGATCATA
>NW_004444045.1:7287005-7288420 GCF_000243295.1 Trichechus manatus latirostris | reverse complement strand
TTTTTCTGCATTGATTGAGATGATCATGTGATTCTTTTATTTGTGGCGGATTATGTTGATTGTTTTTTTAATGTTGAGCCATCCTTGCATATCTGATATGATGCTGGATTTTACTGGCTAGAATTTTGTTGAGAACTTTTGCATCTATATTCATGAGAAATATTGGTCTGTAATTTTTTTTTTTTAATGTGGTGTCTTTTCCCTGGTTTTGGTATCAGGGTTATGCTGGCTTCGTAGAATGAAGGTGGAAGTATCCCGTCCTTTTCTATGTTCTGAAATAGTTTGAGTAGTACTGGTGTAAGCTTTTTTCTGAATGTTTGGTAGAATTCTGCAGTGAAGTAATCTGGGCCAGGGCTTTTTTTTTTGTTGGGAGGTTTTTTTTTTTTTCAATCTGTTCTCTTTTTACGGGTCTGTTCAGATTTTCAACATCATTTTGTGTTTGGGTAGGTAGTGGGTTTCTAGTAGTTTGTCCATTTCCTCTAGGTTTTCAAATTTGTTGGAGTATACTGTTTCATAGTACTGTGTTATGATCCTTTTATTTCAGTTGGGTCTGTTGTAATGTCCCGCATTTCATTTCTTATTTAGGTTATTTGTGTCCTCTCCTGTTTTTCTTTTATCAGTTTGAACAATGATTTGTCAATTTTGTTGATCCTTTCAAAGAACAAACTTTTGGTTTTGTTGATTCTTTCTATTGTTTTTCTATTCTCTATTGCATTTATTTCTGCTCTGATCTTTATTATTTCCTTTCTTCTGGTGGCTGTCAGCTTCCTTTGCTTTTCTCTTTCTATTTGTTCAAGTTGTGTAGTTAACGTTTTGATTTTGTCCTTTTCTTGTTTTTTGATGTGTGCATCTGTTGCTATAAATTGACCTCTGAGCTCTGCCTTTGTTGTGTCCCAAAGGTTTTGGTATGATGTGTATTCATTCTCATTTGATTCTAGGAATTTTTCGATTCCATATTTGATTTCTTCTATTACCCAGTGTTTTTTAAGCAAGATGTTATTCAGTTTCCATGTAATTGATTCTTTTTCCTTGCTGTTCCTGTTGTTAATTTCTACTTTGATGATGTTGCAATCAGAGAAGATACTTTGTATTATCTCAATGTTTTGGATTTTGTTGAGGGTTGCTTTGTGGCCTAAGATGTGGTCTGTTCTGGAGAACATTCCATATGTGTTGGGGAAAAAAATGTGTACTTTGCAGCTGTTAGGTGGAGTGTTCCATATATGTATGAGCTCAAGTTGGCTGGTTGTGTCCTTTAGTTCTGTATCTTTGTTGAGGTTCTTTCTAGGTGTTCTGTCCTTTACTGAGTGTAATGTGTTGAAGTCTCCTACTATTGTTATGGAACTGCCAATTTCTCTTTTCAGATCTGTTAGAGTTTGTTTTATGTATTTTGGAGCCCTGTCATTGGATGCGTAGAT
>NW_004444045.1:7280706-7286905 GCF_000243295.1 Trichechus manatus latirostris | reverse complement strand
CCTTCTTTGTCTTTTATGGTGGATTTTGTTTTAAAGTCTATTTTATCTGAGATTATATTGCCACTCCTGATCTTTTTTGTAGCTGTTTGCTTGATATATTTTTTTCCATACTTTGATTTTTAATAGATTTACATCTTTGTTTCTAAGATGTGTCTCTTGTAGACAACATATTGATGGATCCTGTTTTTGTAATCCATTCTGTCACTCTCTGTCTCTTTATGGATGCATTTAGGCCATTTACGTGCAGTGTGATTATTGATAGGTGTGAGTTTATTGCTGTCATTTTATAGTGCTTTTTTTTTTTTAAGCAGTGCTGATGTTTTCTCTGTTCCTCTTACTCTCCTGTGCTGAATTTCTTTTGTTTATGGATTTTTTCATTTCTTTTGTTTTTGTAGATTTTGTGCTTACTGAGACTTTATGTTTTTCTTCTTTATTTTGATGAGTAGGTTTGTTAACTTTCTTGTTGGTTACCTTGAAATTTACCCTTATCTTCCTAAGTTTGAACCAGTCTTTTATTACTTGGTATCACCTTGTCTTGCTCTCTATTTGAAAGTTCTACAGCTATACCATTTATTCTCTCTTTCATTGTTCTGACGTTGTTGTCATTTACAGATTAACCTCTCTGGTTCCCCGTTGTAAATCTTTTAGTTCTGATTAATCTTTGAGAGTCTATTGCCTAGGTAGGTATCTGGCTGATGCAGTCTTAGGTCCTACATTCAGGCTGTCATCTGATGTTGTTTGTGCTCAAACCGAAGGACTCCCTTTAATAATTCTTGTAAGTTTGGTTTGGTTTTTACATATCCCCTTAATTTCTGTTTATCTGGAAATGACCTAATTTCACCATCATATTTGAGTGAGAGTTTTGCAGGATATATTATTCTTGGTTGGCAATTTTTTTCTTTCAAGGTTTTATATATGCCATCCCATTGCCTTCTTGCCTTCTTGGTGTCTGCCAAGTAATCAGATCTTAGCCTTATTGTTTCCCCTCTGTATGTGACTTTTCGTTTTTCTCAAGCTGCTGTCAGGATTCTTCCTCTGTCTTTGGTTTTAGCGAGTGTGATTATGATATGCCTTGGTGATTTTCTTTTGGGTTCTATCCTGTATGGGTTTGTTGAGCTTCTTGGATGGTCAGTTTTTCATCTTAAATGATATTAGGGAAGTTTTCTGTCAGTAGTTCTTCAGTGATTCTCTCTGTGTTTTCTGCTTTCTCCCTCTGTTCTGGAACTCCGATCACTTGCAGATTTTTGCTTTTGATTGTATCCCACATCATTCTCAGGGTTTCTTCATTTTTCTTCGTTCTTTTCTCTAATTTTTCCTCAAACAAAGTGGTATCCAAGGATTTGTCTTCAATTTTGCTGATCCTGCCTTCTGTTTCAAATCTGTTTCTCAGACCTTCTATGACAATGTCGATTTCTGAAAACTTGCTGTTTATCTTTTGAATTTCTAATTGCTGGTTTTATATAATTTCTAGTTGTAAATTTATTTTGACATTTTTCCTGTATTATTTTCCTAAATTCTTCCATTGTTTTATCTGTCTTTTCCATGATTTAGTCCATCTTCTCCAAAATTTTTTCTCATTTTTTCCTTCAACCCTTGGATAGCTCTGAATATTAGAGATTTGAATTCCCCATCAGGTAGTTCCAGTGCCTTTTCTTCTACTGGAAGGTCACCTGGTGTTTTATTTTGGACACCTACTGGAGCCATCCTACCCCGTTTTTTAATATGTTTTGGTATTGTCTGCTGCCTTCGGGACATTCAGTAGTTATTTTTTTAGTTTATTGGTGGTAGAATTCTTTGTTTCATCCTGCTTTTTGTTTTATTTATGTCTGTACAGGTGGGCTGTGCATTCTTTGTTGTTTGCTCATCTCTGGGCATGATATTTCTCACCACTTTGTCCAATGGGCAGGACCAGATACTCAGCTATGGTGCAGCAGGAAAGGTCCAGTGGAAGAGGAGAGGCTGGGAGAGGCTGTTTGCAGCACATACCGGGGTTGACGTGGCGGGGCCAGGGGTAAGTGCAGGGCTGGTCCCGTTAGACCATGCCTGTGCTGCTTGGGGGTATGATGTTCAGCTCATGGTTCAGATAGACAGGAAGGTAGAGGGAGGTTGTGATGTGTGGAGCTAAGTGGGTGTGGGAAAGAAGAGAAAGAGGAGAGAGAAACAGGAGCCAAAAAAGAAAAACAAAAATGCTGATGGAGCCTGCCTTTGGAGTGGCACATACTCTGGGAAGCCTTGTGCAAGTGGCTTTCTAGCCAGGTAGTAAGGCACAGCCAGTCAAGAAGGGACAGATAAGGCATACGCAGCTATGTGGGTGGGAGAAAGGAAAAGAAGGAAGGGGGAGAGAGATAAGAAACTAGATTTAAAAAAAAAGAGAAAGGCACATGCGGCTAGGTGGTCGGGAGAAAAGAGTGGAAGGAATGTAGTGAGAGACAAGAAACTGAGAAAAAAAAAAAAGGACAGAAAAGAAAACTTCCCCAAGACAGCCCACCAGAAGCAGGTCCCCAACCAAGTGACACTGCACAGTACATCAAGAAGGAGCGGAGATGGCACATGATGTCAGATATTCACGAGAAAGGTAAGGAAGGAACGTAGAGGGAGACAAAAATTAAGAAAAGGAGAGAAAGAAAAAAATGCCCTGAGGGAGCCCACTGGTATGGTGCCACGAACCAGGGAAATGGCTCCCCAGCCATGTGGCATTGCACAGCCCATCTAGAAGGAGCAGAGATGGCACGTGTCACCAGGTGTTCAGGAGAAAAGAAGGGAAGGATGGTAGAGAGACAAGAAATTTAACAATGAAAAAAATACCCAAGGGAACTCACTGGATTGGCGGCATGGACCGGGGAAGTGGCTCCCAAGCCACTAGGCAGTGCGCAGCCCATCTAGAAGGGGTGGAGATAGCACACAGCACCAGATATTCAGGAAACAGGAAAAGAAGGAAAGTAGAGAGAGACAAGAAACCGAGAAATGAAGAAAAACAAAAAGGAAAAAATGCCCCAAGGGATCCCACTGGCATGGTGATGAGGACCAAGGAAGCAGTTCCCCAGCCAAGCAGTGCTTCACAACTTGTCAGTAAGATGCAGAGATGGCACACAGAGCCAGGTATTCAAGAGAAAGGAAGGGAAGGAGGTGAGAGAGAGAAGAAACCAAAAGAAGCCAAAAAAAGCAACAACATCAACAAGAAAATGTCACTGAAGGAGCTGGATGGTATGGGCAGGGTGAATCCAAGGGGCACAGAGCCAGTGCCTCCCTGGCTGAGCAACCTCTGCCTACCAGGAAACAGCAGAGGGACAAGCAAGGGGAACAAGGGTGAAGGGTGGGAAAGCATGTATGGCTGGTTTCCAGGTGCTCTGTCTCCTGCTGGGAGCTCTGCTAAGCTGTCTTCCCATACTCCCTGTCTCTGCCAATCTTGGTGGCTGAGAAGTCCAAGTTGGTGAATCCGTGCTTGGTTGAGTTCTTTATCTCTTCATTTGATGCTTAGGGTCCCAGGATTGACGTTTGTCTCTGTTTACTTAGTTTTTTGTGTCTTTGCTGTGGCGGGACAGTGTGGTGCTTCTGTCTATAGTGCCATGTTGGCCTCTGATTGATTTTCTAATGTTGCATCCCTGGTATGAATCCTACTTGGTCATGATGTCTTATTTTCTTTGATATGCTGTTGAATTCAGCTGGTTAGAATTTTGTTGAAAATTTTCGTGTCCGTATTCATGAGGGATATTGGTCTGTAATTTTCTTTTTTAGTGGTTCTTTGCTTGGCTTTGGTGTCAGGGTTATGCTGGCTTCATAGAATCAGTTAGGGAGTATTCCTTTCTTTTCTGTGATCTGGAATGATTTGAGTAGAATTGGTGTGTTGTAAATCCTATCACTATGATGTAATGAGATGAATTAGTGGCAGTTATATTGATGAGATCTACAAGATTAGATAGTGTCTTAAGCCAATCTCTATTGAGATATAAAAGAGAGAAGTGAGTAGAGAGACCGGGGGAGCTCATACCACCAAGAACCAGTGCTAGGAGCAGAGTGTGTCCTTTGGACCTGAGGTTCCTGTGCTGAGATGCTCCCAGACCAAGGGAAGACAGGTGACAAGAACCTTCCTCCAGAGCTGACAGAGAGAGAAAGCCTTCCCCTGGACCTGGTGCCCTGAATTCAGACTTGTAGCCTACTGGACTGTGAGAGAATAAAGTTCTCTTTGTTAAAGCCATCCACTTGTAGTATTTCTGTTACAGCAGCACTAGATAACTAAGACATCTTGTTTACCCCTCCCTATTACTGAAAATCTCTTTTTGCCCAATCTTTGATATGGTGGCAGATGATATTATGGTCTGTGCATTCTCCCTATTGTAATAATCTCTTTCCACTATTGCAGTAGTTCCTTTCCCGTTATTGCAATAGTGTTTTCAAAGAAATTCTCTCCTTTCCTAAGTCTAGAATTGTTTTTTGTTTGATTCAGGAAACTAGATATGATTAAAAATTAAAAGAACAGTTCATGGAAAATATTAAATAATATAACAAACTTTGACAATAAAAATAATTAGAATAATAGTCAATGGATTATGTATACCAATTGAAAACAAAGACTCTAAGATTGAAATAAAAACAAAATAATGATTCAAAAATATCTGCCTGCAATACACATATGTAAAACAAGAAAAGAACAGTTGATGAAGAGATATAAAATATCTCAACCAGAATGATCCAAAAGGAGAAGCGTGGTCAACATGGCAGAGTAGTTAGACGCTTCCTATATCCCTCTTACAACAAAGACCTGGAAAAACAAGTGATTTGATTCTACGTGAACATCTGGCAGCCCTGAACAAGGCAAGGTTAAGAAATCCATCTGAGTCATACCGGAGAGGAAGACCATTTGGAAGAGGTGAGGAGTGCTAGAGCCGCGGCGGCGAAACTGCAGAGACACAGCCACGCTGGTCCGTGGTGAAGCAGGCAAACAGCTGTGCTGTGCGTGTGCTCGAGAAGCAGTTTCCACATTGAGAGACACCCAGCAGCAGAGATTCTGCTTGGAAACTCTGAACCAGTGAAGAGCAGCTCCCAAGAGGCTAGGATAAGTACATGCGTGCACCCTTTCGTGGCGATTAAAAAAAAAAAAAAGCCCATTTGGAAAAATCTCTCTCCCTTTTACCTCCTACCTCCGCACTCTGCACCAGATTTGGGAAAAACCTCTCTCCCTTTTACCTCCTCCCTCCTCGCTCTGCACCAGGAATCCACTGGGCCGGAAGTAGGTCCCAAAAGGTGTCCTGACCCATTCTCCTGTCCTTGGAGAGGGAAGAAATAAACCGCTGGCTCCCCTAGGCCAAGAACACAGGGTTGGCACGGCTCCTTTGCTGGCCACAGAAATCGGGGGTCTGCAGACTCTGAGTGCCGTACAATTCTGCATAGACTTGTGGGGACCCATCTCAACAGCGTTCGCCCTCACTGCCACAGTACAACAGGGCAAACATCTGAAGTTTAACTTCAACTGCTTCAGCTGTGAACAGGCAGATTTGTGACCCTCGAAACAGCCCTGCCCCTCAAGTAGGCACATTTATCAATCTGCAGCAGGGTCTTGAGGACTGGTGGTAGCTCCTAAAGTGCCTAGTCACCTGCTACAGGAGTTCAAGAAAAAGTGGTGCCCTCGAGTCTTTGCAGCCAACAGAGTGGGGTGCTCTTAGCCCAGCTGCAAAACTCACCTACCTATTCACCCTAGAGAATAGGGACACAGTTTTCTTTCAGACTCTCAGGAGCAGCCGTCAGCCCCCTGCCTGGCTCAGCTCATGATCCCCTACCACAGCCAGAGTCCAGTGCCTGCACCAATCACCCATGCCTCTCTAGGACTGGAGGTGAGAGCCTGCATCACACACTTGGTGACTGACTGCCTGCACACCCAAGCTGATACCATATAGGAAAATTTAACAGACTCCGGTGTGCACATACTTAGTTACAGAACTAACTACCTGGTGACAGGACATTAAAGATCAAAAGGTGTCAAAAATCAAACTAGTGCACACGAGCAGCGTATTTGGGCATATCAAAACAAAACAAAATAAGAAGCTAGGTCTCACTAAGCAAACACAAAATAAAATTATAATAAATTATTGATGGCTCAGAGACAACAGTCAATATCAAGTCACATAAAGAGACAGTCCATGATGGCTTCAGCAAGCTCCCAAAATAAAGAATCAATAAATTCTCTGCAGGAAGAGAACTTCTT
>NW_004444045.1:7250757-7274929 GCF_000243295.1 Trichechus manatus latirostris | reverse complement strand
TTTCTGAGGCCGACTCTTCAGACAGGGATTGGACTGGACTGTGAGACATAAAGTGATGCTTGTGAAGAATGTGCCTCTTAGACAAGTAGATATAAGAGACCAAAGGGGCGGCTTCTGTCCAGAGGTAAGAGGGGAAGGCAGAGAGAGTTAGGAGCTGGTTGAATGTTCATGGGGAATCAGGGGCAGAAGGGAGTGGTGTGCTGTCGCAGAATGGGGTGAGTGGTTGGGGTCCATAACAATGTATGTTTAAAAAAAAAAATTCTGTATGGGAGACTAACTTGAAATATAAACTTCATTTAATTAAAACAATAAAAAAACAAAAAACAAAAAACAAAATGATCCAAAGGAAAACTGAGGTTGTATTTTTAGGAGCCGGATAAGTAGAATTTAAGGCGAAAGCACTCTAATATTAAAAGTATATTATATATATTTGTACAAAGTACAATAAAATAGATGCATAAACATTTATGCACTTAACAATACAATCTCAAATGTAGCAAGCTTCAACTGGCAGGAATGTTGAGAGATATAGATAAATCTACAGTTACTGGAATTTTAACACCCTTTTTAGAAATTAGTAGATTCAGTGGGCAGAAAAAACAGAGATTTTGAATATAAAAGAGACATTAATACTAATCTGCGTCAACAAATGGATAGTATTTTTTTTAAAGCACACACAAAACGTTGACTAAAAAAATAATTGGCCCTGTATTAGGTAACAAAGGAAGTCTCAATAAATTTCAAAGACTCAGTATAATATAAAATAAAAAGTATCATTTTTGTAAAATCCAAAATGTTTGGAAACTAACTGACACCTACTAAATAACCCTTGGATTAAAAGGAAATATTTAAAAAAATTAAGAAATATTTAAAATGAATGATAATAAACACAAGTCAAATTTGTGGGATGTGCTAAATCGGTGCTTAAAGGGAAATTTAGAGCTGTTCATACATTTATCAGGAAAGAAGAAAGGTGGACGGTAAATGAACTCAGCATTCAATTCAGGAAACGAGAACAAAAACATAAAATCTGAAGAAGCAGGAAATAAGAAAATAAAGGAGATAAGAGTCAATGAAATTTAGAGAACAAATCGACAAAAATTAACAAAATGGAAAGCAGGTTTTTCTAAAAGATTATTAAGACAGATTTCTGTCAGTACTGACAAAGAAAAAAGAGTGAGAATATGCAAATAAAGAAAATAAAGAATGAAAAGATGGAAGTAACTACAAGTAGAAGTTGAAAACGGGGAAACAATTATAGAGTTTACTATGTATTATAAATTATTATAAGTAATGAATTTGAAAATCCAAAAGAAATCGATAAATTCCAAAAAGCATACGTGAATTTTTTTTAAAGGAGCATGAAAAAATTAAATTAGGCTCATCATTTAGAACAGTGTAAAGAGTGAATGAATAAGACTTTATATTTCTCCAGCATCTGGCTCACAGTAAGGATTGTAATTAGTTGTTGAATAAAATAATAAATGAGTGGATGAATTAATGATGCTCAGGTAAATTGCCTTCTGTGATGCTGAATAAAAGTACAGTGGTGATTTCACAGCACCATCGTCATGTTGAAGATGTATAGGATGGGAATTGAAATGGTCTAGAAATGGGGGGTAGGACATTCCAGGCAGGAGGTGGAATTATGTGGAGAGAGGGATGACAAATAGCTCTGAGATGTAAGACTTTCTAAAAAGTGTTGTTGTTAAATGCCCTGGAGTCTATTTCTATTCATAGCGATGCCACGTGACAGAGTAGAACTGCCCCGTAGCATTTTCTAGGCTGTAATCTTTACAGGAGCAGATCACCAGGTCTTTTCTCCCTTGAAGCCATTGGGTGGGTTCAAACTGCCAACTTTTCAGTTAGCAGCCGAGTTCTTAACCCGTGTGCCACCAAGGCTCCTCTTTTTAAAAAAAAAAAAAGACTTTAATAAAAGGAAAGTGTTCATGCAAACAAAAAAAAAAATTTTTTTTTTCCTTTTCATGAGCTACTTTAATTTTGGGGTAACCAAAGTAAGCTTTTCCTTTTTGCCTTTTCACACATTGCAGCCTAACGCCAATTTCTAGGGTGTTAAAAGAATGGAATTACTCAGAGCAAGATGAGGTCTTTTGGGTAGCATTGAAAAGCCTGAGGGAAATCCGAATAAATAAGAAAGGGGAGATAAGGAAGGTTATTTTTGTCTTCCCATTGCTGAATGACAATTGACAATTGGCTCTGTATATGCAAGTGAGCTTGGGGAAAAAAATATGAAAGACACTGTTGTGGCAATATCTTTCAGGAAATTGGTTAATAGGTTTAATGTAAGTTTCAGATCAAATTAAGGGAAATCAGTGCAGTGGCACAGTAATGGTGTTAATAAGAACATTCTCAACGGGTGCCATTTCAAGGAGCTTAACTCAAGTTGGAATGCATGACATACCCACTAGGCATGAGTTCCTGTGTCTGTGCCAGTTCCTGGGGTGCACAGCTGGCCTAGATCACTGAGAAGCTGCACACGTGCCAAAGAGCTTGATTTTTGTAAGAAAAATATCAATTCCGCACATCGCAGGTGTTTTGGTTTTGAAGACTTTCCTTTAACTGTTAACACAGTTTTACAACTCCCCAGGGTAGGTGAGACCTAAACTGGCCTGTGGTTGGGTTGACTCTTGCTCAACTGTCTCCTGGCTAATTCTGTCTCCACAGCTGTCTCTCTTTTCTCTCCCATGACCAAAATGCTCTTCAGGTGATATTTTCTCAGTTCCACAGCTTCACAGAACAGAAGTCTTGGAATTCAGTTTTGTTCTCTTTAGTATCTGCCCCTTTCCCCTGACTTTGCTCCAGATCTTAGGTACGAAATCTTTTCAGATTTTCTTAACATTTATTGCTTTAGAGGAAAGATGTGTGAGATTAAAGGTTATAGGTTGGAAATGAAAGTGCCTAAAATATCAAAGATGATCTAATCTTAATTCACTAAAGATAAATTGCTGCTTTATGCTCTGTGTGTGGTCTCTTAGCCATGACTGACTTTGTTTTTCTGACAAAATTAGTACACTCAGTCAGGGCAGCTTGCTATATACCTAATGTCACTTCCTTTTGATCCTGTAAAATCCTGAATCCTTTATGCTTCATTTGAACTCTACTCGTGCCTGTCTCTCATTCACTTTGTTTTAGTTCTCCCATCAGGTCTAATGTTTAGCATATTCTGCTCTCTGGAGGAAGGTAGTTTTCTGCTTTACCTAGATGTACCCTTTGGCTTCAGCGCCTCTAATACTGCTGGCATTAGGTCAGCTATTCTTTCTAAAATAATAAAACCAAAAACCCATTGCCATCGAGTCGATTCCAACTCATAGCAACCCTACAGGACAGAGTAGAACTGCCCCACAGAGTTTTCAAGGAGCGCCTGGTGGATTCAAACTGCCGACCTTTTGGTTAGCAGCCGTAGCACTTAACAACTACGCCACCAGGGTTTCTTCTAAAATAATAGGAGAGAGAAATATTTTGAAATAAATATAACAGATAATGGTTAATATATTAAATATACAAAAACTTCATACAAATTGATGAAAACATCACTGAGGCCAAAAGGAGAAAAGATAATATACAAATGTACAAAACACAAAAGAGAGAATGCATGCATATGAAATATTCATGACTCTCTAGTAACCACCAGAATGCAAATAAAAAAAAAATTGAGATTAACCTCTTTGCCTATAAATGAACAAAGAATAAAATAAATTTTATTAATGGTGGAGGGTGCTGTGAAATGGTTATTCTTATAGACTCTGAATATAAATTAAGCCAACTTCTGAGGAATCTAGTTAGTAATATCTTGCTGATATTAAACTACTTAGCAATGTTTTGCTAATATTAAAGATGTTTATTCCTTCTAAATATTTTTCCCATTCTACGAGTATATTCTAGGAAAATTATCAGACATGAAGCAAAAAACTGATGTACAAGTATGTTTATTTATAAAAGAAAAAAAAATGACAAGTAAATGTTGATGACTCATAATGACCCTACAGAACAGAGTAGAACTGTCCTATAGGGTTTCCAAGGCTGTAATGTTTTTGGAAGCAGACTGCCACACCTTTTTCCCACAGAGTGGCTGGTGGGTTCTAACCGACGACCTTTCAGTTAGCAGATGAGTGCTTAACCACTGTGCCACTGTTACCGCAATAACGCGGATTGGAGGTGCCTGCCGCAGTAGCCAATTCTGAGACAGGGGTGAGGTGAGCAGCAAGAGGTTTATTATATATCAATATATAGGAGACAGAGGGGAATAGATTCCTCCAAAAAAACCATCTTGCCCACTGGAGATCGGCTAAAGGCTTTTATAGGGGCAGGATTATGGGTCTTAGAAGTTTGTGTTAGTTTCCCCTTGAGGTGGTCATGTCTCAGATGAGTTAATCTTCTACTGGTATTCTTGGGGGTTATCTGGCGCCATTTTGGGGATTATCTGGTGACATTCTTGGGGGTTATCTGGCGACATCCTGGTTTTTCTTGTCCCAAGATGGGTGCTTTGTTCAGTTTTCATCCTTAGATCATTATCACTTGTTTTCCACCCTCCATGGAGGAACATCGGTTAATCTTAAACCTTTTGTAAAGACTGGAGAAATGAGATCATGAGACAATGTGGCGGTTAGCAATGGGGAGTAAATAATAGTGAGGCAGGCCTGTGCGGCCTCTTCCTCCACCAGGGCTCTTTTGATGACCAGTACAATGGTTAAATTAATTATGGTTCCTTCATATAAAATGGAATATTTTTTAACAATTGAATACTATGTTTACAAGGAATTTTAATGATGTAAGAAAGTGCTTATAATATTAACTGAAAAAGCAGGGTATATACATCATATATATGTATCATATATACAGTATCATATATACAGTAAAATTTCAAATATATCTGTTCTATGTCCCTTTGGCTTCCATCCGTCTTATGGATGAGTGAGAATGGAGCATATCATTCTCTCTGTCTCTGTTTAGATATAGAAAGTTAATTTCTTCCTCTGTAACATTCTCTTGGTTTAGTTTTATACCTCTCCCTACTTTCTGAAATGTGAACACAGATGCACCATAGTGTGGGTTTTTAACAGGAGAGCTTCAAATACCAGTCTGTCATCATTCAGCCAGTTAACAAATACTTACTGATCACAAGTAATGTGCCAAATATTATTTAGGGGTTAGCAATTCAGCAGTGTGTGTATGTAAGAGAGAGAAACAGAGAATCAAGAACCAAGAACTTATATGAAGAAAACAATGGTAGGTTGAAGGGCTTCTTTACTAGGTTTGCTGGGTGAGTCCTCTTTGAGGAGGTGACACAGATTTGAAATCTGATGAACAAAGAAAACAAATGCAAAGACCTTGCGATAGTGTACTAGAGTAACAGAGAGAAGGTTAGTATGGTTATTTAACTAGTAAAGGTGGTAGTGGAGAGAGATGGCTAATTTCATGAACCATAATAAAAAGTTTTTTTTTTTCTTTTTTTAGTATACTCACAGGCTATGGAGTGTTAGTAGCAATGGAAAGACATAATCTAAGTTATTCTTAAGATTATCCCAATACATTGTGGTGAATGTTCTTCAGGAAGCAAGAGTGGAGAGGGGAAGACCTGGGCTTGAAGTAGTTCCTGCTGGAAATGACATATGTTTGAATTAGATCATGACTTTGGAGATGGTGAAATGTAGTCAGTTCCAGAATATATTTTGAAATCCATTCTGTGAGGCTTACTGATGGATTAGATGTAGAGGGTGAAAAAAAGGAAGGAATTAAGACTTTTGGCCTGAGCAACTAGGTTGTTAATGCATTGTGGATAGATGCAGGAAGGGATGGATTCAGGGATTTGGTAGAACCAGTAGTTGTGCTTGGTCTCTGTTAATTTTCAGATTCCTATGAGACATCCAACTGAAACAAATGACATGGCTGGATATAAAAGTCCGGAACTAGGGGATAGGTCTAAGCAGGGGATGCACATTGGAGAGTGTGTAAGGGGTCCCCAGTACCACCCCCAGTTTGATGAATCACTAGGAGGACTCACAGGACTCAGCATATTGTTGTCCTCATGGCTATGATTGATTAGAATGAAAGGACACAAAGCATAATCAGCAAAGGGAAAATGTGCATGGGGCCAAGTGAGGAGGAAACTAGGTGCAATTTGCCAAGAGTCCTCACCCAGTGAAGTCACATAGGGCATGCTTAATTCCTCCAGCAACTGTTGTGACAACGTATGTGAAATGTTGTCTGCCAGGGAGGCTCACTAGAGACTAAGTGCCCAAAGCTTTTATTGGGGTCTGATCATGTAGATACCCCTTGCCTAGAAGGTGCGAAGATTCCAGACTTCCAAAAGGGAAATGATGTTCAACATAAAGCACATTGTTTGTAGGCACAGTTGAGGCACAGTGAGCCAATTTTATCTTTGAGGGAAAGTTTTATGTAGGGAACTATTTACCATTTAAGTACTGAGACACAAGCCAAGGGCCAACTTTGAAAGCAGGCCTTTCTAAGGATGGTACTCTCAGGCCCACTATGTTAACTCTTTTCTGCACAGAGTCATTAATGTATAATTGATATTGGAAACAACAAAGCAGCTTGTTTTCACCTAAGGAGAGGCAGCAAAGAACATTCCCTAGGGCAATTCAACATTTAGAGGTCTCTTAGAGGAAAAGGATCCCACAAACAAGTATGTGAAGAAGAAAAATCACCCCAAGGTGTTGTCATAGAAGTGGTGGCAAAGACTGATGGTTTTGCACCCCAACAACTATTCTCCCATTCCTCTTGGAACAGAACTCTGATTTTTAACTGATCAGCTGAGATGATAAGCTTCCAAGCCTTTCCAGCTAGGTGTGGACATGCGACTGTATTCTGGACAATGAAGTCTGAGTGAACATAATCAGTGATACATCCAGAAGTACCTTTAAAGGTAGAGAGCATGCCATTCTTAATCACCTCTTTTTTCCTGCTGCCTGGCACATGGATGTGATGGCTGGACTTCTGGTTGTCCTAGATGACCTTCAGAATGGAAGCCACATGCTGAGGGTGCTGCATCAGAAAAATAGGAATCCAATCTACGGGTAAGGCTATATTTCAACCTTGTAATGCATCTCCCTTACATGAAAGAAAAATAATCTTCCATCTTGCATATGCCACTTGTTTGGGTATCTCTGTGCCTTGTACCTGAATTACTGCTTCACTAATATAGAAGCTTTTAAAAGAAAGTATTTCTAGAAGCAGGGAATCACCAGCTATGTTAAGGAGTACACTGAAAGCCTGATTTGAGTAAGTTGAGAAAGAAGAGGGAGTGGGAGAAGTATGCGTAAATGATCCTATGGGGGAGTTCTGCTGTTAAGGGGAGCAGAGTCATAGGTCAATATTTGAGGAGAACCTAGGATCAAGGGAGGTATCTTATTTAAAATGGGAGATATTAAGCCATGTTTGAATGCTAGTGGGAATGATCCAATAAAGAGAGGGAAACTGATGCAGGAGAGAAAAAAGTGCAGAAGTGAAATCCTTGATAAGACATCATGGGGATGGACCTGGGGCTCGAGTGAAGTCGATTGTCTAAGATAGTAGAGTGCACTTCTTTCACTGAAACAGGTAAAAAGGAAGAGCACTTGAGTACAGAAAGAGTTTCTGGTGGAAATCATGGAAAATTGAGATAAATCTCATCTACTTTAAACTAATTTTCTATGAAGTACAATGGTGAGATTATCATTTGATGCTATGGAACGTAGGGAGATTGAGGGTGGGAGATTTGGGGAGAAGAATATGTGAAATAATCATCTGTGAGTGTGCAAAAGTGAACGTAAGCAGGGAAGTGAGGCAATGTCTGGCAGTGTTGAGTACTTGCTTCAGATCTGCAGTCAGAAGTTTGAAGTGAGTCCAGCCATCATTCTTATGTGGTTTTTATCCTTTGGTACAATTCATGTGCACGTATGGATAAGCAAATGTTTGGGTTTAAATGAGATTGAAATTTTGTGAGGATAGTAGAGTGAAGAGAAACAGGATAGGGGAAGGATTAGAGATTTAAAGTTACTATGAATTCTAGTCTGGGTAAGACAGTAAGGGAGGAAGATAAAGAGAGTAATGCTGTTGTTGTTGTTAGGTGCTGTCGAGTCGATTCCAACTCATAGTGACCTTATAGGACAGAGTAGAACTGCCCCATAGGGTTTCCAAGGAGCAGCTGGTGGATTCGAACTGCCGACCTTTTGATTAGCAGCTGAGCTCTTAACCACTGTGCCACCAGGGCTCCACAAAGAGAGTAATAGAAAGGGAAAATATGCTAGGGTCAGTAGACAGGAGATCTCATTGAGGACATGAAATTGTTAGAATGGGAGTACTAGAGTAAGTGCGTTGGGATAATAAGACATAATTGACTTTTAAATGAAGATTTGGGTGGAGTGTAGTCCTTAATGAAGGAGCCCTGGTAGTGCAACAGTTAAGCACTCAGCTGCTAACTGAAAGGTTGACAGTTCTATCACACCCAGAAGTTCCACAGGGGAAACACCTGGCGATCTGCTCCTAAAGATTACAGCCTTAGATACCCTATGTGGCAGCTCTACTCTGTCACATATGGAGTTGCTATGAGTCGAAATAGACTGGATGGCACATAATAACAACAATTATTGATGGTTACTCTAGGAGTGGGTATCTTAAGTGCAGGTAGGAAAAAAATTGACGCTTGTCTTATTTATCTAGGGCTGCTATAAAGGAAATACCACAAGTGGATGACTTTAACAATGAGAAATTTATTTTCGAAGTTCAGGAAGCTAGAAGTCCGAATTCAGAGCACCAGCTCTAGGGGAAGTCTTTCACTCTGTGTCGGCTCTGGAGGAAAGTCCTTGTTTCTTCAGCTTCTGCTTCCTGGTTCCTTGGAGATTTCCATGTATCTTGCCATCAGCCTTACCCCATCTCTGCTTGCTAGTTTGCATTTAATCTCTTTTATATCTCAAAAGAGTTTGAGTCAAGATACACACTACAATAATTCTGTCCCAATAACATAACAAAGACAGCCCATCCCCAAATGGGACTATAACCACAGGCATAGAGGTTAGGATTTACAACACATATTTTTTGGGGACACAGTTCAATACATAACATTCCACACTTTGGTCTCCCAAAATTCGTGTTCTTCCCTCATGTAAAACACATTCACCCCATCACATCATCCCAAACATCTTAAATCAGCTCCAAGTCCAAAATGTTATCTTCTGAATCATCTAAATCAAATATGGATGAGGCATTAGGCATATTCCATCCTGGGGCAAAATTCCTCTTCATCTGAGAACCTGTGAAATCTAGAATATAAGTTATCTGCTTCCAAAATACAATGGTGGAATACTGTACTTTAGGTGAAGGTTTAAAGAACAGATAGTTTCTCATTACACGGTCAGTACATTTCCATTATGAATGGGAGAAATTAGAGGGAAAGAAGGGGTAATGGGTACCGAAAGCGCGAAACCCATCAGAACAATTTACATTAGCTCTCAAGTCTTGAAAATAATTCTCTGTTCAATGAGACCATCTGGGCAATGGCTCTGCCCTCCAGATTCTGGGTGGCCATGCCTTCTGGATTCTGGATGGAGGCCCCTTTGCCCTTGGCTTTAGCTTTGCTTTCCAGACCCTCTGGGATGGCAATTCTGCTCCCTTGGCTTTAGGTGTCCCCATTCTCCTAGTCCATGTGAGTGGCAACCCTTCCCCCTCATCCCTGGGAGGCCCCATTCTTCTGCTCCTTGGGCATGGAAGCCTCACTCCCTCAGCTTTGGGTGGTGGCCCCATCCTCGTAGTATACCTTAAAGGCAGCCCTACACTCTGGAACTGAGTTGGCAAAGATCCAACTCATTGAACCCTAGGAAGCTGTGGCCCCACCCTTTGAGATTCAGGAGACTTTGGCCCTACCCTTTGAAACCTAGAAGGCCCTGCTTCCCATGCTTCTTCTAGCAGTTCTGCTGATCTCCATGCTGCTCCAGGGATGGTCCTTTTCTTTTCCTGGAGGACAACAGATGTAGCTCCTTTGGGCTGTTTCCTGCCTGTAGAATTCCAAGAAGCAGACAGCATTATTTTCTTTCTTTCTGTCTCTGTCCCCTTCAGTCTAAGCTGTTGGGTTTTCTGCTATGGTAGTTGTTTAGATCCATCAATCAAAGGCTTAATCTCTTTAACAAAAGATTGTGTAGCCATGTCCTTAGTTTGTACAACGGAATTTTCCAAATCTTTAAGTTCTGTTTCATTTTGCCCACTTCATTTTTAAGTCCATCTCTTTCCTCTCACATTTTACTATAGGCGACAAGAAGAAACCATGTGGCCCTTTAAGATCTTGCTTAGAAATCTCATCAACCAGATATTCAAGTTCATCACTTAAAAGTTCTACCTTCTACCAAACATTTGAACATAATTCAGACACATTCTTTGCCACTGCATAAAAAACATCACCCATCTTCCATTGTCCAATCACGTGTTCATCATTTTCTTTTAAAGTCTCAGCAGAAGCACATTTAATGTCCACATTTCTAGCAACATTCTGTTGCTGGTGCCATATGTATTCTCTAAGACAATAGAGACTCTCTATAGTTCTCCTTACTTCCTTCTGAGCCCTCATGAGAATTGCCTTTGATGTCCATAATTCCACCAACAGTCTCTTCAAGTCAATCTAGGCTTTTATTATTAGGTGCCTTAAAACTCTTCCAGCCTCTACCCATTACCCAATTTCAAAACCACTTCCACATTTTAGGTATCTACAAGAGCAGCACCCCCCTCTTTGAGTATGAAACTCTGTTTAGTTATCTAGTACTGCTGTAACAGAAATACTACAAGAGGATGGCTTTAACAGAAATTTATTTCCTCATAGTTTAGGAGGCTAAAAGTCTGAATTCAGAATACAAGCTCTAGGGGAAGGCTTTCTCTTTGTCAGCTCTGAAGGAAGATCCTTGTCTCTTCAGCTTCTGCTTCCTTGTTCCTTGGAGGTCTGTATGTGTCTTGACATCTCTCTTACCCTATCTAAGCTTGCTAGCTTGAGTTTAATCTGTTTTTATATCTCCAAAGAGACTGACTTAAGATACACCCTACACTAATCCTCTCATTAGCATAACAAAGACAACCCATTCCCAAATGGGATTATAACCACAGGCATAGAGGTTAGGATTTACAATACATATTTTAGGGGGACATAGTTCAATCTGTAACAATACTTATGAGACCAAGAACTGATAGGCTTAGATTTTAAGGTCTCCGAGAATTAATACCAAAAGTGTGCTTAACAGGGAGATAGTCAGCCAGATGTTGAAATTATAAATTAAGGAGTGGGAGTGACTGGGAGGTCTGTTGATGAAAGCAACAAGGAATGGTAAGAGATGGTAAAATGACACATACTGTAATGGACTTGTGATTCTTAAAGGGAAAGTCAGACAGACAGTTTGGAAGAATCTATGGGAAGCAAGGGGACCCCTAGTCCATCTCTAAACCCTTAGGTATGTGGATCACTGGGAAAAAAACAACCTACACCTGAGGGGCTGCAGGTGAACCAGGCTTGTGGTAAGTTTCAGTTAGAGCATGAAGGTGAAAGGGACAATCAGAGGAGGTTTGAAGAATGTTTCTGAAGGTGAGGAGCTTGATGACAAACTGAATTCTAAAAGGTACTGTGAAAGAGCTTGGGGAACCAAGAAAGGATTAAAGATGTGTAGGTTAGAGTAGGACAAAACAGCGTGGGGTGTGAAAATGAGAAATCATAGGATGAGACTTGGAATTCCACTGGTGCCTAAGGTAATTCAGGCATTTGAGACCAATGCTTTTGGTCCTGGATACCAGAACACTCAGCAATTGACTGTCAGGACACAGTGCTTTATACACATGCAAATTTAAATGTAAATAACTTTCATAAGGAAGATATTTTTTCAATAATATTACAGTACTTGCTCTTCCACTGGTATGGTGTGAGGCAATCAATGGGAGCTGGCCAGGGCATCAAGAATGTCAAGACAAGTCATCAGGAAAGAAGTAAGTGACAGTCAGGGTAGGTTATTGCATTGAGATTTGAAGCACCAAAGTCGACATGGTTGAAAAGCAAACTAGAAACAGTAACAGAAAAACCAATAATAATGGTGCCTGATATTTACTGAGGAATTTTATTTATTTTTTTACTGTACTTTAGGTGAAGGTTTAAAGAACAAATAGTTTCTCATTACACAGTCAGTACACATATTGTTTTATGACAATGGTTAACAAACCCACAACATGTCAACACTCTCCCTTCTTGACTTTGGAGGACCTTTTTTCTTTTTTGGTGAAAATATGCATAGCCAAAGATACACCATTTCAAAAATTTCTACATGCACAGTTCAGTGACATCAATTATGTTCTTCCAGTTGTGCTCCTATTCTCACTATCCTTTTCCAAATTATTCCATCACCATTATCTTCAACTCGCTGCCCCCTAGGCTTCCCATCAAACCTTTTGAGTTGCTGTTGTCAATTTGATCTCACATAGATAATTCTTTTGTATTTTAGATGAAGGTTTACAGAACAGAATAGTTTCTCATGAAACAGTTAGTACACATATTGCCCTATGACAATGGTTAACAACCCCACAACATGTCAACACTCTCCTTTCTCAATCTTGGGTTCCCTATCACCGGCTATTCTGTTCCCTCCTGCCTTCTAGTCCTTGTCCCTGGACTGCTGTGCCTCATTAGTCATTGTTTTATGGGGCTGTCCAATCCCCAGCTGAACGGTAAACCTCAGAAGTGACTTCATCACTGAGCTAAAAGGGTGTCTGGGGGCCACACTCTCGGGGTTTCTCCAGTCCGTCAGGCTTATTGAGGAATTTTTATGAGCAAGCCTGTACTTTGCCTATGTTAACTCATTTACTCTTCACACAAGTCTGTAAGGGAGATACTATTCTTAGTGACATTTTATGGATTTGAAAACTGAGGTACAGAATGGCACAAAATGGTAAAGTGCACACAGCTAAAAAGAGTCAGGAGGCAAACACAAACTGCCTGGCTCCAGAGCCTAGTGCCTACACTACACTTCTGTGCTGCAGCTCAGGTGTGCCCAACCTATGACCCGCAAGCAGGGAATTCGGAATCACTCTGAAGTCCTGCTTCTTCCTCAGTAAGTCAGCTACCAAGTGCTGTTGATTTTGACCCCTAAATATACCTTATTCTGTTCACTTCTTTCTACCCCCACTGCTACCCTCTAGTCCAAGCCCCTTTCACCAGGATTAAGAGAAATGACTTCCCAAAAGGTCTCCCTGTATCTTGCCTTGACCGCTTCAAGCTAAGCTCCTTAGTGGAACTGGAGAGACCTTTCAAAATCACAAATCTTATTATATCACTTTCTTGCTTAAAACCTTGCTATTGCTTTCCATTGCTCTTAGGATAAAGTTAAACCAGTAATAAAATTGAAAAGACATCCCCTAATTTCACTCCTGCTTACTTCTACAGCTTTATTTCTTTTGTTTCTATCGTGTACAATATATACTTTACCCATGCTAAACTTGTTTAAATTCTTCAAAAGATACGTGCTCTCTTACACCTTGTTTTTTTCCCACAATTTCCTTGCCTACAACATACTACCCTGCCTTTCTCTCCTTCTTGGTCTAAGTTTCCCAGTGTTCCCCTAAGAACAAACAAACAAACAAAAATCCACAAGTAGGTGGCTTAAAGAACAGAAATGTATTGTCAGTTTTGAAAACTCGATGTCTGAATTTAAGGCACTGGCAAGGCTATCTTATGTCTGCTCCCAAGATCCTTTCTTGTTTCTTTCAGCTTCTGGCAGCCCAGGGCATTTCTTGTCAATCCTTGTCTTGTAGATGGATGCTCACATAGTATCTTCTTCCTGTGTGTGTGACTTTCTGTGTCTGTTTTGCTTTTTAATAAGACTCCATTCAGAAAGGATTAGGTTTAGGACCCACCCCACTCAAGTCTGACTTCACTAACATGACAAAAACAAAACCCCTTTTCCAAACAGGGTTACATTTACAGATCCAGGGGTTAGGACTTCAGCCATCTTTTTGGGGACACAATTCAATCCATAACACTTCCCCATCAGATAGGATGTTTTCAGCTGTAATTAACTCAACATCCAGCTAACAATGCTTAAAAGACAGATATTTACAGTTTTTTAATAAAAACTTCTAAATGAGGTGTTTCCAGAGTTCAAAGAAGCAGACTGTTTTTATCTTTCCATTCTGCAGTTTTTAGAGTGTTTGACTTTTACCCATAAGCTTATCACCTCAGGATGTAGATGGTAATGAACTCTATCATACACCGCCCACATCTTATTCAATGAAAGGACTTGTTGACTTAGTTGCTGGGAGTATTGTTAGCAAACAGCCTTTTGATATCGACAACTTTAGGAACCACCTCAGTAGTTGACAGCCACCTTGCCCAAGGTCAAGTCTCTTCCTGCAGTAGTCCATATACAATGTCTGATTGATGTGAGTGTATAAAGAATTGCCTGCCCCAACTCAGGACAATTCTGAAGAGCCATTCTAGCTCCAGTTCTTTGTAGTTGGCTGAGGCATATATTTCAACCATCAACTTCTGCTTTCACTACCTTTCTTTTACAAATGTTAATGCCAAGCACATAAAAAATATATAATATTAATAATAAAACAACTGACGTACTAAACTTTGTCTGAGAATCTGCTTCTTAATGACACCAGTTGATACCTAAGTGGTCAGAGGCAGCAGGTAAGAAGATGACTTTTTTTAACTAGATCACTTGCTGCCAAGCTAGCAACAAGGACCTCCATTAAGATGGATCTTCTGCTGATTGTAGGTAGATCATCGATAATAAAAAAACAAAACAAAACAAAACAAACTCCATTGCCATTGAGTGTATTCCAACTCATAGGACCCTGTAGGACAGAGTAGAAGTTCCCCATAGGGTTTCCAAGGCTGTAAATCTTTACAGAAGCAGACTGCCACTTCTTTCTTGCTGACATTAGGGTTAGCTTCTGAGCGCTTAACTACTGCGTTACCAGGGCTCCGCAAATCGTAGATACCCATTGCTGTTGAGTCTATTTCAACTCATAGCGACCCCATATGGTTTCCAAAGCTGTAAATCTCTACGGAAGCAGACTGCTACATCTTTCTCCCTTGGAGCTGCTCCTGGTTTCGAATTGCCTGCCTTTCGGTTAGCAGTCGATGGCTTTAACCACTGAGCAACCAGGGCTCCTTCGATCATAGATAGCCCCTAGCAAAAAACAAACAAACAAAAAAAGCAATCCAAATCCAGTGGTGAATTGGACTGATATACTAATGGAAGAGAATGTATTAGCTATTAGAATTTATTAGGCATTTGAGAAATATGAAATAGTAGCCATAAGAACAATAGAACTAGGTGGCTAAATTGAGGTCTGGAAAAAGGTAATGAAAAACTGAGGGTGATTAATAGCCACCAGAAAGCTAAGGGTGAAAGCAAGAGGGCGCTGTTGGTAGCATACAAAGAGTATCTCATTTCCTCCAATGGCAGGGCAGAGAATGCTGAGGACCAGGCTCCGGGCTATATCGAAAGAGTAATGGGACTCTAAAAGTTAAATTTACAACCAAAGAATGTCTCTTATGCCACAGTTAGGGTTTGGGTTGGGAAAGAATGGGATCTTCACAAAAGCGATGGATGACAGTCACTGATTGAATTGTGTCCCCCAAAAATATCTGTCAATTTGGCTAGGTCATTTTATCTTCTGATGTGATTTCCCTGTATGTTGTAAATGCTATCACTATGATGTAATAAGATGGATTAGTGGCAGTTATATTGATGAAGTCTACAAGATTGGGTAGTATCTTAAGCCAATTGCTTTTGAGATATAAGAGATAGAAGTGAGCAGAAAGACATGGGGCCCTCATACCACCAAGAAAGCAGTGCCAGGAGCAGATCCTGTCATTTGGACCTGAGGTTCCTGTGCTGAGATGCTCCCAGAACAAGGAAAGACTGATGACAAAGACCTTTCTCCGGAGCCGACGTAGAAGCCTTCCGCTGGAGCTGATGCCCTGAATTTGGACTTGTAACCTACTAGACTGTGAGAGAATAAATTTCTCTTTGTTGAAGCTATCCACTTGTGGTATTGTTATAGCAGCACTAGATGATCAAGACAATGTCCTAAGTTGATACTCCCAAAATCATGAATTTCTATGATTTTGCTGAACCCTCTATGTTTGTGACCCACCCCTCATCAAGAGCTGGCACTGTCTGGCCTTTTCTTGGAGATGATTCAGGGGGCTCTTCCTCATAGGACAACATGTGCTTCTTTCAGCATCTACTCCCATTTTCCTTCCTGATCACTAAGTCTATAACTAGGGCTAGGTCACAATATTACCAGGCTGGGCACCTGTTGAGTCTCACAGGGTGGAAATGGATTATATCTTAAAGAATGTGCAAGACCTAGTCAGCATGCATCAGCAGGGTCTGGGAGTGTATGCCCGAGATTAGATTCTGAGGAACCTGATCAGTGCAGCCATAACACAAGATTGAATAAAGAGGGATTTATCATCTTGTGAGCACTTTCCAGGATACAGGATTTAACCTAGGAATTAGGACAAACTCTTGCTAGTAGGATAACTATAAGACTAATGGAAGAAATGATGGTCCATACTAAGTGAAAGTGAAATGCCAGAATAGTTACTGTTAAATGTCAAGGCAGATAGTGGAAGAATGAATAAAAATCTTAGAGAAGTGAGTATGCTGGAGTGATTATACTGTGTAAGGCTGGAAAATCCATCAGATTATTATGTTTCATGAGAAGACCCAGAGAATATGACAATTACCGAGACCATAAAGAGTGCACTGGTGACAGAGGTATCATTAAATTCAGTATCGACACCTAGGAGTGAACATAGCCATGCATAGGCAATTACAGATCTAGGCTCACAGACAGCAATTGGGATTCTGGGATCCTGAAACAATAGAGGTCCTATGGTGGAGCTTAACCATCAGAAGTTTAGTGGACAGTTATCATAATGAGCTACAAAGTTGAGAGTTATGGAGATTTCCCCTAAGGGAAAAATAGATGTGCAACCAACAATGGTTTAATTCAATTAGTGCCATCCAAAGAAATCAAGGATGAATGATCAGAAGGCTGAGGTCAGTCACCCCAATAAAAAGTTATAATTCTTGCTCAGTTTTTAGACTTGAGCCAATTTTGAGCCAAGAACTCACTGATTGAAAAGTAGGCTGTGTCCCCAGAAGGAAGGATACTGTAACACCACAAGTATAAACCAAAAAAGAAAACAAAACCCATTGCTATAGAGTAGATTCCAACTCATAGTGACCCTACAGGACAGAGTAGAACTGCCCCATAGGATTTCTAAGGCTATAATCTTTACAGAAGCAGACTGCCACATCCTTCTCTCATGGAGTTGCTGGTGGGTTCCAACTGCCAACGTTTCAGTTAGCAGCCAAATGCTTTACACTGTGCCACCAGGGCATCTTACAGCAAGTGTACATGGCAATGATTTCCCCCAACCCTTTACCAAAGAAAACTATAGCCATTCCTCAGAAAATTGTGCACTGTGGGAAAAAGAATACCCAGATATTTGATGACTATCGGACACAGGGTCCAAGTTGCCATTGATATTTTTAGTCATGAAATGTCATTCTCATGGTCGCACTATTAGATTGGGGCATAAGAGAGGTAATTAATGAAGTCCTGGATAAGGTACCACACACAGTGACTTCATTGGGTCTGAATACTCACTTGGTGGTCGTTTCCCTAGTTTCCAAATGTGTAATCTGAATAACGACTGATTCTTGGCACAACCCCATACAGGTCTCTTGACTTGTATTGGTGGAGATTGGAGGGATTGGGTTTAATCTATCATTTTCTTCTTTTTGTTTCTGTTTGCCCCTTCTGTTCTTTGTTACTAAAGTTGGAAAAGCCAAGTTGAAGCCTCTGAAACTAATCCTTTCAATGGCCTAGACTGTTGTTGTTGTTGTTAGGTGCCATTGAGTTGATTCCTACTCGTAGCAACCCTATGTACAACAGAACAAAACACTGCCTGGTCCTGCACCATCATATATATGTGCTTGAGCCCATTGTTGCAGTCACTGTGTCAATCCATGTCGTTGAAGGTCTTCCTCTTTTTTGCTGACCTTTTACCTAGCATGATGTCCTTCTCCCAGGACTGTTGCCTTCTGATAACATGTCCTAAGTATGTAAGACATAGTCTCGCCCTCCTCACTTTTAAGGAGCATTCTGGCTCTACTTCTTTCAAGACAGAATTTTTCGTTCTTTTGGCAGTCCATGGTATATTCAATATTCTTTGCTAATACCATAATTCAGAGGCTTCAATTCTTCTGTCTTCCTTATTCATTACCCAGCTTCACATGCATATGGGGCAATTAAAAACACCACGGCTTAGGTCAGGCACACCTTAGTCCTTAAAGTGACATCTTTGCTTTTTAACACTTAAAAGAGGTCTTTTGCAGCAGATTTGCCCAATGTAAATAGGTTTGACACATTAAACAAATCCTTTCAATGGCCTAGATAGTAAGCCAAAAATAGTTCCATATTTCAAGGGAAGGGAATGACAGAAATTAATATCATTCTTAAAAATCAAATGGTTGTAAGGATAATTGTCCTTGTAGCTCTATTTAATGCACCAGTCTAGTTCTTGCAAAACAAACAAAAACAGGCGGATTCTAGAGAATGACAGTTGACTATTACAAACTTAATCAAGTGGTAGTACCAGTAATGGCTGCCATTCCAGATGTGGTATATGTGCTAAGAAGATTTAACCTCAGGTGAATGATACGCAACCATTGATCGATCCGGTCAAGTTTTCTTTTCCTCCTCTACAAGAAACAGTGATGGAAAATAGTTCGTATTCCCATGGAATGGTTTGTATTCCCAGGGACACGTGTGTCAGAGAATCTGAGAATCACATTGGTAATCTGGAAACTTTCTCCAGGAAGAAAGCTGGGATAATCATAAGGATGATCTCGTTTATTTTAAACTGATGCCTGATGCCTCATGTTTTGAACTTTTTTTTTTGTTAAATATATTTTGTTTAGTTTTCTACTTGTTTCCGGGGAGAGTGTAAATATGGTTTTGTTACTCTATCTTCCACTAAAAGTGGACATTTTTCTAGCTTCTTTAAGTTAAAATTTTTCACTAATTTTAGGTATTTCTTTTCCAATAACTTAGAACTATATAACTTTTTCTCTAATCACTGCTTTAGCATCCCACAGATTTTGATGTTGCATTTTCATATATTTTAGTTTGAAATTATCTAATTTTCAATGTGATTGTTTTATTTGATATATGGTTTTATCAGAATTATATTGTTTAGTTTCCCCATATTTGAGGTCTTCTTGACATCTTGCTATTGATTTGAAATTTAATTCCGTTCTGGTCCAAGAATGTAGTCTGTGAAGTATCAATCTTTTAGAATTTATTGACTTATTTTATATCATATTTTCATTCTTGGTGTATATTCCATGGGTAATTGAAATGAATGTGTGTTGTTACTGTGTGTAGAGTTCTATTAATATCAATTAGTGCATAGCGCAAGGTGATGATAACATTGTTCAAACCTATATCCTAATCATTTTTGTATCTAGTTGTTTGATCAATTACTGAGGGAAGTGTGTTAAAACCTTCAAATGTAATTGTGGATTTTTCTTTTTTTATTAGGCACATACACATTTAGGATGGTTAAGTCGTCTTGAATAATTGACTCTTCTATTTTTATAAAATCTTCCTCTTTATTTCTGGTAATAATCCTTGTTTTGAAGTCCACTTTAGCTTTTATTATTAAAACTATAACAGCTTTCTAATACTAATAATTTGTATGCATATCTTTTTCCACTCTTTTACTGTCAACCTATCTGTGGATTTATATTTACAGTGCGAACCTTATTTCACTTTTTTATCTAGTCTAATTATTATTGCCTTGTAATCGATATGTTTATTCTATTCATCTGTTGTGAGGATGGCGTGGCGCAGAACAGGGCAGTGTTTTGTTCTGTTGTACATAGGGTCGTTATGAGTCGGAACTGACTCGACGGCACCTAACGACAACAACAAAATTCTGTTTATATTTAATGTAATTACCGATATGTTTGGGTTTAATCTTCCATTTTGTCTTTTTTTTCCTTTTTTCCCCTTCTGTTCCTTGATATTCTTTTTCTTCTTTCCTGTCTTCCTTTACATTAAAATAAAATAAAGTTACAATAAAATAAAATAAAAATTTAAATAATATTTTTTAATAATCTATTTTACTTCCTGTATTGGTTGTTGTAAGTATTACTGCATGCAGCCTTAACTTACTACAGTCTAATTAAAATGAACATTGCATTAGCTCTTTTAAAATAGAAGAAACTTGAAGTCGTGTAATTTTCTTTTCCAGCCTGCCACCATCCTTTCAGTGATTGTTGTCTATTGCTTTAAATCTACATATATTGTAAACTCCACAACACAGTGTTATAATTTTTGCTTTAAACCAATGGTGGGCAAATATTTTTCTTTAAAGGACCAGATAATGTATAATTTAGGATTTGTGGGCCTTAAGGTCACTGATGGAACTGTTCCAGCATTGCAGTGCACAAACAGCACAGACAGTATGAAAATGAACGAGATTGGCTATGTCCCAGTAAAACTTTATTTACAAAAACAGATGGAAGGCTGGCGATGACCTGCAGCTGTAGTTTGCTGACACCAGCTTAAATAGTTGGGTTCTGTTTTAAGGAAATTGCAAAAAAAAAAAAAGAAATTTCTCATATTTGCCCTTTTATTTACCATTCCTGGTACTCTTTATTTCTTCCTGTGGATCTGGTTTCCTCTGGCGACTTTCTTTTTAGCCTGAAGAACTTCTTTAAGCTTTTGTTATATTGCAGGTTTGGTGATAACAAATTCTCTCAACTTTCATTTTTCTGAAAATACTTCCATTTCATCTTCATTTATGAAGACCGTTTTTCTGTATGTAGAAATTTTTTTGCCAACAACTTAAATATGTCAATTAGTTATTTTCTTGCCTTACTTGTTTTTATTGAGAAATCTGCAATTATGTTCGTAGTTCCCTTGCATGTGATGTGTTTTTGTCTTCCTCTGGCTGCTTTTGATATTTTATTTTTATCTTTGGTTTTAAGAAATTTTACTATCCTGTGCCTAGTTGTAGCTATGAGTCAAAGTCAACTCGACAGCAATGGGGATGCCTAGGTGTGGTTTTCTTTGTATGTATACTACTTAGGATTCATTAATCTTCTTAGATAATTGCATGTTAAAATTTCTGGTCTTTACATATTTAAATTTTTGTTGTTTTTGTTCCATTCTCTTCTCTCTTTCTGGAACTCTAGCTACATTTGTGTTATATCTTTTGATATAGACCCAAAAGTCACAAATACTTTGATAATTTTTCTCTGTGTTCTTTATGTTGGATAATTTCTGTTGATCTTTCTTCAAGTTAACTGGCCTCTTGTTCTCTTGTCTGTTCTCTTAATCTGTTATTAAGTCCATCCAGTGACTTTTTCATTTCATATGTTTTACTTTTACATTTAAAAATTTAATTTTTTTTATTTTTACAGTCTGTATTTCTCTGTTGATAATCCCTATTTGATCATTCATTCTGATTTTTTTCTTTTAAGTACTTGAACATACTTATAATTGCCACTTTACAATTCTTTTCTGGAATTATGAACATTGACTATTTTATTCTGTTGACTCTTGGTCATATTTTCTTTTTCCTTCTCATGTGTAGTAATATTCTATTGTATGCAGAATGTTGTCAATGAAAATTACAGAGCCTCTTAATTTGGTTTTATTCCTTTAAATTGTATTGATTTTTGTTCTAGCAATTAGTTAACTTACTTTGAACCTGAGGGAGCTTGCTTTTATAGTATTTTATGAAGGATCCTTTTGGTTTGTCACTTAGTTCTAGGGTAAATCTGTTGGTCCTGGATTATACTCCTAAATTGTTGCCATCTGGAATTGCAGCAGGAAACTTAAGTGATTTTTTACTCTTTTCAAGTTGACAGGACTCAAACTTTAAACTTTGTCTGTCTTGGACTGGGCAGCAGTTGAAATTTCCTGCTCAGATTTTTCAGCTGAAAAAGCTTGCTTTTTTCTGAGCATTTTGTAATCTTCCCAGAACATGTACAGTTCAGGGATCAGCCTATCTTTTGAGGGGCTATTATGTGCATAGTTTGGATCACTCTCTCTAGATCACACTTTTTTGGAGATTTTCTATCCTCAATTTCCATTCACCTCTAGCCAAGAAGATTGAGGTTATCTGCTTGATTTCAAACTATCTAGGATTATGTGCTCTCAGAGAAAAGGCTGTAAAATCATGGACTTCACCCAGTAAGGTGTTTCTTGTTTTTTCTGTCAAGAGTGAATCTTCTCATGTTTTTTCCTGCCTTTGACCTCTCTTTAGTGCCTTAAAATAGCTGATTTTTGTATTTTTTCCAGAACTTGTAACTAGTTTCTGTGAGTGAGTTGGTTTGATACATGCTCTTCTAGCATTACTAAAATGAGAACTCTTGATAGTAGAGTTTTTAGAATAAGAAGGAAGTGGAGAATGGCTGCCACACCACCTACCGACCATCAAATCACCACCACTTTGCCTGACTAAGTCCTTCTTAGGTTTCAGATTTTAGCGTTTACACATGATCTGTCTTCCTTAATCTTCTAGTGGAGGTTAAGCCTACCCATCTCTGATATGTTTTCCTGCAGTGCCCTATACTCTCACTATCATAACATCATCACAATTTATTGAAATTACATGTATAAATCTGTCTTTATAAATAGGCTATACATTCTCTGAGGGCAAGAATCATGTGTTTCATGTTAATTGCTGCATTCCAGGGTCAACCACCTGGTAGAAAATGATAAATATAAAGGAATAGAAGAAAGAATAAATCCAAACAGGTAGGAAAAATCACATAGTTTAGAATTGTAACATAGAACAGAAGGAAAGAAAAGGGTCTGAAAGACTTAAAACTCTGATCGATGTTGCCTCCACTGACTGAGTCCAGCTCAGGGGCCAGTTCTTGAGTCTCTGTCTCATCTTCTTACCCATGATATGCCTACAGGATCCCATGACAATGCCCATCTTCATTGAGAACAGGGTTAAGAAAATGTAGGGACAAGTGCCATTGAGAATGGTTCTTGTGTTTTCTCTGAGGAATCTGGACATTCTACTCTGCCAGAGAGAAGCAGGACATCACTAGAGAAGAGACAGTCCAAAAATCCTTAATGCCAAGTTGTTCTGGTTAGTTATCCTTGCTCTAGTTAGTTATCCTACTGTATTGACTGGCAAGTCAACCCAATAAGTCTGCTGTAACCTAAAGATTCTAAACGGATATGAGACTTTTCATGCTTTGAATACTTCTGACATATACATTTTGAGTTATGTTTTTTCTTTGTAGAGTTAGGGGTTGGTAAATATATGTATATTTTGCATTACATTTTAAAACATTGAAAAATGAGTATTGGAAAATAAAAAACACTTCAGTCAGCACCTATAATCTATTAAGGCAATTAATCAACCACATACTTTGTCAACTTCTTCTTGTTCTGCTATGCTTTATGACTCTTGTTATTTCATTAAGACAATAAAAGGAATTAATCTTCATTGCATGGAAAATGTTTGAGAGATAGACAAAAGGGACTTAGCTGCCATTCTCTATCTTGTGGTTCAAATCAATCATCAGGACAGACTGAATTATTTTTAACTGTGATGCATTCATTAGGCTTTATTGGAAACATTTTAATGCATTATAGGATTTTCTACATCATCAGAATACAGATTTGTCACTTGGAATGAACTTGTTTAGCAACTCGGTTGCCCTTGCATTAGCTCCTTCTCTAATAGGATATGAAAATTCTCAGAAATCAATAGTAGAATGACAGTTACATCTTTACACACAAGCTTGTAAGGTCCTTGGGATTGGAAGGCACAAATGTAAAATCAAAAGATTCTTTAAAAATGTGGAAATAATTCATTACACCAGAGGGGATGCAAGATTTCTCAGGAGGAACCTTATACACTAAGCGGTTCATTTGTTTCTAGAACTGAAGGCTCCACAGACAGTGGATTACTTTTCTACATTCAGTGCAATTTGGGGGTTAGAGGCAGAGCAGTTGTGGACACTTACGAAAATAACCGCTCCAGAGCTCAGCTGCTAACCAATAGGTTGGCATTTCGAATCCACCAGCCACTCCTTGGAAACCCTATGGGGCAGTTCTACTCTGTCCT
>NW_004444045.1:7219148-7250657 GCF_000243295.1 Trichechus manatus latirostris | reverse complement strand
TTCGAATCCACCAGCCACTCCTTGGAAACCCTATGGGGCAGTTCTACTCTGTCCTATAGGGTCGCTATGAGTTGGAATCAACTTGATAGCAATGGGTTTAGTTTTGATTCAGTGGGTTATCATGTACTTATTGAGCATTTATTATGGACTGAGCAATAATTTAGGCACAATGGGGCTAGAAAGAAAACATACAGTCCCTATTCATAGCGTACTTTAATCTTTGGGGACACACAGGAATGAACTGTAAACTAATTATTTAAGTGAGTATATGAAAAAGTCCAGTAGATTGGTAATGCATGTATGTCATGAATCATGTGCAGAGGGGGAAGAGTTTGAAATACAGTGTGGACTTGAGTGATCTTCCGATCCAGAAGGTAAGAACAAATTCCTCATGCATGCCTAGGAGTTAAGAGGAAAATCATTGCAGTTTTAATGAGAACTTTGCAAAAAAGTTTATGAGTGATTTAACACTTTTTTTTTTCCTCTTAATCTCTGGTAGGACTAAGTTGTCAAACTTGAAAAATCTACCAGGATAAGCCTATGTGAAAAATCCTAGTATCAACACTCATGATGCTTCCTTTAAATTGCCTCTTCAAAATGACCCTATAGTGTTCTGAGAAAAGCCCTGAACCATCCATGAGGTCCCGGTGTGACCTTGGACCAATAATTTTACCTCTCTGATACTCAGTTTCCTCATCTAAATAAAAGAACACCGAGCCAGATCATCTTTATGATTCTTTATTACTCATTTGTAGTTTTATGAAGAGTCCTTTCATTTTCTTTGGGTAGAAAACAGGGATCAGAAAACCCAGCTAACTTCATCTCTGTGATTTTTGATCAGTCTCTGCCTTTCCAGTTGGTGCCCTTGCCCCATTTTTCTTGGCACTGGCCATCCCTCATGCTGCCAAGAGAGGGTAAGGAGGTGAAGAAAAGCAACCAGCTCTGTTCTAGTTAGCTATTCAGTTCTAAATTATTAACGCCATTCCTGTTCTCCTATCACCTTGAACATGTTGGATGCCACGGGGTATTAATAAAGGATAAGTTTCATGAGGTCAAATAGGCAAGGCTCCAAAACATTTTCTATGGTCAGCCAGACAGAGGGCTGGGGGAACAGGGTTAGGAGAAAGAAGGGAGCGATAGGCCGTACATGTTTAATTCAATCCCTGGATTCTGCAGTGTGTAAAGAAGGAGAAATATTGTAATTGAGAATTCTCCACAAAGAATTAAGCCTATGATAAATTCATCTTTGAGGAACAATCAATAACAGCAAGGTTTGCATTGAGCTGAAAAGCTCATTATAAAATAGAAACGCTTGTAGTTATTTATTTCCCTTAAAGTTAACCCTCTGTAGAAAAGGGTAATTTGAAAGTGGCAGAAAGCATGAGTCATCTTAAATGAAAAGATTTTTATGTAAGTCATTTCTAGGAATGTCTAGGGCCTGGCTTTGTGATGCAAAGCATGAAAACGGACTACTCAATGTACAGAAATGTTCAAAATTACAGGCCTGCAACTTCTCCCTCAAAATGCAGTCTGTGAAGGGCTCAATATACCGCAATTGGGCCTAATTATTTGATATGTGTTCTAGGCACTGAACAGAGGCCAGGTGAGAATGCCACAAAACACATGTGGTTGGGGCTAGAGTCTGACACTGTATCTGCAAGGTACCAAACCAACAAAAAATTTTAAAGACCCTCCTTATAAAGCAAAAATATTAATTTATAATTTTTTTACAAAACTGATTACCAGAAATGTTGAATTTAACTGAAGTGAATGCTTCTTTGAGTATGACGTAGACACACATTAATTTCTGTAAACACCTTTAAAACTCTGGAAATGGAATAGTTTCTCATTCCAAAGGTCGTTAGTGATAGCCATAGATCAATAAAGGCAAAAATATAACATTAATCAAATATTAACTATGTGTAAGACACTGAGTTATTCTCTGCATACATCATTACAATAAATTCTCGCCACCTGGTGATAAAGTTACAATTATTATATTAACTTGTGAACAAGCAATTGAAGACCCTGAAAGGTTAAGTTAGTTTGCTCAAGGTCACACACTCATTATATAAATGGAATCCATCTCTATCTGACCTGGCTGCTTAAATACCATCATATATTGCTATACTGTTTATAGTAACAATTATTAATAATTAATAATATTAACAATAATAATAATAATAATTGTTACTATAAACAGTATAGCAATATATGATGGTATTTAAGTATAGTATAGTTCCACATATATTATTTCATTTAATCCCCGTAAATATTTGAGATATATGTTTTTATTATCTCTAATTCACAAATGTTAGAATTGAGTCTCAGAAGGGTGAGGAGACAAAGTCACATTTCAGTGGAAATGAGATAGGACATAGGCCCATAGACACATGCCTTCCTAATGAGCTATAGTAGTTCAGAAGGAAGTTAATGTGTTTACATTCTCTAGCAAGGAAAAGAAATACAGAATATTGATCAGTGGGTGTTTGACAGTGAGATACTGGGGTATGAATAGACAGACAGACCAATGAATCAGAATATCCAAAAATAGACCTTAGAACATTTGGACATTTGGTATATGGCAAGAGTAGCCTCTCAAATCACTGGGAAAATATGGACTATTTAATAAATGGTGTTGGGATAACTGGGTAGCCATCTGGGAAAAGATAAAATTAGATCCATACTTCACACCATAAACAAAAATAAACTTTAAATGGACCAGGGATCCAAATGTAAAAAATAAAACCATATGAATAGCAAAGGAAAACATGAATAAATTAATCTTTAACCTCAGTGTAGGGAAATATTTTCTAAATATGATTCAAAATTCAAATGTAATAAAAGAAAATATGGTAAATTTGATAACATAATAAGTAAAAATAAAATCATTGTTAAAAAAACATAAAGTGAAAAGACAACTGACGAGCTGGATGACAACATTTGCAGCACACATCACAGTTAAAGTGCACTGGTACCCTAGTAATGTAAAGAATTCTTAAAGTTGAGAGAAAAATTGCTAAAAACTTGATAGAAAAATAAAAAATACATAAACAGATTATTCATGAACACATTTTTAAAACGGCCTTTAAACATGCAAAAGTGTATTCAACCTCACTTATAATTACAGAAATGCAAATAGAACTATAAAATTTTAAAAAATCTGGCAATGTATTTGTATTTGTTTAAGGAACAGGCACTTTCATACATTACAGTGGGATTGCCAAAGAGAAATGGGCACAACCCTTCTGGCAGGGAATTTGGCCACATCTAATAAAACTATATATACACTTATCTGTTCATCTAGTAATTCGACCACTAGTCATTTACCCTGAAGATACACCTTCAACAATACAAAAATACATTTACACAAAGTTATTTAATGAAACATTGTTTGTAATCCAAAGTTTTGGAAATAACCTAAATGCTCACACATAGGAGAGTAATTTAATAAACTACGGAGCCCTGGTGGTGCAGTGGTTAAGAGCTTGGCTGCTAACCAAAAGGTTGGTAGTTTGAATCTACCAGCCACTCCTTGGAAACCCTATGGGGCAGTTCTGCTCTGTCCTATAGAGTCTCCATGAGTCAGAATTGACTCGACGGCAACAGGTTTGGTTTTTTTGGGTTTATGGTACATCCACACAGTGAAGTATGATAGAACTTTAAAGAAGAATGAGGAAGATTTCTGTGAACAGATATGGAGGGATTTTCATGATATATTAAATTATAAAAAAAGTAAAATTCAAAAGAATATCTACAATACGTTAATTATGCATGAGAAAGAAGTTGACATAAGAAAACATAAATGTATCTGCTCATTTGTGGACAAGGAAATACAGAAAGCAAACCAAAAAATACTGATATTGGTTAATTACAGAAGGTAGATGGGAATCAGGAGGAAAAGATAGAGAAATAGAAACAATAGAGCCAGGAATGGGAAGAATGATACTTCTCTGAGTGTACCTCTTTGTATATAGTTAAGACTATTAGAACAATATTAATGTTTCACATACATAATAAATAATTAACAAAAATTGGAGTTGAACTCAGAATAGAATAAAAACAGAAACAAATGATCCTTTGGAAAGCAGTATTTTGACTGCACACTCTAAAAATAGACAAAAAACTGTACATAAATAGCATACTCAAGTTAGTAGATTTGTTTTTTACAGTGCTATGGGTTATTCTGAAACTTCTTTATGTGAATTCTATGACTGAACAAGTAATCGATATAGTGTAGATATTAAGAATCAGGTATTAAAAAAAGAAATGAAAATCAGAAAAGAAAAAGTGAAAGACTCTAACAAACTCTATTGTTGAATTAGAGTTGAGGATATCGATATGCACTCATGGTCAGATAGGTAGATAGATAGGTAAATGATAGAAAGTTAGATAATAAATGTGTGTACTTACATTCATTTCCTAGCTCTGTTCTGTCCACTGGCAGAAGCAGTGACACCATGATATCTATAAGCATACCTAACACTCAGATCTTATTTTCTAAATAGCATTGTCTGAAAAAAGAAAACAGAATTTATTGGGAAGTGATATTCCTGAGCCGGGTCAGAAAAAGAATAGAATAACCCTGGAAGAGTTTTTTTTTTTGTTGTTGTTGTTGGTGTTGTTTGTTTTTAAATTCCAGAAAACAAAGTAATGCTAAAGAAAACGGGGGGTGGGTGGGTAGAAAAAGGACAGTTTTCAAACGGATGCAAAAGCCACTCTGAAGAGTTCCCCGTGGCCAAATCAAGAGAGATTCGAGCAACAAAATAAATAATTATTGAAATAAATTATCCATAGAATACAATGAGAATCCATAAAGCCAATTATTTTTATATCAATATAGGCTCATGAGGTAGAAAGGAAAGCTCTTCCTTAAAGTAGAATTCTAACTAATAAATGTAGAAGGAATGATGGAAATAGAGGAACAGCTTTGGCAAAGAGCACAATAATAATCATTTCAGTCAAGAATCATCAGTGGATGCTAAATTAGTGGGCAAGAAAATGTTGAGAAAAAGGATATTTATATACTTTTTATTCTGTTATATCCTATCAAAGTATTTTCCCACACAATACTTATTCATTACAAAGGGAAATATAGTAACTTTACAATGTAGAAACCTGGCAGATACTGCCCTAACCAAATAGTTAAAATTAACTTCTTTCCATGAAGACATCTAAAGAATAACACAGCAATGCTATTAACAACTCTACACACATAAATTTGACAACTTAAAAGAAATGGACCAATTTCTCAAAAAACACAAACTACCACAACTCACCCAATATAAAATAGATAAATTGAGTAGCCCTGTAACTATTAAAGGAGTCCATGCGTGATGCAAATGGTTAGTGAGTGGCTGCTAACCAGAAGGTTGGAGGTTCAAGTCCACCCAGAGATGCCTCAAAAGATAGGCCTGGTGAGATACTTCTGGAAAATCAGCCACTGAAAACCCTACGGAGCACAGTTTTACTCTAATACATATGGGGTCACTGTGAATTGGAATTGATTCAAGGGCAACTGTTTTTTGCTTAATTGTTTTTTTCTGGTTGTTGTTTTTTTTTGTTTTTGCTTTTTAATAATTACTAAGGGAAGGGTATTAATGGTTTAAAAAAACTCACAAAAAAGAAATCTTCAAGCTTAGATGGTTTCACTAGAGAATTCTGCCAAATATATATATATATTTGTTATAACATAGATACATTTTATTGGACTTCTTTCAATTCCATAGACTCCTCTTTTTTTTTTATTATTGTACTTTAGATGAAGGTTTACAGAACAAACTAGTTTCTCATTAAACAATTAGTACACATATTGTTTTGTGACATTGGTTACTAACCCCATGTCATGTCGACACCCTCCCTTCCCGACCTTGGGTTCCCCATTACCAGCTTTCCTCTCCCCTCCTGTCTTCTAGTCCTTGCCCCTGGGCTTGTGTGCCCATTTACTCTCATTTTATTTTATGGGCCTATCTAATCTTTGGCTAAAGGGTGAACCTCAGGAGTGACTTCAGTACTGAGCTAAAATGGTGTCTGGGGGCCAAACTCTTGGGGTTTCTCCAGTCTCTGTCAGGCCAATAAGTCTGGTCTTTTTTTGTGAGTTAGAATTTTGTTCTTCATTTTTCTCCAGCTGTGTCCAGGATCCTCTGTTGTGATCCCTGTTAGAGCAATCAGTGCTGGTAGCTGAGTACCATCTAGTTGTGCTGGACTCAGTCTGGTGGAGGCCATGGTAGTTGTGGTCCATTAGTCCTTTGGACTAATCTTTCCCTTATATCTTGGTTTTCTTCATTATCCCTTGCTCCTGATGGGGTGAGACCAGTGGATTATCTCAGATGGTGACTCACAAGCTTTTAAGACCCCAGACACTACTCACCAAAGTAGAATATAGAACATTTTCTTTAAAAACTATGTTATGTCATTTGAGCTAGATGTTCCCCGAGACCATGATCCCCAGAGGAAATCTGCCAAATGTTTAAAGAAGAATTAACACTACTTATAAACAATCACTTCCAGAAAACAGAAGAGGAAGGAATACTTCCCAATTCTTTTTATGAAGTTAGTATTACCCTGACCTCAGAATCAGACAAAGACAGCACCAAATAAATAAATAAATGGGAGAATGAAAGAAAACTACGGACCAATATCTCTCATGAATATAGACCCCAAAATCCTTACAAAAATATTAGCAAATAGAATTCAGCAATATATAAAAAGAAGTATATATCATGATCAAGCAGAGTAATCCAAGGAACCAAGGCTGATTCAATATTCAAACATCAATCAATACTATCTAGCGTTTTAGCAGGCTAACAAAGAAAAGCACATGGTCATATCAGTAGGTGCAGAAAAAACATTTGACAAAATTCAACACTCACTCATGATAAAATCTCTCAGAAAAAATAAAAATAGAAGGAAACCTCCTCAACTTGACAAAGAGCATCTACCGAAAGCCTACAGCTACCATTATATTTCATAGTGAAACTGTAACTGCTTTCTCCCTAAAATTGGGAGCAAGGAAAGGATGTCTGATCTTACTGCTCTTATTCAACAGAGTGCTGGAACTTCTAGCCAGAGCAATAAGGCAAGAAAAGGTAATAAAAGGAAAACAGATAGGAAAGGTAGAAATAAGCCTGTCCTATTTGCCGATAACATTATTGTCTATAAAAAAACTCCTAGAACTAATAAGTCAGTTCAACAAGGTCACCGGATACATAATAAACTTCTAAAAATCAATTGTATTGCTATGTGCTAGTAATGAAAGTGAGGGCATCAAAATAAAAATGCAATACAATTTAAAACTCACAAAGAAAATGAAATATTCAGGTAAGAGTCTTAAAAAACAAATACAGGACTTATATACTGAAAACCACAAAATGCTGATGAAAGAAATCTAAGATCTAACTATGCAGAGACATACTGTGTTCATGGCTTGGAAGACTCAATATAGAAAAGGTAAGTTCTCCCAAAATTAATTTACAGGTTTAAAGTAATTCCTATAAAAATCTTGGGGAGATATTTTTGTAGATAAACGAGATTACTCTAAAATTCACATGGTTAAAAAAAAAAACTTGCATAGATACTACCATTGTGAAAAAGAATAATAGAGAGTATTCAGTCTGTCGTCTATATAGCTACCCATTACCCATTGCCACTGAGTCGATTCCAACTCATAGCAACCCTATAGGACAGAGTAGAACTGCCCCATAGGGTTTCCAAGGAGCAGTTGGTAGATTTGAACTGCTGACCTTTTGGTTAGCAGCCCAGCTCTTAACCACTGCACCACCAGGGTTCTATATAGTTACGATAATCAAGATTGTCTGATATTGGCAGAGAGATAGACACACAGATCAATGGAACAAAACAGAGAATCCAGAAATAAAATCCATACAAATATACCCGACTGATTTTTGACAAAGACGCAAAAGATAGCCTTTTCAACAAATGGTACTAGAGAAAGTGAACGTTCATAGGCAAAAAATAAAATAAATTTTCTACCTAAATCTCACAACTTAGACAAAATTAACCCAAAATGGGTTATGGATTTAAATGTAATACATAAAATCATAAAACTTTTAGAAAGAAAATCTTCAAGATCCAGGGCTAAGCAAAAAGTTCTTTAGTTTGATACCAAAAGCACAACACATATAAGGAAAAATTGGTTAAGTTGGACGTTATCAAAATTACACACCTTTGCTCTGTGAAAGATCCTGTTAAGAAGATAAGACAAGCTAACATCTGGAAGAGCATATTTGCACACCATGTATCTGACAAATGACTAGTATCTAGAATACACAAACAACTTTCAAAACACAACAGAAAACGATCTAATTAGGACATGGGCAAAATAACAGACCAAGTATTTCACCGAAAAGGATATATCGATGGCAAAAAAGGCCATGAAAAGATGCTCAATATCATTAGCTATTAGGGAAATGCAAATTAAAACCACAGTGAAATATCACTATACATCTATGAGAATGGCTAAAATAAAAAAGAATGACAGTAATAAATGCTGTTGAAGATGTGGAGAAACTGGGTGACTTCTGCATTGCTGGTGGGAGTTTAAAATGGTACAACCACTTTGGAAAACAAGTTTGGCTGTTTCTTAAAAAAATAACTACCTTTTGGACTACTATACAAACCAGCAATTGCAGCTGAACGCGTTAACTGTTTGAGGAAAATCTCAAAGAAACTCAAAGGTAGAGACATTCTAGAGACTCCAAAGGCTATACAAATATCCTTTATACAATTTTTTCAACTTTTTTGTTAAGTCTGAAGTGATTCCAAAATAAAAGTTAAGTTTTTAAATCATTAAATTATAAATTGATGTTTAATAAATGGGAGAAAAAAGGACTGGTCATTCATTTATTACTTGGTAAAATCTAATGCTTAAAGTCCCCTCCAGCAAGGCAGTTAAGTATCCCTCACTAGCACAGGCAGTGTGAGTCATCATGGAGAGTCCAGCAGGTGAACTGCAGAATGCTCATTCCAAAATAGGGGGTGGCAGATTTTTTTGTTGTTGTTATGACAAAGAATCATGTGCTTTAGGAGAACTGAGTTATGTAGGCTCGGAAAATAGTTTTTTAACGCTGAGAATGTTTCTAATTTGTATCCTCTCATGCCTATTTGAGTTCTTTTCTTCTAAAGGAAAACTTCCAGCTCCAAGTGGGTTGCTATTGTGACATGAGTAGAGAGTGGCTGTTTAATACATCTTGATCTGACAGTGGGAGAATCGGATCCCCTCAACCTGTCATCTCCATGCTTGAGTTTCATTTATTTTTCCTCTCTGCTTCTCTGTTCTGAGGTAACAGCAGCAAAGGCAAGGCAGCCTCCAGCAGCAGTCAGAGTGGCATAAATATTAGTGATAATTGTATGGTACGGTAATTGCAAATAGCGGTGATTAATTCTTACAATAATAGCTGTCTTAGGAAAAAATTGATTTCCCTTCCAGTCATGCCCAAGTTTCCCATGAGAAAGCTTTAAAATGGTTATTATTATTAGTTTAAGCTTTAGGGAGAGAAAAGAAGATGAAAAGAATGGTGATTACTTTGGATTTGTCAGCACTGATTCTTCATTAGTGAGCAAAGCAAGGGCAGCCATGACACTGCAGGTACAAGCAATGTCCCCTCTCATAGGAAATTCAACCTGACTCCCAAAATGGGAACAACAGCAACTCACAGAATGTGGGTCCCACAATCACAGCCAAGAATCTCCTCAAAACTATGATGACACAGTATAGTAAAGGAAAAGATAAATTTTTACTCAGGCAATAATTATCTCTTGTGCAAGATGTATCTAACACTATGATTTATTTTTAGAACCTTCCTGATATAGCTATCTAAGTATTATTATCTCGCTTTAATGTATGCTAATGGATAGAAATATGAGGCCATAAATTGCCTCCTTCAGACCATTGAAGAAGTCGGTTTTGGACCTGGGATTTAAGATGAGATCGCCAGAGCTCCCATTTTTATGATCAAATTAAGAAGCTATACCAAAATTTCAAGCTAATTTTCTCTGTGACTGCCTCCCACCCCTGTTCTTCTTGGTTAAGCCAACATGTAAATTAAAACCAGACATAATTTAACACCTTGTGTTCAAAACTTGGCTAAAACCTATCATTCTAGTATATTAATATGCAAATTTATATCAGTGATAAAGATCATATCTTTAATTTTGTCACTCTCCAAACTGAGGAGAACAATTCCTACATTTATTAACTAGAGCCCAATTTTTCTATCTATTGTCCAGGTAATGGTTTGAGTTTTGAATGCCATATACTTGTATGCATAAATTAAGTGGTAAGATTAAGAACTTTAAATGTTCACAGTGGATTTAACATTTAATGGTCTTGCATCCACTTTCACATACTTATCCTTCCAAATAGACCTGTACTCAGAAACTCACGGATCATTTTCCAAACTGTTTTTTCCAGATTTTACTAGACTCTAAACTCCATAAAGATAAATGCTCATGCCTATATCCTGTCTATATCCTCAACACGCGGTGCAGTGCTTAGTTCAATCCCCGGCACAATAAATATTTGTTTAATGAATAGATAGATGGATTATGTCCATATTATCTCCATTGAATTCAAGCCTACTAGTACTGACTTTTATAGGCACCATAATTATCTACATTCTCCCAAGAGGCAAGGGTTTTTGACTCTATCAGTTAACTATTGCTGCATAACAAAACGATACCAAATCTTGTGCCTTTGAATCCATTCTGACTGATAGCAACGCCACAGGGTTTCCAAGGTTGTAAATCTCTACAAAAGCAGACTGCCACATCTTTCTCCCATGGAGCCATTGGTGCTTTTGAACCGCTGACCTTTGGGTTAGCATTCGATTGCTTTAACCACTTCGCCACCAGGGCTCCTACTGCATAACACATTACCCCAAAACTTAGCACTTTAAAACAAGATTTATTATCTCACAGTTTCTGAAGGTTAGGAATCTGGGTGGTTCACACTTCGGGGTTCCCAAAAAGTTTCAGTCAAGCTGTTGGCCAAGACTTCACTCATCTCAGGGCTCAAGTAGGGCTGGCGAATCCACTTCCTTATTCACTGTTGACTAGAGACTTCAGCTCCTTGCCATGTGGGCATCTTCACAACATAGCTCACAACATTTCTTCCCCCAGACTGAGTGGTCTGAAAGAGAGAGGCAGATCAGGTAACGCATATCAAAAAGAAACCAAACCAAACTCCTTGCCTTCGAGTTGATTCCGACTCATAGGGACCCTATAGGACTATAGAGTAGAACTGCCCCATAGAGTTTCCAAGGAGGGACTAGTGGATTCGAACTGCTAACCTTTTGGTTAGCAGCCATAGTTCTTAACCACTGCACCACCAGGGCTCCAGGTAAGCCATAGAGCACACAAAATGAAAACAGTAATCTTTTATTATCTAATCATGGAATGACAATCCATCGATCATACAGACCAACCCTGTGTTTGCCTTCTCACTGAGAAATTTTATAGAATCGTAAAATGAGATTAGAATTCTTGCTAATAGATTTTGTTACTCCATGATTTTTTTTTCCCCTCCATCAAAAATAAGAAGTCCAACCCCGGAACAATGGAAAAGAAATCACACAAGAGTCTGAATATCAAGAAGCAGTGATCATTGGGTGCTATCTTGGAGTCTGGTTACCATAATGACTATGCAACCTTTTATATATAGCCTCCATTTCAGCATATAAAATAAATTATCTTAGATGAGGAGGATAATTCTTTAAAGAGGACAAGACCATCACAGATTTGAAAACCTCACGAAGGGCATTATGTTAAGTTCATCTCACAAGTTTTCAACACCAATCCTACATGTAAAAGCATTGTGGGTAAAATGAGGGATGGGAGGCTGGAGAGAAAAAAGAAGAGAACTAAATGAAGGAGGGGACAAATGCCCATTATCTTCCTCTTGCACAGACCATAATGGGTACTCATCAATTTTCCAAACTTTAATCTCTTCTTATGAATGGGGAAATCCTGTATTTCCACCAAAAGTTGAAAGGGCTTGCTTAGTAGTGTGATACAGGTAGTGAAAGTGGTTGATAAATTAGTAGGATGACTGTGTAATTGATTGTCCAACCCAGGACACTATTAAGAGCAAACAGAAGTGCTATTAATAATTATGCCAAAGGAACAGGCATAAATTGAGACTGTCCGGGCAATCTTGGACACATGTTCACCCAGTAAATTAGAGACATTTATTTTGGGCCGTTTTTATTTTGAGAAGCTTGGAATAGTGAGTTTGGTAAACAGTCCCTTGAAGCTTGCCTTTTGTGCATTCCACAAGAATATCTCTCCCAGAAAATAATTGAGAGAGAAGCAGGCAACACAGTATACTGTTCCTTGACAAAGAACAGCCTCTTGGGGAAGGACTGATTTGTGAGGATGTGGTCTAAGAATTCATGTCCCTCTCAAGGAAATTACCAGCCATTAGGGATTTGAACAAATCTTTTACTGCAGTTTTCCTCATATCAGTTGCAAATAGAGGGTCTGTTTAATTTTGCAAAATTTCTTTTCATATGCATCTAATTAAAGTATCTGTTGAGTCCATCATGCTGTGTTCAAGTTAATTGAATAGAAAAAAAAATTTTAATGGTCCCCTATTAGATTTTCCTGGTTAATGTCACAGGCATCTATTGATTTTTTTTTAAATTAGAGATTTTTGTTAATGGATTTGCACACATTAAAATCTGTCTAATAACTAACGTTCCTCTGGCAGTTCCCAGGACACTTGCTGGGATTTTGGCAAGTCCCCTTGATGGAATTTTGGAGAGTTTGCCTTTTCAATGACAGGTTCTATAGAATTGTAAAACAAGATTAGAATTCCTGCTGATAGACTTTGGTACTCCAGGGGTTTTTGCTACCCTTAAAAATAATCAGGAGACACTTAGGTATATAAGTGCATAAATAGTAACACTCATTTGCACCGAAACACAGAAATACAAGCCTAATGCACTCGAGCCTGCTGGAATTGCTAGAACTCCAAGCAGAGAGTTGTGTTCTTGATTTTCTCTGCCTTTACTGTAATGATAGGAGAATCACAGAAGGGCCAACTGTGCAGTGGTTAAGTGTTGTGCTGCTAATCAAAAGGCCAGCAGTGTGAACCCACCAGCCACTCCATAGGAGAAAGATGTGACAGTTTGCTTCCATGAAGATTTACAGCCTTGGAAACTCTATGGGACAGTTCTACTTTGTCCTACAGGGTCGCTATGAGTTGGAATCGACTGGATGGCAGTGGGTATAACTAGAAGAAAAAATTTTATCCAAGATAAGTAAATCATAAGCCATACCCCAGTTTCCTTGCCTTTTTCATCCCCAAAACACAAAAGGAGAAGCTACTGCAACAGTGGTCTAGAGACATTGTGTTAATCTGAGAGAGGACTTTTACTCATCTGTTTCCTTTACAGAAGTAACGATCAGTCTTCGACTTGATGAACCATGGCTCTTGATGGTTTAAGTCAGAAAAAGATTATACAGTATTTTTACTGTAACTTATTTCTCCCAGCAAATCACTTAAAGTCATTCTGAACCCAAATCTGCTATGAGACAAAATGAAGCCTGAAGTCAGACCAAGAGTGAAACAGAAAGTGTTCAGGGTCAGCATCTGGTCTGGGAGAAAGGTCAAGATGAGGCAACATAGCAAGGGAAAGAGGAAGCCTTCACAGACTGATGAAATTTAGAGTTGCTTGGAGCACATGAGTCGTCCCCCTCTACCACTTCCTTTAAAAAGGAAAGTGGGAGGTTCTCTAGTGAACCTCATCTCCACAAAATCAGATTACAGGATAACTGTGACAGATAGCTCCCCATCAGCCACTTTATTTGGCCTATCATTTGCCGTATTGTCAAGACCCTACAGATTTAACTCAATCTCACCCCCACACAACGGGAAAATTTTTAGTCCATTCCCTTTTATTCCTTTGAACCATCTTCAAGGAATAAAATCAAGAAGTCACCAAAGATGATAACAATGTTCACTTGGCTTCACATATTGCCTATAAAAATAAAAATCCTCCCATTCATCCCTTCAGGATCTGCTCTTCTCTTTGTTCACCCAAATGCTGCCCGTACTTGCATTTTCTCATTGTTGTTGTGCCGTTGAGTCGGTTCCAACTCAGAGTGACTCTGTGGGGCAGAGTAGAACTGCCTTATAGGGTTTCCAAGGAGTGGCTGCTGGATTCAAACTGCTGACCTTTTGGTTAGCAGATGAGCTCTTAACCACTGCGTCACCACTCCATTTCCTAGAACTCTGTAAAACTCCCTTGAACACTCCTTCTACAATTCATCTCTTCTCTCCTTTAACTGAATATTGTCAGTACATATGATGTGCAGAATAAAACTGAGTGCTTAATTATATGTTGCCTTTCATTATCCTTTAACTATTTCATGTAAGTATAAGAGAGATGTTTTTTAAAAATATATTTATGCAGTTTTTTCTTACATTTCCTCCCTACCAACTCCCTGCCCACCTAACATTCCTATCTCCCTCATTTTCTGCCAAAAGCACCCATTAAGATTGTTCCAGGGAAAAAATCACATGGTAGTAGTCAACATTTTTATAGTGCTTATTATGTGCCAGTCACTGTTCTACATGCTTTACATACATTGACCCATTTGCTCAATACAAAAACCCTGTGACGTAGTATTATTATCTTTTATCCCTTTTTTTTACTGATGAAGAAATTGAAGCACAGGGAGGTCACATAACTTACCCAAGTCAGAGATCTAGTTAGTGGCAGAGTGGAGATCCAAATTCACAGTGTGCCTTCAAAACTTGCATTTTTAACTCCATCACAGAAACCCAGAGAAACCAAACCCACTGCCATCGAGTTGAGTCCAACTCATAGCGACCCTATAGGACAGAATAGAACTGCCCCATAGAATTTCTAAGGCTGTAATCTTTACAGGAGCAGATGGCCATATCTTTCTCCTGTGGAGCAGCTGGTGGGTTTGAACTGCCAACCTTTGGGTTAGCAGCTGAGTGCTTAACCACTGCACCACCAGGGCTCCTTCCATCATAGAAAGTGAGTTTAAATTAAGTTTCTGCTACCCTGATTGGATTTTGCAGCAAGTTAAAGGTCTGAAATTCAGTTTATGTTAATAGATGAGCTCCCATTTAGATGAGCAAAAAACAAACGTTGAGGATTCAATCACAAGGTGTTTTTCATAGGACAGAGGGGAGAACCCTTCAGCCAATAATGACTTGAGCATTAAGCTTATTTCCCCAGGGAGAAGAAGAATCTGATGTAGAGAACGTTAGATTCTGAGTCCTTCCTTTTCAGCCAGAGGAATGATGGGTAGAAGAGTGAGGAAGAGGGAGGAAGTCAGAGATCAATAATCTTGCTCCTGTCCAAATTCAGCTCATAACAAAGGAGGCTTTACTTTAGCAACACCTATAAAGTACGGGGAAATCGAGGCTAATGGCTCACTTTGCTGGCTATATCTTGAGGTGTTCATGGCCTTAGGAAAATCATGGAGCCCCTGGTGCAAATGGTTAACATGCTTGGTTGCTAACAAAAAGATTGGAGGTCCGAGCCCACCTGTGGGAAGAAAGGGCTGGCAATCTACTTCCAAAAAATCAGCCATTGAAAACCCTGTGGAGCACAGTTCTACTGTAACACACACGGGGTTGCCATGAATTGGAGCTGATGTAATGGTGACTGGTTAACCGGTTAGGAAACACAGTCTTTATTTCAGGGTTATATCCCATATAATATGAGAATGATGGTCTGGAGGTCAGTGGAAGTTGGGTAGTTAGATGGGATTGAAATGGTGTTCCAGGCTCCCTATGGACAGGCCTTGGCAAGCAAGTGATTTACAAAGTCCTGTGGGTTCTGAGAAGAGATGCAGAGGTACTGAGAGCAATAGACTGAAAGAAGCCTGGGCCAGGAAAGAAGACCACTCTGGGCTGAAACTTCAAGATGGGCCATTGTTGATGACACCACCTTACTCCAAAGGCCAGATAGAATCATTCACCCCTCATTTCATTGGGACTAGACCAGAAAACAGAACAACCTGGCCACTACACACTGGAGCCCAGGAATGATCTAGAGGGAACCACGTATATCAGAGGATCCCTCTTCTCCTTCCCCAACTTCCATGAAAACTCCACAAAGCCCCCCTCTCATATCTTGGGGAAATAGAGGTGGGGGGTGGGGTAAAATCTAAAATACTGCACAGTTACGTGAAGAGACTGAGTCATCCAAAAATGCTATTAAACCATCCAAAAATGCTATTGTTTGAGGAAGAAATTTGTGTAGAAAAAAAGTCAAAGCTGGAAGGAGACTGTTTATATCAGAAAACATTACAATATTATTCTCTGGCAAGATTAAGTTGCCCCTACTTCCCACCATTCTCCAGTTTGTTGTACTGTGGTGGCTTGCGTGTTGCTCTGATGCTGGAAGCTACGCCCCTGGTATTTCAAACACCAGCAGGGTCACCCATGGTGGACAGATGCAGAAGAGCTTCCAGACTAAGACAGACTAGGAAGAAAGACTTGGTGGTCTACTTCTGAAGGAACTGGCGAGTGAAAACCTTATGAATAGCGCAGAACGTTGTCTGATAAGTGCCGGAAGATGAGCCCCTCAGGTTGGAAGGTGCTGAAAACATGGTGCCTGCAACAGTGGGCTCAAGCATAACAAAGATTGTGAGGATGGTGCAGGACCGGGCAGTGTTTCCTTCTGTTATACATAGGGTCACCGTGAGTTGGAACTGACTCAACGGCACCTAACAACAACAACAACTGTCCAGTGGGGTGGAGTTTGTCACCGAAATCAGGTGAGTTACAGAGAAAGTATCGAGACTACTTTCTTTGTGCATCCAAGTTGTCCTTTCAGCAAATTTGAAACCACATTACATGGTTCGTGGTTGTGTTGTCAGTTGTTGTTGAGTTGGCTCTGATTCATGGGGACCTTACATACAACAGAACAAAACCTTGCCCAGTCCTGTGCCATCTTCATGATCTTTGATATGTTTGAGTCCACTGTTGAGGCTATTGTGTCAATCCATCCAATTGAGGGTTTTCCTTGATTTCACTTTCCCTATACTTTATGTGAGTTGATTTTTTCTCCTCACCAAGCTAAACTTCTTAAGACTGTTGTTACTGCTGTGGAGTCGATTCTGACTCATAGAAACCCCATGTGTGCAGAGTAGAACTGTTCCATAGGGTTTTCAAGGCTGTGACCTTTCAGAAGCAGATTGTCAGGCCTGTCTTCAGAGGTGCCCCTGGGTGGATTTGAACCTTCGGCCTTTCAGCTAGTAGTTAGTCCAGAGTGGTTAACCAATTGCACCACCCAGATACATCTCTCTTAACACTAGGGAGCTTATCCTTCTTTTGCATCTTCCTGCTAGCTCAGCTCACAAGTGGGCACAGTAGGTGCCCAGGAATATTTATAGCCAGGCTGCCCCACTTGCCAATGAAAGGGAATGCATCTCTCTAGTATTTTTTCCCACCAATTAAAAGAAAATAGCACACTGTATGTAATTCTTTTCAGAACAATTTTCTTTCCTCGCCTCTCACTGTCTTCTTGGTAAGCATTGGTTTGGGAATCCAGTCTGGCCTTGCTACAGCCTCTGACTGTGTTATAACCCAGGGAGCAGCTCCAAAACAAGACAGGCCAATTAGTACTGCATCTAATTTTTGTAATTTCCAAACCCTCCATCACAATGAGGCTATTACAGGAAAATTAACCTTTAGCAGTTGAAATCATTTAGCATGGAGTTTAGCCAGGGGCAGGAAACAAAGCTGAGATTTACCCAGACAGAAATCATGAGCCTTTTCTTTCAAGTGACTGCGCAAAAAGTCAGCCAAAATGTGGGAACTTTTTTGTTCCACTGTCTTTTACATTCTTCTGGCAATCAGATAGTTGAGGGCAGGCTTGAGTGTGGAAGGCAATAGAGTGGACTCAGTTTGGAAGGATTGGTTTTCACCCAATGGCCTTGGGTCAGTGCACATGGACAACAGGAAAAAAGAATAGTTAAAGAAAGGGAGAGAGAAAAGAGATGATGTCTGGCACAGAGGGACAAATGATTGAAAGCTTTAATGAATGAATGAACATTTTAAGTGACTAAGTGTCAGGTATCAACTGCAGTGGGTTTGGTTTTTGGGATGTGTCAGGTAAGTCGCACTGGTGACAGTGGTTAAGCACTCGGCTGCCAACCAAAAGGCAATTTGAACCCACCAGATGCTCTGAGGGAGAACGATGTGGCAATCTACTTCTGTAAAGATTACAGCCTTGAAAACCCTGTGGGTCAGTTCTACTCTGTCCTATAAGGTCGCTATGAGTTGGAATCAACTCGACAGCCATGGATTTGGTTTTGGTTTTGGTATGTGCCAGGTGAAAGGAGTCCTGGGTGGCGAAAATGGCTAAGCTGTCCACTACTAACCAAAAGATTGGCAGTTCAAATCCACCCAGAGGCACCTTGGAAGAAAAACCTGGAGATCTACTTCCAAAACACCACAGCTATTGAAGACCCTATAGAGCACAGTTCTACTCTGACACAAGTGGGGTTGCCAGGAGTCACAGTTGACTCAACGGCAACTGGTTAGGGTTTTTTTTTCTAGTGTCTGGTAAGATAATAGGTATTCTTATAAGAGTTGAAGGTTGTTTTTTTTTTTTTTTCAATAAATCAAATTCTGTGTTAAATGCTATTGATGAAATACACCAAGGGTTTTGTTGTCATTTTTTTTTTTATTGCAAAAAGAAAGTTTTATTTGTCATATATTCAAAAGGGCAGAAGCGGGAAACGGACAACCATGCTGCCAGAGCCATGTGTGCCCGAGTCCAAGGAAATATCACAGAACAGACCAAAGCGGGAAAATGGACAAGCATGCTGCCACAGCCATGTCTGCCCGAGTCCAAGGGATATTTCCGAATAGACAAGAATGGGAAAATGGACAAGCATGCTGCCACAGCCATGTCTGTCCAAGTCCAAAGAATATTACAGAATAGGCAAGAATGGGAAAACAGGCAAGCATGCTGCCACAGCCATGTCTGCCCGAGTTCAAAGAATATCACAGAATTGGCAAGAATGGGAAAACAGACAAGCATGCTGCCATAGCCACGTCTGCCCGAGTCCTGTTATTTTTAATTTAAAAAAGAAAATAGCTGCTGATGGATTTCTTTTGCAAATCTGTGATTTCCTACGTTAGTTTTTGCTTTTCTTCCTTCCCTCTTTCCTTCCTTCATTTTTTAAAAATTTTTTTATTTAACAGAGCCCATCTAAGTGACATGATCTCCTGGCAGGACGCAGAGCCCAGGCAGGAACATCACACACCTCAGCCCTGGCCAATGCAGTAAACACCCTCTGATAGCCCAGTCCTTGAGATGGGTATACAGGAAGCATTCACTTCTTGTGCCAGTAGCCTGCAATCAATCTGGGTTAGAGTTTTTGGCAACTGCCCTGCCTGTGGACATAATCTGAAGTTCTGGGTTCTATTGCTTCAACAAGTGAGCCTGTTAGAAACCCGTTTTACTTTAAGAGATTTTTGCAGAAAGCGTCACTTATTTACTGGATTGATGAAGCAAAACTTCCATCTACTTGGTAGTAAAGGCACCAGGAGGATGTTAAAGTTCTTATTGGCTCTGTCAGATCTTCTCTCCAGAATGTAAACTTATTGCCACTTACACAAGCCAGGTCAATGAGGCCCAGGAGCTAATCAATAGCTCTCTGGCAATGAGCCAATGATTAACTAGAATCCTTGTAAAACTAAGGAGGGAAAGACGTCTAGGGCCATGCCTACATTCCTACCCACCCCAGAGCCATGTGAGGCCAGAGAAACAGAGGAATCTCAGAGTTCCTCTCTAGCATTCGTCAGCAGGGCATTAGAAAAGAACAGTGCTTCACAAATTTAAAGTGCTCACAACTCACCTGAGGATCGTATTAAAATGCAGAATCTGATACAGAGGTCTGGAGTGGGGTGAGGATTATGCATTTCTAAGAATCATCAAGGTAATACTGATGCTGCTGGTCCATGGATCACATTTTGAAAAGCACTGCACTAGATAACATGATATGGGGGCAGTGATGGGCCAGTGGTAGAATTCTTACCTCCCATGTGAGAGAACCGCTAGCTTGATTCCCAGCCAGTGCACCTCAGCGCAGGCTTATGTGTAGCTATGATGCTGAGGAGGTTTCAGTGGAGCTTCCAGACCAAGACAGACTAGGAAGAAAGTCCTGGTGATCAACTTCTGAAAATCAGCCAGTGAAACCCAAAGGATCACAATGGTTCAATCTGTAACTGATCATGGGGCTGACATAGGACTGGGCAGCATTTTGTTCCCTTGTGCGTGGGGTCACCACGAGTAGGGGGCCAACTGGACAACAGCTAACAACAAGTACAAGTAACACGTAACATGTTGGAGACCCTGAGTGGTACAAAGAGCTAATGCCTTCAGCTGCTTACTGAAAGGTTGGGGGTTGGAGTCCACCCAAAGGGACCTCAGAAGAAAGGCCTAGCAATCTACTTCTGAAAAATCAGGCATTGAAAAAACTACGGAGCATAGTTCTACTCTGACCCACAGCAGACACTGTTTTTTTTTAGATAACATGATACTCATTCGGAATCCAAACTAAAACTAGTAGAGTTCAGTCTCTTTGCTTTTCATTTTTCTTGATTGCTATCTTTGTATGGAGCAAAAATGTCAGCTAAAGAGCTAAAGAGCATTCAAGTTGGAAACAGTTGTGGTTATGGGAGGCTAGGAATAAAAAGTGGAATTTTTTTTTTTTTTTTTAATCCATTAAGCGTTTTTCTTCACATGGGACCAAATGGTGCAAAATTCTGTGGTCCTACTTTTGGACTACATCAACTGAAGATTTGATTTTCAAGGAAGAGGCTTCCTTTACAAAGCCACTGGGAAAATGCCGCTGAGCTGGGCATTAATCAGGAGCCTGCATGAGAGCAGTCCTAAATGAGTTCCCTTAAAAAACAGTAATAAATAATCAGCTATTTTCATTTTGCCCCGATTTACAAGGGTCTGAGATCACTTTGGGTATTTATGCCATGCATTCTCACGTTACTAAATAATGAAATAAAAGACAACTATTTCAGTGTTATCAAGATGTAGGAGCGCTCTTCATCTATGTTGTAAAACAGGAACATAAATGTGCAAAAAGACCAGCTCACCTGGTAGGGTCAACAGCCAGTCTATGAATGAACGACAAACAGTCTGAAGTTCAAGGGTCCGGCCTGGAGACCCTGTCCTGAAGCCTCATAGTGTGAAAAATTTTCACTAAGGCAGCAATCCTTAACAGCATGTAGCACTGAGGAATAGCTCTAGGTTGGCCTTGTACTTAGTGAATTGGCAGTGGAAAGGACAGAACTGGGAAAAGCCACAGAAAGCTGTGTGCTGTGAGTTATAATTTATTTACTTTGTCAATTAAAAAAAAAAAAAGCTAAAACAAACAATTTAAAGAAAAGCAGACTGAACTCAGGATTATGCAAAAATATACTCCATTCCCCAGAGTGAAATATCCTTCTTCTGAGGTTAGATGATCCAGCCTTATGCCTACAAATTAACATTAAAGAAACCATCTGCCCTGGAGTCGATTCCAACTCATAGGGACCCACGTGCATCAGAGCTACAACTGTGTTCCATAGTGCCCCCATTGGCTGATTTTTCCAAATTAGATACCCAGGCCTTTCATTCAAGGTGCTTCTGGGTAGACTCCACCCTCCAACATTTCAGGGACTTCTTTGCATTTAATAAGAGACAACAGAACACCAGAAGCCCAGTTAAGGCATGCGTGCATCTTTGAAGTCTACAGCTTTAGTTCTAAGAGAATTCTAACAGCAACCAGACAGACAATGAGTAAAGCAGAGAATCTGTAGATGTTATTTACTAACATACTCCAAGACTGGATAATTTTTTTTTTTTTTATTGATTAGGAAACTGGAAAAAAAAATTGATCTTTCCAACATCCCTATGCGGTAGGCATAATATTATTATCTCTCCTCTTCAGAAGCAGAAAAGGAAGTGTATAGAGAGTAAGTTTCGCAGAATTACACAGCCTTACTGAGCAGATCTGCAATTCTAACTCAGGCGTTTTATCCACAGACTTGTAGCCGTTGTTAGTTGTCGTGGAGCCATTCCGACTCACGACGACCCCAAGTGTGCAGAGTAGAACTGTTCCTTAGGGTTTTCAAGGCTGAGACCTTTCAGAAGCAGATAGACAGGCCTGTCTTCCTAGGTGCCTCTGGGTGGGTTCAAACAGTCAACCTTTTGGCTAGTAGTCGAGCACTTAACTGTTTGCACCACCCAAGGATAATATTTGTCACGTGTAAGTAAATGCTTCCTTTAGTAGCCCAACTCACCCTCTCTGAATCAACAGTGACAGCGCCCTAATTTTTCAAACAACTTGTTAAAATGTAATAAACATGGCATAGGCAATTATTCCGGTTATGAAAAACAGAAATCTGTCGACTTCAGTTAGAGCCTTTGGAAATGCCACCAAAGACAGACCTGGTGAGCTAATGGATTGTGTTTGTAGAATGTAGCCAGGGGTAGGAATGGTGCAGGGGACCGGCCCTAAATAGCCTAAGGGCTGATTGAGTAGATCCCTCCCTCCCGTGGAGCGGAGCAGGGGCCTCTGCTTTTATTTCTCGTTGTTCTTTGAAGAGAAAGGGTGTGCCCACGGCTGGATCAGCGGTCACCCTTTGTCTAATTGCTGTGCTTCTTACATCCAGATAATTCGGCCGTTCTTCCGCACTTTCAGTAAGGTGCAAACAATTGTATTACAGAGCAGGAAGAAGGAGGTAGTGGGACACAGTTTAAACAGGGTTTCTAGTTTTTGACTTTGCTTGTTTCTCTTTTCTGTGAACCTCCCCCCACCTTTCTTCCTCTGCAGTATCCTTTCTTCCGAGTCCCTGTTTTCCTTTCTTTAAAAAAAACTGTATATTTACCTTCTTTTCTTTTCCAACAAGTTGACACTTGAAATTCAGTAAGTCAACTAGGGAAGAAGAGAAAAGACAAGAGTCAGCAGTTTAGGGGAGGTCACGAAGGTCTCCCAAAACTGTCCCAGATTCCAGAGGACATTCTTTCTGTCCTCGCCTGCCTTGCCCGAAATTGCAGCAGATGCCTCTGCCAGCCTGCCATCTGTCTGGACACATGCAAGGGCATCCTAAGGCTTTGGTACGAGCTCTATTTGCCTGCTTTAACAGTGTGTCACACTGGGTATCTGAAAATCTAGCGTTCAATAGGGATCTGCCGTCACCCATTGCTGCCCTATTTGTTCCTTCCCCACCCCATCCTAGTCCTTTTGAAGTAGAATGTGCACATTCTATGTAACTGCCTCACTGGTAAAATTCAGCTTATAGAAGAGGGAGCAGTAGAAGCTGGATAGCAGGAAAGATAGATACGTTAGATCAAAGATACTAGAAAACAGCATCATTTTTAACAAGGTACAAGTTTGGGCCAGAGACCAACACAGTGATAACACTCTCCCTAAAATCTTCCCTTTTGCTCAGCACTGACCCTTTCTAGTCCCCTTTCTTAGACTAGATATTGAGACAGAATATGTTCAGTGATTTACACTGTGGAACTCTCCTGGGGTTCTCATTTCAAAGCATTTGAAATGAGTTGCCCAGGAACATTTGGTAAAAGAGTGGTTAAATGCCCCCCCATACATATTGTGCTTAATTACCTTGTTAGGAACACACCATAGCTCGCTGCATCTACGTGAAAATTTTTGTATTTGAGATGTTTATTGAATGTCGTAAGTTAAATGTTTACTACTTCATACTGAAAGGGTTTGGGGCTGATTAACTGCAGAGGCTCAGATGGGCAACAATGAGGTCAATGCCGCTTCTATTCATTTAGAAGAGCTGCCCCTCCCCCAGTATGTTTCCTTTGCCTAAATTTGGCTCCTGTTTTGCTGCTGTGCATATTTTGCTGATAAGGAAGATGAAGATAAATAACATTTTGAAGAAAAACCAAAACCCATTGCCTTGGAGTCGATTCTGACTCCTAGCAACCTAGTAGGACAGAGTAGAACTGCCCCATAGGGTTTCCAAGGAGCAGCTGGTAGATTCGAACAGCCAACCTTTTGGTTAACAGCCAAGCTCTTAACCACTGTGCCACCAGGGCTCCATATTTTGAACAACAGACTCTGATAAGGTAGTAACAAGGCAGAGCAGAGCAACTTGCCCCAAGACTGATGCTTGGTGATTCTTGGTGCTACCCATTACATCAGTGATTTTCAAACTTTTTGGGCCACATATTACAGTATTACTTGTGCACACGCACGTACACACACACATTCCTTATCATTGTCCTCTGTCGTCTAGTCTGCTCTAGTATTTTTTTTTTTTTTTTAATGTGTAAATACTGGTTGGAACCCAGTTAAGAGATTTTACAACCCATGTAAGGAATCGTGATCCTCTGAAAAGAAAAAAAGAAAGGAAATTGCATTAGATGTTGCTCCCGCTGCTGCTCTCCTGGTATTCTTAAGCTTCATTAAATCCCCAAATAAATTATGGAAACAACGTTGCTACACAATACCCCCAGCCCCAAGTGCTAATTATAAAGGGTCAGCCTAAAATCCCACCAAGCAGCAGGACTGAGAAAGGCAGCACAAGTGGGCGGGGGAATTTGCTGAAGACAGCAGACTGGGAAGCAGAAAGTATTCCCTGGCGTGTGGCATTGTGTTTAAACGATGCCAGCTTCCAAGGGCATTTTATGTTCACAAATGTAAGTGCTGGTTGTGCTTGAATGGCTCTCGGGCACCGCTCTCACTCCCGATCACCTCTGCTCAGGCCTTTAGACCAGCAGGGGCCTTGTGAGGTGAGGTGACCTCATGTTTAATGCTGACCACGGCTATCATTTTTCTCACTACCTTCCAGACAGAGTTAGGCATCATTACCTTTCATGGCACTCTTTTATGGTAGACAGATCTGTTTTAGAGATTCTGGCTTGTCAATCAATACAGATCCTCTGTCAAGAGTAGCCCTCAGCTAATCAGGGCTTAGGAGGACCCTGGATCTATAGAGGGTAGGGATAAGAGGGGCCTCCGATTCTAGGTATGAGTTCTGAATTTTATAGTATCTAGAGCCCAAACATCAATGCCAAAGATTCTATCTTGACTAAGTGCACGGGGAGATTATAAAACTCCTGAAGAGAAGGAAGAGGTGGGAGGTGGTGGGAGGAAGAAGGAAGGGTGGAAAAAACATTGATTGGATGCCTTCTGTTTGGGACACAATGCTAGACATATTATTTTATTTAATACTCTGATAATCCCATAAAAAAGATGATAATTAATCTTATTTATTTGAAAATGATCTTCAGGAAGGCTGAGGTAAATTTTTCAATGTGGTGTAGCTAGGAGGTATCCAAGTCCAGGTCTATGTGTGTCCAGAAAACATGATCTTCCCAATATACCTAGAACATTATACCCTCAGCTTGAACCACAGAGAACCTCCATTGGAACTTAGGCAAAGATAATCAACTCTTGATATAATACTTCCCTACGCCAAATTTACTCACACATCCAAAAACTCTAAGGAAACATTTGAGATTGAATGAAAAATAAGGTGGAGATTATGAGAGCAAGGTCCTCCATCGGCTGAGGGTCAGGCAAGATATTTCCTTTGAGACTTGAATGAAAAACCTAAAAAAGGGGGAAGGGGGAGGGATATTTAATTAGATACACCACTCCGGAAGAAAGAAAGAAATGTAGGATACGTACTTTCAGATAGCAGGTGTTACCATGGAAAAAAGTTTGATTCAAAATCAACTGTTAGCTTCCTTTCTGTACCCCTTTCTCTGTGATCACCATTCCGTGGGTATTTACAAATTGCAGATTTGGATCTCATGCCTGATTGGTTTAGACTTGACCCCTTTTCAGAAGCGTAACCTTTGGAAGCATGCCATCAAATCAATTTGATGTTTTTATGATTGCTACTTAATGTTTCTATGTAAGGAAGGTACCTATTAAAATTGAAAACAAGGATAAACAGTTTTATTGTGGGAAAATGCTCCCTGGAAGGGAGGCCCTCTGCCAGATGCTAATTATTCCCCTATTGTATTTTGGCTTCATGCTTGCCACACTAGGGACAGGAAGAGAGTTGTGGAGGGGTGGGAGATAATTGAACAAGGTGAAAATGAATGCTCATTAAATTCCAGAATACATGAGAACTCATTTCATAGGAGAGGGCTGTAAATATGACTTTTAATGAAGTTATGACATAGTTGCCAATAAAAGTCATTTACTCTGCAGTATTACAGTTAATTATACACAGCTGGAGCCATTTATGACCTGTCCCTTGTTAACTTTGCCTTCACTGTGCATTAACCCTTTCAGCACAGGATCAGTCAGCATTCCAGCCAGTTTCAAACCTAAACAAGATTTCTATTCAATAAATGTCCCATATGACTCAGGATAAGAATTATCACTGACTGTAACCGAACACACCCACCTGCCCCTCCCTTCCAAGAGTTTTGGAGGGAGGCGTGAGGACAGAGAATAGACAAGGAGAGAGAAGCATGCTGCTTTTTGCTTTTTAAAAACAATATAGACATGTTCTTCGATTGGAGGGAAAATTTCTAGACGTAGCCATTTTCTTACTAGCTTTAGGAGCATTTTAATACATTTCACGTGTACTGGTAGCCGCATAACAGAAGGACTCGAGTAAAACAATCACGAAAAAAGTGAAACTGACATATTCACCCTTAGGATCTTAACCCTGTTGACATGGAGCCTATGGCTGGAAGAGAGTTCCTGTTTTTAAAGCTTTGCATTCCAAGATGGACAGATAATCGCAGGAACTTCCTAAAAGCAATCACAAATATCCAAGGCACCTTTGTTGGTGATACCAGGAGCCAGAATGTCAGGGCATCCTGAAAGCATTATTTTCTGGATAAGCCGTGAAGAACAGGAAGATCCTATTTCTCAATTACTAAAATAATTTAGCTGTATAAATGCAGCTTTTTATTGTTATCCCGGGAGCACAACTGGTCTGAAAGCAAGCAGTTCTGCCTTGCATTATTCTTTATTCTTGGATGGAAATCGGGGGCTTTACTCAGCTACCAAATTGTCACAGGGTTTTAATTTTGATTTGTATTAACAGTTTTCCAACCTGAGGATTCAGGCACTGCAGTCACCAAAATGAGCTCAGTCCATGTACTTCGCAGGCATCTCCCCTCAGACCACGCCTCTTGGCGGCATTGCCACCTACATTGATAGCAGAGTCTTGCTGAGTCTCTTTCTGGATTATTTCTGGTTCACAACCGTGTGGTTGTCTGGTTTATTTCTGGTTCATGACTCATCTAAATTATTTCTGTCATTAATTAATGGCCATCTGGTTTCTCTCCACCTGAGGTAAATGCTAAGAGCTTGATTCTTTGCTGTAGGTCTGCAGGACCTGAGGACATTTCCCGTGGCTGCGGCCTTCCTCTGCTTTTCACAACTAGTTCATGGGAGCAACAATTTTATGCGACCACAGGTCAGTCTCAGCTTTGTGCTTGAGAGACTTGCCCTATGTTGTATTATACATTATCGATTCTTATTTGAGGGGAGGGGTGGCATGGAAAGAATCCTCAAATTACTTGTCTGTTTGTCTTTCCTGAAGTGGTCTTTTGCATACAACCCCCCATTGATATTTGCTAGTGGCTGCATTTTCTGATGCTACCAGTTTTCTCTCTCTCTGTGTATGTGTGTCTATCTGTATGTTAAAAAAAATAAAAACAAAAAAAACTCTCCCCACTCTTTACAGAGGGAAGATAATTACAAGGAATGGTCTATTCGTAATTAGAGCCCTTTTTCATCTGTAGCCAGAATATTGTGGAAGCATGCTTGGACATTTGTTGATCTTGGGAATCTATCCTATTTCCACTCTATATGAAGATCTAGGAGCCCTGGTGGTGCAATGGTTAAGCACTCTTCTCCTAACCAAAAAGTCAGCAGTTCACTGAACCCACCTGCAGCTCCTCAGGAGAAAAGACCTGGTGATCTACTCCCATAAAGATTATAGCCTAGGAAACCCTATGGGGCAGCTCTACTCTGTCATATAGGGTCACTGTGAATTGGAATCGATCCACAGCACACAACAACATATGAATATCTAAGACAAACACCCTACAGGACACAGTAGAACTACCCCATAGGGTTTCCATGGAGGGGCTGGTGAATTCGAACTGCAGACCTTTTGGTTAGCAGCCAAGCTCTTAACCGCTGCACCACCAGTGCTCCTAATCTACCACTAAAGAAGCGAAATCATTTGCAAATATTTAAAGAAACAAAGTATTTGGCATGGCTTGGAGATGAGATTATATAAAAAACTGCGTGGATGAACCTGACGATGAGACGGACGGGAAGGCAGAGGGATGGATATGGGCTACCTGGACCCTAAAGCCTTCTCTCTACCTTTAATGAACACCTTACTGCCTGAGAAAGGGAAGGGCTTCTAGATAATCGGACCTTTTCTGCTGGCTTTTCCCTAGAAAGCTGAAGTATAATAGCCTCTGACCATAAACTCAGAAATCCCTGCCTTAGAAATACAGTACCCAAAGGTCCCTACCTGGGGCTCAAACCTAGAGAAAAGATTTTATTCCCTACAGGGAAAGAGGAGCCCTGCTGGTGCAGGGGTTAAGCACTAGACTGTTAACGGAAAGGTTGGTGGTTCAAACCCACTAGCTGCTCCGTGGGAGAAAGATGTGGCAGTCTGCTTCCATAAAGATTTACAGCCTTGGAAACCCTAAGGGGCTTTCTCCTCTGTCCTTTAGGGTCCTATGAGTCAGATTGCACTAGATGGCAGTGGTTTTTTTTATAGGCAAAGAACACAAGTCCCTCAACTCCTCCGAGACTTTAATTAGATTCTTGTGTAACTTGAAATATTTTCTGAGAATACTTTTGATATTCTTTTGCTGAACTTGGTGGAGGGGAAAACTAACAAGCTATAATATCTTAAATTTAAAGGAAAGAAGGAAGAACTTAAACTTTTAATGCTTTAGATGTGCTGGCCCTTTAAGAACAACTTCTCCAGAAGCTCAGGAAAAGTCAAGCTGTGCTGGAGAAGGCAGATCACTAGATAAGAAAAAAAAGAAATACAGATGGTATTAAGCTAGCAACAAATGGTCATAGAAAAGTGCACTAATGAAAGCTTATGATACACTCTTGATACTTGGGGAATAAAGGCAGAATTATTATAAGGTTCTAGTTTATGTGATATGGTTACTAATCAAAGTAAATCTTTTGATAACATTTGATAATTTTGGTTTAAAACTTAGCAATATGTCTTCTTTCTGCTTTTATCACAATGAAGAATAAAATATAAGCTTAATATTTTATGTATAATTGAGTTTACTTTTTATGGAAAAAAATTTTATTTTGAACTTCCTACTTTTCCAAGTCAGATACATTATTTCCATATACTATTTAAGGTTATCAGAATATAAGCATAAATGTTAAACTAATTGAGTTCTAATAATTAATGTCTTCTTAAAAGATGGTTTTGCGAGCTTCAGACAATGCTGCAGATCATCTGGGTTTGATTCTTCTACTGGCACCGTCTGAGTAAAAATTTAAATGGCATCTGTCTGATGACATATCCTTGTCTACATACAACAAATTTGCTCTTTGTAGAGCCCCAGTTAATGGTGAAGTCATTGTGGTAGATGCATTCTCTATTAAGTTAATATATTTTGAAGCTAAAGTTAAAAGCTTTAAATTGGTCATCTAAATATATATTTGTGTAAAGACATGTTAAAATTACTAAAGAAAGCAAGCTGATCAAAGATAAACCAATTGTTGGTCTTGGAGTATTCAGCCTGATCTTAACAATAGGTAGTAAACGTTATTATTTGCAGGCTATATAATTTGCCCATGGAAAGGGAACCTCCTCTCATTCATGAGCCCTTTAATGCTGTGCATCTTTTCGTTGATTGTTACCAGCCTCAAAATTTTTTTTTTAATCAATTGTATTGAGGTGTGATTTACATATATCAAATATACCAATTTTAAGTATGCAATTTGGTGAGTTTTGACAAATGTGTACACCTGTGTAACCACCACTAAAATTAAGATGTGGAACATTTCCAGCATCCCCAAAAGGTCCCTAGTGCTCTTCTGCAGTCAATCTTTCTACCACTTTGGCTTTAGGCAAATTCTGATTGGCTTTCTGCTCTGCTGTAGGTTTGATTAGCTTTTTCTAGAATTTCATATACTTGGATTTCTATATAAATCTTTTGTGTCTGGCTTCTTTTGCATAGCATAATGGTTTTGAGATTAATCTAGGCTCTTGTGTGTAACTATAATTCTTTTTTATTGCTGAGTAGTATTCTGTTTGATGAAAATATAACAATGTATCCATTTGATGGACCTTTAGGTTATTTGCATTTTGGGGCTATTTTGAGTAAAGGTACTATGGACATTTACATGCAAAACTTTTTGGTGGACATATATTTTTATATCTATAGGAATGGCATGCTGTGTTGTAAGATAAGTTTATGTTTAAATTTATTTTTAAAAATTGCCCAATTCGTTACCAGATGGTTTCTGATTTTTTTTTTTAAACAAAATTTCTTACTTCCGAAAGAGCTAAAGTTCTTTATAATTGATACAGAAACTTCTTCTAGGTTTATATTAAAATATTATCACTCTGATTAATAATTTAATCAAAACGATATCATATCTTTAGGTATCTATAACTTATGGCCATATCTCCAGATGATGATGGTGCTTTGACAACTTTTTTGATATTACTTTTCCCAAATCCAGATCTAAAATTCAGAATAACAAAACCATTAAGGTGCCTTTTGCACATCAACTATCATCTCCTACAGAGCCTCTGGATGGCCCCAGGGTTTGCTCCCTCACCTCGTAAAATGAAGGATGCCAGAAATAATTAAGCTTGTTTGTATTCACTCTGCTTTAAATTAGGTCAGCATTACACTGAGAGCCATCCTATTTTATCAAGATCAAAATACGGGAAGAGCTGTCTAATCAAAAAGAGAAGCTCAATCTTACCCGTGTCAATTATGCACAGGTCAAATGCTATTAATATAAATATGTTTCCACCATTATTTCCCTCACATAATGAACAGACATTGCTGATGTCAGATGGATCCTAGCTGAAGGCAGAGAATACCAGAAAGGTATTTACCTGTGTTTTATTGACTATGCAAAGGCATTCAATTGTGTGGATCATAAATTATGCATAACATTGTGAACAATGGAAATTCTAGAACACTTAATTGTGCTCATGAGGAAGCTGCACATAGATCAAGAGGCAGTTGTTCAGCAAGAACAAGGGGGTACTTGGTGGTTTAAAGTCAGGAAAGGTGTGCGTCAGGGTTTTATCCTTTCACCATATTTATTCACTCTGTATGCTGAGCAAACAATCCGAGAAGCTGGACTGTATGAAGAAGAACGTGGCATCAGGGTTGGAGGAAGACTCATCAACAGCCTGCGTTATGCAGATGGCACAACCTTGCTTGCTTAAAGTGAAGAGGGCTTGAAGCACTTACTGATGAAGATCAAAGACCACAGCCTTCAGTATGGATTACACCTCAA
>NW_004444045.1:7162654-7219048 GCF_000243295.1 Trichechus manatus latirostris | reverse complement strand
CACAGCCTTCAGTATGGATTACACCTCAACATAAAGAAAACAAAAATCCTCACAACTGGACCAATAAGCAACATCATGATAAATGGAGAAAAAATTGAAGTTGTCAGGGATTTTATTTTACAATCAACACCCATGGAAACAGCAGTCAGGAAATCAAAAGAGGCATTGCATTGGGCAAATCTGCTGCAGAAGACCTCTTTAAAATGTTAAAAAGCAAAGAGGTCACTTTGAGGACTAAGGTGCACCTGACCCAAGCCATGATGTTTTCAATTGCCTCATATTCATGTGACAGCTTGGCAGTTAATAAGGAGAACTGAGGAAAAATTGACACCTTTGAATTGTGGTGTTGGCAAAGAATATTGAATATACCATGGACTGCCAAAAGAACGAACAGGTCTGTCTTGGAAGAAGTACAATCAGAATGCTCCTTAGAAGCAAGGATGACGAGACTATATCTTACATACTTTGAACATGTTGTCAGGAGAAATCAGTCCTTGGAGAAGGACATCATGCTTGGTAAAGCACAGGGTCAGTGAAAAAGAGGAAGACCCTCAACGAGATAGATTGACACAGTGGCTTCAACAATGGGCTCAAGCATAACAATGATTGTGAGGATGGCGCAGGACTGGGCAGTGTTTTGTTCCATTGTTCATAGGGTCGCTATGAGTCGGAATGGACTGGACAGCACCTAACAACAACAACAATAGACAGAAGCATGCTTATGTTCATGTGCAAAAACTGGCACAAGAACTGTGAACCAGTTAATTTTAAGAAGTTGTATTTCTAGGTTTGAAATACCCTGATCAGTTAGTGGCAATTGTAACACACACTTTACTGGATGGATTGGAAGGGCCTGGAGATCTGTTGACCCCATTACTACTGGTGATATGTTCTCAGCTCCAAGATAATCACTGGGTAAAGCATCACGAGGAGTCCCTTAGGTACACATGGTTAAGCAGGTTAGTTATTCAACTAGTAGCCAAAAGTTTGGAGATTCCAACCCACACAAAGGTGCCTGGTGATCTGCTTCCAAAAGGTCACAGCCTTGAAAATGCTATGGAGCAGTTCTACTGTGCACACATGCAATCATCGTGAGATGGAATTGACTCGAGGGCAACTAACAACAACAACAAAGCATCATGAAGTAGTTATGGGTTAAACTCCAACAGGGGATTCCACTCTCCTTCATTTTGATGTTGTTGGTTACTGTAATAAATTAACTGGAACTATTCAGTTTTAGGATTAATAGGCGGTTCCTGGATTTTTCCTCACGGTTGCCTAAAGGTTTCAGCTACAAATTTTAGGTAAAAAATTGAATCTTAAGGAAGAAAGAGGAAAGAATTATGGTTTCTGAAAAAGAGTGTACTAGATACTCCTGATACTGCAGGACATAGATTCATGGGCACAGGCTCCCCAGTATAAGCTAGCAATAGAGATGTGGTGATTCTGGCGTCATTCCGCCTCCCACCAGATCTTCCTCTGTTCAGCACCTGCTCAACTGCTAAGCTCTCAGCTCTCAGGTGCAGGGACAGCAGATGAGAGGCTGCTTAAAGAGGAAGAAGACATTTACTGAACCTTTCGAACAAAAGATTCCCCAATTCAATTTTAGTTGTACTCTTCCTCATTCTTGCTTCAGCCCCTCTAGCCGGATTAAAGAAATTATTGCTTGGAACAGAATCACCACATTTGTTTTTGCTGAATGGAAGATAGAACGAAAGAGGCGGGGAGGAGATGGAAGGAGAAAACAAAACCCTGTCTGGAATTAATATAGATCCAGTCTCTGCAATGCATTTAATTACAACCAGATATAGCAAGGTTTTTGTTGTGCTAGAGTATGTCCCTTGCTAATTGACAGAGTGGGCATAGAAATCAAGGTGTTATCCTACCTGACCCGAGTGCTGGAGACACCACTCAATACCTGTTACCCCTGTATCATTCTGCAATTACATAAACCAGTGGTGACTTTGCCTAGTCATCTATGGTTGTTTTCCTGGATGCAACTCTTCTATGATAAAGTCTTATCTCCCTCCTCCAACCTGGGATTTGCAGAAGAATCTAAAATATACCTAGTTCTTTAACTTAGGAGGTGGATCATTCTTCACAGAGCTGCAGGGAAGGAACCTTTACAGTCTCAGACTTTGGGGACAGGGTCTCTCGCATGGGCATCTGCAAGAGAAGCAGTCAGCACTTTGCCCGTTACCCCTCGGACCTCTTTACTGTTTTTATGCACACTGATTCTCAGCGTTCTTTCGTTCCTCAAAGCTGGCAGGTACCTACAGCTCTTTGTTAGAGAGCTACCCTAAACCTAAACCAAACCTGTTGCTGTCGAGTCGATCCTGACTCATAGAGACCCTATAGGACAGAGTAGAGCTGCCGCATAGGCTTTCCAAGGACCCACGGTAGATTCAAACTGCTGACCTTTTGGTTAACAGCCAAGTTCTTAACCACTGCGTCACCAGGGCACCAACTAGGTGGCCCAAATCCTCTTTACTTGGCCAACTGGGGAGCCAAAACCAAAAACCAAACCCATCGCCTTTGAGACAGTTCTGACTCATAGAGACCCTGTCCGGGAATTTACATTCCCCAGAGGGGAGCCCTTCATCAGTGACTACATTCTACCTCCCCTGCCCCCGATCAGGACATTTCTGAGGTGTGACCTAGCCTGTCCCCAGAGCAATCCTGGCTTCCCTCTGTGGGACTTTGCTTGCTATCACTGACTTGCTTGGTCCCTGTCTTAGTTTCCTAGACCTGCAGCAACAAAATACCACAAAGTGGGCAGCTTTGAGGAACAGAAATTTCCTTTATCACAGTTCTGGAGGCTGTAAGTCCGGATCAGGGTATCAGCCATGTGGATTCATTCTGAGGGCTTTTCCATGCCTCTTAAGAGCTTGGCTGCTAACCAAAAGGTCAGCAGTTTGAATCCACCAGCTACTCCTTGGAAACCCAATGGGGCAGTTCTACTCTGTCCTATAAGGTCAGTATGAGTTAGAATCACCTTGACAGCAACTTTTTTTTCTTCTTCTTGTTTCTGGCAAACCTTGATGTTCCTTTGCTGTATATAGATGCATTTGCTTCTGTTGTCACATGGTATTTGTCTTTCCCCTACATGTATCACTCTCTCTGTGTGTCTGTTCTGCCCTTTTATAAAACACTACTCAGGATCAGGTCCCATCCTACTCTAGTACGACTAAACTGATAATGTATTCAAAGAAAGATCCAGTTTCCCCAAAGAAGGTCACATTCACAGGTGCAGGGGTTAGGACTTCAACATATCTTTTTGAAAGGCTCAGTTCAATCCATAACAGTCTCCTTCTCTTCCTGGCCCTCCTCCCTCATTCCCCATTTTTCCTAGGAGCACCCGTCAGTAAATCACTTTCACATGACTCCTTGCCTTAGGGCCTACCATTGAATAACCCAACCTCCTTCTCTCCAGCTTCAACTCTGGCCCTCAGTGTCTATAGCACCTCCTTTCAAAACTGTGTCAAGTTCCACAGTCTAATGTCCACTTCTCCCCACAAGAAAAAGAGTTTCAGCAGCACTGTCTTCTCCAGCATCTTCATAGTCAGGCCCCACGGGCTTCAGTTGATGCTTGTGGACAGGCTCCTCTGTACAGGTTTTGCCAATGTCAGATAATGACAGATGGGCTCTGGACCCAGGAGAGAGAAAGTAGATTCTTCCAAGTCCAATTCAGTCGCTTCTCCTGCTACAGTTGTAGTATACCACTGAGTCAATTCCGATTCACAGTGACCCTATATGACAGAGTAGAACTGCCTCATAGGGTTTCCTAGGCAGTAATCTTTATGGGAGCCCTGGTGGCACAGTGGTTAAAACACTTGAAAGGTTGGCGGTTCAAAACTACCAGTGGCTCTGTGGGAGAAAGAATGTGGCAGTCTGCTTCTGTAAAGATTTACAGCCTTGGAAACCCTATGGAGTTGCTAAGAGTCAGAATTGACCCGAAGGCAGTGGATTTGGTTTGCATTTTAATCTTTGTGGGAATAGATCACCAGGTCTTTTCTCCCCTGGTGCCACTAGTGGATTCGAGCTGCCAGCCTTTCAGTTAGCAGCGAAGGGCTTAACCATTGCTCTCCAGGGCTCCTTACAGTTGTAGATGACAAAATTACCTCAGCAGTTCCCTGAAAAGTAAGCATACCTCAGCAAAGAAGCCCTTTTGTTTTTTCCTGTCTTTTTTCTTTCTTCTTCTTCTTTTTCATTTTTAATGGAGAGAACATAGCCTAGTTTCATATGAGGAAGAATATTCCTTTTTTAAGCATATGCTTAATCTTGCTCCGGGGGATGGGGGGTGGGGAGTGGGGAGGGATACCATGGCTTTGTAGTCCTAAGAAACATATAACTTTTACAAAAGCTTGGCTTATGTTACATAGATCACCACCTTAACTGTGAATGACTCTGTCTTACCTGCGGTGCCAGCTCTTGTTAAATTTTCTGATGACCAGATCTTTCCTCTAATAGAAGATTGGGGCAGGTATGGAATCGCCTTTACTCATCCTGAATGCAAACAGGGAAGGTGGGCCACATAACCCATTATGAGCATGACTTGTAGGTCTGTGCCGCTCCTTGGAAACCTTACTGGAGCAACCCTACTCTGTCCTATAGGGTTGCTATGAGTCAGAATCAACTTGATGGCAATGGATTTGGTTTTGGTTTGGTTTGTAGGTCCATGAGTTTCCTCACCATTAAAAAAAAAAAAAAAAAAGTCCTCTTCTTGGCGCCTTATCAAAACATTACAAACCTTACTATATGAGATGGTTAAGGCTGTGTGTCAGCTCAGCTGGGCCATGATTCTTAGTGGTCTGACAGCTATGTAATGATATAATCACCTCCATGATGAGATTTTCTATGAGCATCCAATCAGTTGAAAGGGAGTTTCCTTGGGAGTGTGGTCTGTATCCAATATATTTGGACTTTCCGGCAAAACTTACTGGCTTTTGCTTGCTCTGGATCCTGCATCTGGCCTGTGGTTCTTGGGACATGAGCTAGCAGCTTAACTGCTGATCTTGGGATTCATCAGCTGCTGCAGCCTGGGAGCCAAAGGCCTGCCATCTTACCTGCCAATATTGGGTTCATCAGCCCCTGAAGCTACATGAGTCTGGAGAAGCCTCCAGCCTGACCCAAGGACTAGCCTCTGCAATTGAATAAGCCATTTCCTTAATATAAATCTCTCTCTCTCTCCATATATATATATATATACACACACACACATATACACACACTTCACTGGTTTTGCTTCTCTGGAGAACCCACCCTAAGACACAGTTTAAAATTTTATATTTCATTCTAAAGTTTTCAGTATTCTAAGCAAAGGTAAATTGGCCGTTAGTCTAAATACCAATTCTCATGGTACAAAAAGAGGGGTTGTGATTTAGCCAGTGCACGAGATTGGGTGGAAGCAGTATAGACCCTAAGATTTGATCTGTGAATTGTGAAGATTGCTTCTTCAGGCAATCCTTGAAAACATATTTTTAAATCAAAAGTTTCTACCAACTTCCAATATTATATGCAAATAATTCTCACTAAGACAGTCAGATTAATTAAGATTTTACTATATTTTCAGGATTAAAATGCAGCATCTGCTCTTCAAGTCAATGAGTCAGGGACTGGTAGCTACTAATATTTATTTCCCCTTCCAATGTATTAACATACTCACAATTTTGTTGGGACCATCAATGAGCCAAATTTTAAAAAACAGATTTTCTCAGTCTCCATAGAAGCTAAATTTGACCAGGAGATTCAGTTCTGGCCCAAGGGATGTAAGTGGAAATCCTTAGATGTAACGTTAGGGTCCCTTTGATCTTCACTCTTCCTTTCCTTCATAGATGGAACACGGACACAGTTCTGGAGCAACCATTTTGCAGATGTAAGTTAACCATGAAGAAAAGGTGAAGAGAATTTCATAGACCTCACACCTAACATTTTTGATCTGCTGAACTAATGCTTGCTAGCAAGCACCAACCTGATTTTGTGGAAAAAATAGAATTCCTAATTTGTTTAAGGCACTATTTTTGTTGTTGTTTTCTGTTTGATTTTTGTCACTTATAACTGAACATAAGTCTCTTACTGATGTAGCCAGAAAATATTTGTCCAAGCTTTGGCTTGGGAACTCAGAGACTAAAAATTGTATATCTGTGCTCTGTCTCTTCCCATATTTTAAATATTCCACTGACTTCTCCATGCTTTTTCTGTCTTACAAAGAATAGTGGACACTGACATCAGGTCTGCTAAATTGAAAAAAAAAAATAAGAGACCACCTAAATATTGTAGTATCAAAGCCTTTATCACCCTTGAAGGAGCCCTGGTTGCACAATGGTTAAAGCATTCGGCTGCTAACCAAAAATTCGGCAGTTCGAACCCACTAGCCACTCCACGGGAGAAAGAGGTGATAGTCTGCTTCTACAAAGATTATAGCCTTAAAAACCTCATGGACGGTTTTACTCTGTCCTATAAGGTTGCTATGAGTCAGAATCAACCTGACGGCACCGTGTTTTTTTTTTTTTAATAGGGTCGCTATGAGTCTTGATGGCAATGGGTTTGGGTTTTTGGTAAGCACCTTTGGCACCCACCTCCCAGCCGACACTCATCAGCAAGCTGATTTCAATATTTACTCCAATTCTTCTGTAAAAGTGCTGTTATGTAAGGGAGATCTTGTTTATTAGTTGTTTACTCTTCTGTGTAAAAAAAAACATTTATCTTAATGGGTTATGATAGAGAAAGAGCAGGGGTCAACCAGGAGCATAGAGGCAAAGTAGAAGTTAATAGAGCATTCTTGGGTGGTGCAACCAGTTAATGCGCTTGGTGCTAAGCCAAAAGCTTGGAGGTTGGAGGGTGGAGTCCACCCAAAGAAGCCTTGGAAGAAGGACCTGGTGGTCTACTTCTGAAAAATCAGCCACTGAAAACCCTATGGAGCAAGTTCTACCCTGACCCACATGGGGTTGCCGTGAGTAGGAGTCTACTGACACAACAGGTTTTAGGAGATAACAGAGATGAGTATGCTTTAATATGAGAAGTTTTGTCTACTAGGCATTGTGTTTCTATCCAACATTTCCCTTCATTTAGAGATTCTCCCTAGACTCCTGATGCCAAGGCATCCGTTTAAGCTCCCCTGTTCATTTTTGCATATGTCTGGGGACTTTGCTCCTTACAGTGATGTCTGGTGCCTTGAAGTTGAGTGATGCTTGTATCCCCCAAAGATCAAGTAAAGACACATCTCTCCAACAGTTGTTGATAATGGGGACCAATGGAAGGGCTAACTGGTTTAAGTTGTGCTAGTGTTCATTCTGATGCTGGGTTTGAGTAAATTATTCTGTGGATGCTGCCCTCGGCAGGAGAGCCCCCGCCTGCTCTGAGGAGCTTGGATTAGTCCATCTGTTTCTGGTTTTCAGAAACCTGAGGTGAAGAAAATAAGTAACAAGGAAAACAAAACTGAAAAATGCCCCTGGTTCCTGAATTGCAGTAAGTCTGCACGTGCTCCTGAATCACTTGTTCCCTCCAGATGCACCAAGACTGTCCGGATTTTCTGGGCAGGAGGGGAAAAGCAGCATCCAGATTTTGCTTTTGAGGATTTCAAATTCCCGGGAATGTGACCAATTACGTCCTAATAAAGCAGTGACATTTCATATTATTTTGGCAAATAGATAAATGTAGCACTTTTAATATATGAAACCACATTCTTCCTGTCAATTGCTTTTTACAGGCTGTTCGCAAGTTTTCAACTGGGGCCTATTTGAACCTTTTTTTTTTTTTTAATGAGAAGATGATGCAGTCAAGGAATCAGATGTACCTGGAAATGCCATAATCATAGCCTCAAAACATTTGAAGACTTTACTGTGGGAGAGGGTTTAGGCTTAGTGACGTTGGCTCTGGAAGGCAAAATTTTAAGACCGATAGGTAGAAACTATAGGGAAGAAGATTTCAGAGCTTAAAGATCTCTCTAACCAATGAGCTTTTAAGTTTTGAGTGAGCTCCCTTGGAGGGTAGTGGGGGGTCCATACTTAGAGGAAAGGAAACAGGGACTGCATGGCCATGAAATGGGGTTGCTGCATAGAGGATGCCTGAGTGTACAAAGGCTGAACTGATGGTGTCCATGTTGTTCAGTCACTCTACAACTTACTCAGTTTGTTTATTAGTCTCAGCCCTCTTTGAACCTAATATTGTCCTCTGGTTACGAATTATCAGGGGAGATGTTCCCTGTTTCGATACTTACTTTCCAACAAGACCCAAGACTGAAGCAATTTTTTTTTTTTTTTTTTTTGCTTCTCCATTTACTGGCAGACAAATGTTATTTCCTAGCCCACCCTTTCAATGAGAGTGGGGATTCCAGCTTTATGCAGGGATCTCAGTAATGGACACCTGCTTGCAGAAACCTAAGACTGTTTTCTTTCTCCAGCCCACCATTTAAACCTACAGTTCCAAGTTCCTTGTATAAACAAATGCCCCACAGGTACCTACTGTGTTGGAGTTAGTTTCCACTTTGGTTTAAACTCTGGGTTGTAAAATGAGTAACCAAATGACTTCTTAGGTTCTGTATTAGTTCTCTATTGTTGCTGTAACAAATTACCAAAACCTTAATACCTTAAAACAACATAAATTTATCATCTTACGCTTGTGTAGGTCCGAAGTCCAACAGGAGTCTTACTGGAATTTGATCAAGACGTTGGCAGGGCTGTGTTCCTTTGGGAAAGCTCTAGGGGAGAATCAGTTTTCTTGCCTTTTCCAGCTGCTAGAGGCCACCCATATTCCTTGGCTCATGCCCCCTTCCTCCCTCTTCATAACCAGCAACATTGCATCTCTCTGACTGTTTTTCTATAGTTATATCTCGCTCTGACTCTGATCTCAGCTGGAAAGAGTCTCCTCTTTTAAGGACTCAGGTAAGTCGGTGAGCCTCACTTGGATAAACCGAAATAATCTTCCCGTCTCAATGTTCTTACCCTTAGTCACCACTGCAAAGTCCCTTTTCCCATGTAAGGAAACATATGTACAGGTTCCTGGGATTAGGATGTGGACATCTTTTGGGAAGACATTATTCTGCTTACCACAGATTCTTTCTAATTCTAATAGTCCATGGTTTGATAGGGATGTGAGGTTTCAATATTTTAAAGTTCTACAAGCCAATTCTAATAGTCCATGGTTTTTAGAGGAATCTGAGGCTTCAATACATTTTACAGTTCTATAAGCCAGTCAACCACAAAATAGCCGTGTTCTTCAAACATTATTACAGAAAAGGAATTTTAGAGTACCATTAGTTAATTTTGACCGTTTCTATAATTTTTGTATAATTTCTGTTTCTGGATCCATCTCTATTGAAGCCACTGCCTGCCTAGGTCAGTCAGAGCTCCATAATGAATACCTACTTACAGCCATCTTGGCTAGGCAACTTCCTATGTCTGGATTTTTTTCTCTTGTTATCTAAAAGTTACATGTCCTTTATTTCTTAAATTTAAAAGGACTTGTTTATTTTCTCTGGTATTTTAAAATTCTTATCTGCTCCAGGAGAAATGAGTGTTTCAGCTAAAATTTATCTTTCTGACAATTCTAATTTTGAGAAGGACTATAATGTCACAGAAAGGATGACGCCAAGCTGTAAGTTGAAGAAACAGGGATTCTATCTCCTGTTGTTGCCTAGTTAGGTGACCTTGGATTGGCCATCTTACTTCATTTCACTTTAATTTCCTCATGAGGGAAATGGAGAGACTGGGCTAGACTACCTCAAAAGTTCTTCTGTTCTGGAAGGGAGACTCTCAGAGAATTCCACGTTCACAACTTTTTACTTGGGAGAAACAGTCTTTTGTCTTGGAAGAATTAAATATACAGGAATATATCCTCAGTGAGAACTGAAGTTCTCTCTCTCTCTGCTCAGTATATATTTCTGGCTATGGCAAATGTGTCATTTCTATCCATTCAAGAGATAGTTGAAAAAACTTAAGCTCATTTATGATCAATATTACCTCATCTCCCTCTGCTCTCTAGAACACATCTTTTCTCTAGCTTCACTGAAATTGTCAAAGATTCCAAGATACAGAGTCCTTGGCAATAATATTTTGGAAGATAATATCAATGCCACTGTTGAGAAGCTGACCGCACTCAAATGACTTCCTGAGCAATGAACATTAACCAAGAAGGTTGGTTATAGCCATGGAAGGGAGGTAAGGATAGAATTTTCTTTCTTTCTGACTCACCTCTTCTCAAACCCTCTAGCTGTTGTTTTTGATCCCAATAATGTTGAAATGAGGTGGGAAGGAGAGGCAGGATTTCCCTTTTAGATTTTCTAGACAGTCATCAGACATCACTGACTGGGGGGATACATTCTAATCTCTCTGAGAGGTCCAGGTTGAAGGCCTTTTCTACTAACTTGAAGTGAAGGGAAAAGGACCGCCCACTCCTCCCCTGAGCAGGGGAGGGGTAAGTGGACAACAATAAACCATTGTTGTTGTTAGGTGCCATTGAGTTGGTTCTGACTCATGGCAACCCTATGCACAACAGAACAAAACACTTCCCAGTCATGTGCCATCCTCACAATCGTTGTTATGCTTGAGCCCATTGTTGTAGCCACTGTGTCAATCCATCTCATTGAGGGTCTTCCTCTTTTCACTGACCCTCTACTTTACCAAGCATGATATCCATCTCCAGGGATTGGTCCCTCCTGATAACATGTCCAAAGTATGTGAGACGAAGTCTTGCCATTCTTGCTTCTAATGAGCATTCTGGCTGTACTTCTTCCAAGACAGATTTGTTTGTTATTTTTGCAGTCCATGGTATATTCAATATTTTTTGCCAACACCACAATTCAAAGGCATCAATTATTCTTACGTCTTCCTTATTCATTGCCCAGCTCTCACATACACATGAGGTGATTGAAAACACCATGGCTTGGGTCATGTACACCTTAGTCCTCAAAGTGACATCTTTGTTTTTTAACACTTTAAAGAGGTCTTTTACAGAAGATTTGCTCAATGCAATCCATCGTTTGATTTCTTGACTGCTAGTTCCATGGGTATTGATTGTGAACCCAGGTAAAATGAAATCCTTGACAACTTCAATCTTTTCTCTGTTTATCATGATGTTGCTTATTGGTCCAGTTGTGAGGATTTTGGTTTTTTTTATGTTGATGTGTAATCCATACTGAAGGCTGTGGTCTTTGATCTTCATCAATAAGTGCTTCAAGTCCTCTTCACTTTCAACAAGTAAGGTTGTGTCATCTGCATATTGCAGGTTGTTAATGAGTCCTTCTCCAATGCTGATGCCACATGCTGTCTCCAAATCCCCTCTTTCTCACTTTCCTCTTCTGCTGGATCTCTCTGCACCCAGAGGTTGGTATGGAACCCTTCATTGAACCTTTCTTTGCCACCCCTTCATTGAACTTTTCTCTGCCATCTACAGTGAATCCTTTTTCTTCATTGAACCCTTCTCTGCCACCTACAGTTTTCAAGTTCTACAGTGTGGTCTGGTGGTGCAGTAGTTAAGACCTCAGGCTGCTAACCAAAATGTTGGTAGTTCGAATTCACCAGCCACTCCTTAGAAACTCTATGAGGCAGTTCTATTCTGTCCTGTAGGGTTACTATGAGTCAGAATCAACTCAACAGCAATGGGTTTGGTTTGGTTTTTGGTTTATAGTGTGGACTGTCTCACAACTCACTTTGGTTCCTGTCCTCACTAGGACATTTTCACCTTAAAAACTCAGACGAAACTTCCATTTTAACAGTCTGTTGCAGAAAATTAGAAAGGTTTGTAGAGAAGGAAGCTGATGGTCAGCTTCAATCTAAGGAAACACCAGGTCACTCAACTATAGAAGTTCCTTTATCTTTTGAAAACTATTTCTTGATCAAACAGAATACTTACCTTTCTTTGCTCTATTCCAGTCCATCTCCCTTTGTTCACTATTATCAGCGTATGCATCTAAATTGAATTTTAACGTGTGTTTTTGCTGTTCCAGCCAACTGCATCTATTTAATACAAGAAAAATTTTGTTTTGAAAAAAATGGACAAAAAGTCCCAAAGCACCCATTACTAGGCAGGGCAGAGGACCCTTGAGTGTCACGTGCATGGAGCTTGCTGGTTTTGAACAACCTCTGGGATTTGCTCTCTGTTTCCTGGCAGTTCGCTAACATGGAGATTTTACAGTGGCAATAAAGAGCCTGAAACTACCCCATAAGCTTCTCTGTCAGACAGCAAATCCCCTAGCACTTCTCGTAATTAACTTCTAACCTGGTGGCTGTTGCGATTTTTTTTTTCTTCTTTTACTGCTAATGGATTCTAGAATCTCAAAGTCTCCCTTGATTTTACTAGAGCCTTCTAGTCGTTAATTATGAGCTTTGTGTTTTTCTTGCTCACTTGGACTTTATAAGGTGCTCCACAGTGGAACTTATCCTTTTTTTTTTTTCTTTTTCTGTTTAGAATTGACTCTAAATTTCCTTCTAGATGTCTTCTGCTTTCCTCTGCAGAATCAACAGAAAATTAAGGAAAACGCACACAAACATACAAATAGAGATGGGAAAATGGATTTTGGAGTGTGGGGAAAACCAAGGAAGAAGTTTGAGAATGTAATAACATCTCATTTCCTAGAGAAATCCTATCCTTTCTCTTTCTCATTGAGTGAGAAATGTTGGTGTGAAGCCTGGTGAAGAAAAAGTTCAATGAAGTGAAATAATCAGAATAACAATGCATTCAAATTAGCAGAGGATGTAGTTCATTTCTACCACTCATCTATTAGTTTATTTTATTGTGGTGGCTTTTGTGTTACTATGATGCTGGAAGCTATGCCACAAGTATTTTAAATACCAGCAGGGTCGCTCATGGTGGACAGGTTGCAACAGAGCCTCCCAACTAAGACAGATTAGCAAGAAAGACCTGGCAATCTACTTCTGAAAAGTAGTCAAAGAAAACCTTATGGATCACAGAATATTGACCGAGACTTTGACTCACTTACTTTGGACGCATCATAAAGAGGGCTCAATCACTCAAGAAAAACATCATGTCTGGTAAAGTGGAGTGCTGGCCAAGATGAGGGAAACCCTCAATGAGATGGATTGACACAGTGGCCACAACAATAGATTCAGACATACCAATGATCATGAAGATGGCACAGGACTGGACAATATTTTGTTCTGCTATACAATAGGGTCGCTGTGAGTCAGAATCACCTCGATGTCAGTGGGTCTGGATTTTGGTTGTTATACATAAGGTCACCATGAGACAGCAGCTAACAACAATAGTTCATTTGAATCAATCACTTATTTAGTCATATGTTCATTTATTTAACCAATGTCAATTAGGCACATTGTATGTGCCAGGAACTATTCTAGGTACTGAGGATGCAGAAATCAGCAGGCCTTTGTGGAACATATTGTCTCCGTGGGAATCTCAAGCTCTATTTTTGGACAGTTACATAGTGCATCAGTTACATAGTGGTCATTCCTAAGGAACCCATTGTCTTTGGAAAAGTTGAAGAAAACCCTCACCTCTATATGTGTCACATGGGCATGCCTCTGCTTCAAAGACATGTTGCTGCCACATTTCCCTACTGAATTGATAATTGATGAGGTAAAATTTATTTTCCATGTGAGTAAACTATATTTTAATTGAAAAATAAACTTCTGCAACAAATGTAAACACAAATGACCGTTTAATAGCTTAGTATTTAATTCTGAGATTCTTTCATCCTACTTGTGTGTAAAAATTGCCCAGAAACTTTTAAAACATAGAGATGTCAGGCCCCATCCATGGAGATGCTGGTGCTGTAAATATGCGGTGAGATCAACTAATTGTTAATGTTTACTCAATAGTAAACAAGAAGTCAACCAAGTATATTTCCCTAAAATAAGTCATCCTTGGGTGATCTTATTAAACAATGCCTCAGTATAATAGGAAGATGCTACATACTTTTTTATCCAATTTCCATGTTTTAAATATATATGTATCTCTTAAGATAAGTAAGAGGTTTGTTTTCTACCTTTGTGTTTTTTTGGTTAAGTTCCTCATGGTTCTGATGGGCTGTCAGAAGCAAGAGCCACTAAATTCTCCAGACCTAGAAATAGTTCAAGGAGCCCTGGTGGCACAATGGTTAAGTGCTTAGCTGCTAACCAAAAGATCAGTAGTTTGAACCCACTAGCCGTTTTGCAGGAGAAAAGACCTAGTGACCTGCTCCTGTAAAGATTACAGCCTAGAAAACCCTATGGGGAAGTTCTGCTCTATCATATAAGGTCACTATGAGGTGGAATAGACTCAATGGCACACAACAGCAACAGAAGTAGTTCAGTGCATTAGACTTTCTAATGAACATTTTTTTTTTTTTGGTCATAAATTAAGATTTTTCAGTGAACCCCATCCAGAGAAAATAATCACTGCTAGTTAAGATGTTTAGTTTTATTCTCTGTGTCATTTTGTTGGAGATGAAAGTGCTTCATAATATGGTTTCCAGATTTTGACAATGCGAGAAGTCACATGCCAGCAACGCTTGTGTATCTGTCTTGTCAAATGACTCTGGTATTTACTCTGATTTTCTGAGACACTTAAAACAGAGCTGCCCTCTGAAAAAGGACTCTAAGATTAGTTTGTTGTCTTTGTTCTCTCTTTGACATTTTTCTGATTGGCGTATTTTACTTATGCCCTTTGAGGTATCCACAAGAAATTGAAACACACACACACACATATAAAAAATAGCACTTCCAATTAGAATGATTGACTTATTTACTTCTGACTGCTCTGGATATTTCATATTTTTGGAATTTGGCTTTGTTCTAAAATTCAGAAAGCTTTACATTTTTCAATTTTTATCCAGGATCGGTCCTTCCATCTCTTCCCATAATGATGCCAGCTATTCTTTCCTTCAGTTCTGTTGGTTTATTTGGCTGAGGTAAACAACTGGATCACAAACATGACATTTTTCATTATGCATAAGGCAAGAAACGACTCATTAAAGTGTAATTTTTTTAAAGGGGAAAAGACACAAAAAGTCTATTCCAACAAGATCACCACCAGGTATTTTTAGCCACAATATTTGTTTATTCAAGAACTCAGCTGGTTTACATGCATCTTCCTGTGAGTGACGTGGGGCTTATTAGTGGCTTTTTAATGTCAAAGTATAATTTTCAGAAATGTAAAAACATTACTCTTGTATGAATATAATATGAACATGTTTCAAAGATTTTACTGAAATCACTAAGTCATGTGGAAACCAGTAAGATGGTAAGGCTGGTTCAAACAGCATTTTGAGGGCTTCAATTTTTTTTGGTCATTTTCAGACAATGATTGAAAAAGAATGATAGGTTAGATACATATTTGACTGGAATCCCACAGGCAATAATCCACAATCTTTGCAGTTATCTTTTCTGCCTGACAGACACTACGTGCATTTCTACTTGACAGAAGTATGCAAGTTAACGCATTACTAAGTCAATAATAAACAGTATTGCCCTAGAATAAGGGATCCTTGCATGAACCTGTTAAACAGTGCTTCTGTATAACCTGGAATGAAGATGTTGTATACCTCTTTACCCAATTTCTGTGTTTTAAATGGTTTTTCTTATTATAATTAAAAGGTAGTATCGACTCAACACACAACAACAACAGCTACGATTACAAAGCAGCATGCCCCGAGTAGTTCCAACTTTCAGGAGAGGATAGTGAGTCCATGTTTCCTCTTTTCCAAATTTCATTCCTGTGTATGTGCCTGTGTGTGAGCACGTGTGTACATGTGTGAGCATGCAATATGGTAAGTAAGTCTGACATCGCATATGCAATGGGAAAACATTTTTTTTCCCGTCTCTTTTGAAAACACGGACTTGCTTCTCAGAAAACTTAAACTACCCTGGTCCTTAGTGTCAGCCTGATTCATATTCTTTTTCTACCATGCTCTTAACCTCAGCTCTCTGTGTATATTTCCTAGCCTGGAGATCAGATCAGAAACTGCTCTTTGGGACCATTTATGGAATACATTTCGTTGTCCTTCACAAGGGAACTTTACCCTGTTGTTAAGAAATCTGGAAAATAAAGATAGGGTTCCCCAGATGTATATCAAGGGGTGGTCTGTTTCCACACACCTGTACAGTTTTTTTTTTTTTTTAAAGACACATTTAGATTTAAGTTCCTTTTATTGATGCCAGTTACATTGTCTGTGAGGGTCTCTGGAACATACAAAGAGTAAACCTCACTTTTATATTTTCCGTTGTCTTGAGGAAGAGAGTATTAAAATTAACTCTTCCATTTGCATTTTGTTTCCTTGCTGTTATCTTGAAAGTTTCCTGATAATGAGAGGGGTCTTCCTTAGAGATTCACCTCTTGTGCTGAGGGATGTACAATTGTATCAGGATCATGGCTACTAAATGCAAATATTATTAAGTTCTGGAAACACTTTGAAGAGAGCTCCGAGGCGTAAAATCTATTTTCTGCAACAGAATATTTAGATTGGAGAGTCAAACCTTTTGGAATTCATTGAGACCTGATTCTTAATATTCCCAGTCTGTGGGCACGTTACATCTTACGGTGGCATTGTAATTTTGTCCAATTTGCTAACGAAGACTAATTATCCAAATAATTCAGCTTGACTATCTGCTCTTGACCACTGCAAACCTCCCTGCTGTTCCTCAAAGCTCTGTTTGTTCCCCACTTCTTCTCTTGTTTTAAACCCCTCACTGTTCTGAGTGCCTTTTATTTAAAGAGAAATTGGATACCTACTGTGTAAATTTCTGCAGGGAGTCCTTTAATGGACACTGTTACAATTTTCTCCAGGAATATGCTAATAATTACAACGGCTAAGGACTTGGACTTTGTTATCTACAGAGGAGGAACTGTGTGAGAGAAAGAGAAAAAAAATCTTAACTGTCTACACTGGAAAGAAAATGAAAAAGAAGAAAAATTAAAGGGGAAAGGAAAACAGTTATTTCTTAAAGTGCAGGCTAGAAATAGACGGATGGTTAGAAGTAGCAACTTTGGCCACTGGTCTTCGTGCAGGTACTTAGGCAAAGCCATGCATGAAGCAAGAAGGTGAACTTTGGTCCACTGGGCACGTTCAGGTCTCCATTGTTATGGTAACAGAACAGCTCCCCCCACCACCACCCCTTTTGCTCCCGGGGAATAGAAATGGGACCCACTTAAGTACTTCGCCACCTCTGCCTGAGGTATGAATGGCAACTTCACTGTTCTGATTTGTTGGTTAAAATTTGGCTTTTATCTTTCTTGTTTTTGTTTTTACAAAAATTTATTGCCTAGTCCTACTTCAGAGAAAAATTTCTAGAAAGTGACCATGGATATCTTAGCACCCAGTTTGCACTGAAGTGATGCTGCAGTCACATAGAGTTTGATGGACAGCACAGTCATATCCTAAGGGTATTCGCAAAGTGGATTATTTGAGGTGACCTGGGTCTTCTACTTTTATTTCCAAGCAGGCTTTGGTTGACCACAGAATGACTCCATGTGACCCTGTATCACAGAGTTCTGTAAACACATTCATGCTCTAAGCTTGTTTCAACCAAGATGAAAGGAAAAACAGAGATCACTTTTTGGAATCCCTATATGAGGAATGGAGCCTTGGTGGTGCAGTGGTTAAGAGCTCAGCTGCTAACCAAAAGTTTGGTAGTTCACATCCACCATCTGCTCCTTGGAAAGCCCATGGGGGCAGCTCTATTCTGTCCTGTAAGGTTGCCATGAGTCGGAATTGACTCGAAGGTAGCAGGTTTGGTTTTTGGTTTTATATGAGCAATGGGACAAAGGAAATAGTTCCTAACACTGATCTGAAAACTGACACATTGGAGATGAGAAGGATTTGCCCATGATGGCACCAAAATCAAGTCTGGCAGGACCCAGATCCTTAAATCCTTAAATTCTTTGCTTCCTTTTATAGGTCAGTCTTTTTTTTTAATTTGTTTTGTTTTTTCGTGTGTGATTGCTTTAACGTTTTCTTCTATGACAAAGATTTCAAGAAAGTGCGCAAACTAAAACGGAGCATGAATTCCCTTTAATTAAAATAATCATAAAATCAATACCCTGCAGTATTTTGGGGGGTTGCACAGAAAGGGAAGTTTTCAGAACCAGCCAAACAATAAGAGTGGTAATATTATTAATAATAAGACAATGAACATTGACTGAACTATCTCTATCTATAGTCTAAGCACTTTATATGCCTTATATCAGTACTTTATTTCCACTGTACTGATGAGGAAACAGAGACAGAGAGAGTTTAAGGATCTTCCCCAAAGTCACAGAGTAATTGGCAGAGTCAGGATTACAACCTGTGCCATCTGACACCATCATCTGAGTTCTTAATGACTCCACTGCATTGTACTGTGCTTCTACAGCATGATTTTAAAAATATATACAAGGCTTATATTCTATAGAATAACAAAATGCTTATAAGTTATTTTAAAAATATACTAACTGTATCAATGTATAGGCAGAGACAACTACTAACCATAACCCCGTGCTGAGCTCCTACTGTGTATCAGATTCTCTGCTGGGCACTGTGCATATATCATCTCCATTCCTTATCACAAACCTGCAATGAAAGAAATACTATCCTCTTTACATATATGAAGAAATGAAGCCTGGAGATTTTTTAAATAACTCCCCTCTGGTTACATTGTAAGTAACTGGCTGAGCTGAAGAATAAACCCAAGTTTGAATGGTTTCAGAACATCTGCTTTTTCCAAACTGCCATGCTGTTTTCTTCAAGTTGTTTTGAGATGTAGCTTTAGTTTTACCAAAAATAACTAGGGGTCCATTCTCTCTTCCTAGTTCCTGACTGTACTTAATAGGAATTAACGTTGTTAATAAAATAACACAAACGTAGATATATTATTTCCAAGAAACCGGAATTAAAATACACAAATTACCAGAGATGGAGAAGATGCCTTATCTTTCTAACTTAGGTTACCTTCATTAGTTGATTAACTTGATTTTCATGGTTTGATATTTGAATGAATGAAAAATGAATTAGTAAGTGTACAAAGGAAACAACCTAATATCTACTGAATGTCTACTAGGTGGCAAGCACTGTGCACGGTGGTTTCACATTCTGAATTTTCTATCCCTTCTAGTTCTGAAGCTCAGGCAGGTTAAGTGAATTGCTCAGTTTTAGGTAGTAAAGGAGACAGCTGGAAATAGAGCCCAATGGCCTTGAACGCCGAAGTTTAAGCTGTTCCTCCCATATTTAGGTTATTTTTTATAATTTATAAAAAAGTTTTTAGATACAAAAGAACATTTTAGAAGTATCTGTGGGAAATAAAGAAACATATAATGAACACTCAAATATTCATGCCCCAAGTTTACAAATATATTACCTTGAACTTGAAATTTGCAAGTGCCCCTTCCGATCCCATCCCCTTCCCATCCCATCCCCTTCCCTTCTATCTCAGAGGTAACTTTTCTTTATAGTTTTATATTTGTTTATATTCCTAAAAATTATTTAGAAATGCATATTTTTGAACATTAAATTAATGGAGTTGAAGTGTATTTATTTTTATCTTTCTTGTTCCCTTTGCTTGACATTGTTCTTGAGATTCATCTGAGACATTGAGTACAACTGTACTTAATTTCTTTTCACTGTTGTATAAAATCCTGTTGAACTGTGCCATAATTTATTTATTCATTCTACTTTTGTTGAATAATGGTGTTATTTTTCCAGTTTTGTTCTGTTGTGTTTTTTTGCTGTTACAAAAGGTGCTGACGGTAATGTTACTGTATATTTCTCACAGAGTATATATGAGAGTGTCATAGGGTCATGAGGTGTAAACATTTTGGTTTGTTAGATAGTACCACACTGTTTCCCCAAGATGATGGAGCAACAAATACTCTAACTTAAACACTGAATAACGTTGTATGGTTATTCAGCTTCCTCTATGTTGTCGTTAATATTTGATATTATTAAACTTTTTAGTTTTTACTAATATGATTGGTTAATTTGCATTTCCCTAATTATTGACAAGATTGAGCATCTTTTTATGTACTTCCATCAGCATTTCCTCTTCTGTGAAGTGCCTATTCATTTTTTATTTTTGCCCATTTTTTTTTCTAGTGGGTAATTTGAATTTTTCTTATTAATCTTACTAATTTTTTTGGCATTTTTTATACATCCTAGATATTAGCTTTTGTCATCGAATCGACTGCAATAACTTCTTCCACTTATTTATGTGGGTTTTGTATGAACAAACATTCTTAATCTCAATGTATTCATATTTATCAATCTTTCCCTTTATGATTTGTGCAGAAAGAAAGTCTTCCTTAATCCAAAGTCACGGAAACATTTTGCTCAAAGTTTTATAGTTTTGCTTTTGCATTTATATGTTTAATCCAGCTAGAGATGATTTTTGTTCACTGTGTAGTATAGCGATCCGACACAATTAATTCATGGTTTTCTGGTTGGATAACCATTTGTCTCAGCCCTACTTACTCTTGATCCTTTTTTTCCTCAAGTCTCTGCAATGATAGCTAGCTCTGTCGAGATCTACTTTCCATATACGCGTGGATCTATTTCTGGGCTCTCTATTCTGTTTTGCCAGTTTGTCCATTTCTGCAACGGCACGATCCTGTCTGAATTTTTATAATTTATAAAAGAAATATTTGATATCTTAGAAGGCAAATACAATTCCTTTGTTCTTCTTAAGCAGTGTCCTGCTCTTCTTGTACCTTAGATATTCCACAAAATCAGCTTGTCAAATTCCCCCAAAATCTGTTAGTATTTTGACTGAAATTTTATCACATCACTAGATCAATCTGGCAACAATTTACATACTTCTGATATTGCCTTTGTATGTATATATATATGTGTATATATATATATATATATTTGAAGATAATGCATGTGATACGGTTTTCTATTTATTTAAATCTTTGAAAAATTTTCTTCCAATATAATTTTCTCCATGCAAAATTGGTACATCTTTTGCTTGATTAATTCCTTGGTACATTATTTTCTTTTTGTTTGAAGCCAGTATAAAGACTATCTTTGAAAAATTACCTTTTCTAAATGTTTGTTGAGTTTGTATCAAACTGCAATTGATTTTCTATCCCCTTTTAAATAATCGTTATTTTTAAAAGTTTTATATTCACAGAAAACAATATGAAGATGGGACAGAGTTCCTATAAATCCCACATTCAGTTTCACCTATAATTAACAAGTTACATTAGTATAATGTGTCTGTTACAATTAATGAATCAATATTGATACATTCTCATGAACTAAAGTCTATACTTTATTTGGAGCCCTGGTGGCACAGTGATCAAGAGCTTGGCTGCTAATCAAAAGGCAGACAGTCTGAATCCACCAGCCCCTCCTTGGAAACCCAATGGGGCAGTTCTACTCTGTCCTATAGGGTCACTATGAGTTGGAATCAACTCAGTGGCAACAGATTTTTTTTTTTTTTTTTTTTTTTGGGTAGGGGAGTTATACTTTATTCAGCTTTCTTAGCATTTACCTAATGTCCTTTTGCTGTTCCAGGATCCCATCAAAAATACCACATTTCATTTAGTCTTCTTGTTTCTTTAGGTTCCTCTTGGTTGTGACAGTTCCTCAAACGTTTCTTGACTGAATGACCTTTACAATTTTGAGGAGTACTGGCTGGGTAGTTTGTAAATATCCATTTATTGGGATTTGCCTGATGTATTTCTCATGGTTATACTGGCGTTATGGGTGTTTGAGAGGAAGACCACAGAGGTAAAGTGTCATTTTTATCCTATTATAGAAAGGGTATGTACTACCAACATGACTTATCACTGTTGATGTTGACCTTGATCACCTGGCTGAGATAGTACTTGTCAGGTTTCTGCACTGTGAAGAAACTCTGTTTTTCCTCCCCTTCCAATCACATCGCCTGGTGCGTGTCTCTGTGTGAAGTAATGCCATTTGGAAAGCACATTTAAAAAAAAAAATTCTGTAAAAATCATACACATTTTACAAGGACAATGCTGTAAGTCAGGATGTGGGGCACACATACTGCACACGTATTCTGTGGTGCTGCTTTGTAGTCATAATTATCTTACTCAATTTAACATTTTAAAAACAATTTAAAACTCTTCTAAGTAGGCTTTGTTTTAGATCTCTTCCTTACCTAAACCAAACTAAATGATGTCTTTAACAAAAATAATAATAAGGAGTGCTTTTTGAAATCAAATATAGTGAGTTTTGTTTGTTTGTTTTGGGCCACAATGATGGACCGTAAGCCTGTTGGGGACTTGAGTGATCTCTGAGATGGATCTGCCAGCCCTTACCCCCTGAACTCTTTACCCTGGCTCCTAATGAGAAGTACGAAGGGCCTAGGTACCTAGCTGATTGCTTGCTTTTAATAGTGCTTGTCTTAACTTTCTCTCTAGACCCTCTCGTCTCATTTAATTTTACCAAATAATCCATGGATCTCTACCTCATCTACAGGCTAGCCCTGGATACATTTGTGAAAATGCTGAAGCTTGAATCCGCTTTGCTTTAATTCTGTTCTTCCAACTTACTTCTTGTCTCTTTCCCTTCCTAGTATCCTTTTCCCTGCCTTTGGATTGAGACCCTCCCTCCCTAACCCTATCATATTTGCAGTCTTATAATATTTTTCATAAATGACTAGTAATTCACTCCCTTCTCATGCCACTCTCCTGTTTGAAATTCACTAAGGATCCAAGTTTTAACTGAAAGCTATGCAGAGGTATGTATTCCATCCTGGGATTTAAAGTTATTGGAGTTTAAATTGTCCCTTGAAGCAGCACCCTAAATTGTTAACCATTTGCCTACTCAGCCCAAGCCTGCATGTGCAAGGATTCTTACAACATGAAGCCAGTCAACCAGGGCCCCAAGCTTCAGTATCCAAAGTCCAACAATCCTAAAATCAGATAAGCATTTTATTATTTGGGATGATTGAAAGCAAATTTCCTTTTGCTAATATTTTTCATTCTAAAACCAAGATTCAGACCAAAGAGGAAAAGGAAAAGGGAAAAAAAAAAAAAGTACCACAGTCATACGGCTCCAGGTCTTGGTATCTCATGCAAGCAAGGAAACTACTCTTTATCTGGCAACTGTATGGAGACTATCAAGTACAAAGAGAGGTTTTCAAATTTTACCTGTACCTAAGAATCAACTCTGGAGCTTGTTAAATATGCTAGTTTCTACTCATTTCTCTATCCCCATTAAGATTCAGTAATTCTTGGTTTGGGTCTCTGGGATCTGTGGTTTTAACAAGTGTCCTGGGTGATTCTGGTGCAGGTGGTCCACCCAGCTGACTTTCAGAAACCCCTGCTACTTGGTGATCAAATGAGTAAGAGAGAGACTCTCAAAATATTGTTTGATGATTTGTGGGCAATGTGATAGTAAGCAGGAGTGTCTCCTAATTTCACTCTGCTCCTAGCTGTTCTGGGTTTTGCAACCCAGAACACCTGGACAAAGACCCTCTGGCATTACTCTCCTAACGGTGCCTTGGCAACAGCTCCATCCTTGGCTGCAGAGACGAGAAGCTTGAGGAAGAGGTTAACCCCATCCACTGCTGTCGGGGTGATTCCGACTCATAGCAACCCTATAGGACAGAGTAGAACTGCCCCATAGGGTTTCCAAAGCTGGGATCTTTACGGAAGCAGACTGCCACATATTTCTTCCACAGAGTGACTGGTGGGTTTGAACTGCCAGCCTTTCTATTAGCAGCCCAGCGCTTTAACCACTCTTCCACCAGCCAGTTCTTACTGCCAAAAATCAAGTCATAAAAGGCAGAAATGGGTGCATGCACACCTTGGTGTGCACTATAAATCTTTCTGGAGTCTGGAAACGGGAAGCCGAGATTTATGGGAAAAGGGTTAGGGAGTTCTCTTGGGTCGGATGCAGGTAAGGTGTGAAGTTTGAGCGTTCCCCCAACAAGCATTCTATCACTTAGGCCCTTTCCCCTTGAGAAGGGCTTACAGGATTCCCGAAAGCACCCTCCTCAGGCTTCCCATTTTGCTTTCTTTTTCCCTCTTCTATTATAGTGTTATTCTTAGTTTTTCCTTCTTAGCTTTTTCTCCAGTACCATAATGGGTTGGAACAGACTGAAAAACCTAATGAGTTCATTTGAACCTTACAAAACAAACAACAACCAAACACGTTGCCTTCCAGTCAATTCTGACTCAGTCATAGCAACCCTGTATTAGGACTTTAATCACCTGTTAAAGATGAGAGTATCCAGTGAGGGACAATAGCATCTAATCCTTTGAGGGAACTAATTGAAATTTCTCTTTTGAATCCATGCCTGAGTAGGTTCAGCAAGAACATCAAACACAGAAACCCAGACTCAGACATCAGCAATACTAATGGGCTTGGGGATAAGTGAGGAGAAAAAGAGGCTGCCTGGTGCAGGGAATTAAAAGTTCAAGTTCAGTTCAGTGCTTTTCTTTCCTCCTGAGCTGAGGCCTATGTACTATGAATTTCAAGAATAAAAAGAACTATATAAATGCAGTGAAACATTATCATAATTACTTTTGGCATAGAAATATTTTTAGCTAATGTTATTTTAATAAGAGCTTCTGTCAAGGGGAAAAAAGGCAACTCATATACAGCAAAATTTTGTTCTGATGTTCTCTGATTTAATATTTTCTTCCCTGTTTTTCTGGGTATTTCAGAGTCTCTTCAATAATCTTTTAGGGCAGTAAACCTCTTATTCAATCCTGCAGGTAATAATGGCAACTCCTCTGTGCCAGAATTGTACTAAATATGAAAGGGAATGGGAGGAGAGATTGGGACAATCTATCCTCAAGGTACATATGGTTTAGGAGTATAGGGATACAGACACGTGGAAAGCTAACAATTATACTATGCAGAATGAGATATGGGTGCAAACAAATTATGTAGGTGCAAGGAGCAAGGCTCAGGCAATCCCAAAGATAGAGATGTAGAAACACTGCTTCCTGGGAAGGTGGCATTTGAGCAGGCCCTTAGAAGGATGAGTAGAGTTATCACTGAGTTAGAGAAGAAAAGACATTCCAAAGAAAGAGCCTGAGCAAAGGTGGGGGATCCTGAAAATTCATAGAATAAAACAGGTAAGTGACATGAAGTTGTGTCTCATAACTAGTCAAACCAGTTGCCATCGAGTAGACTCCTACTCATAGTGACCCCATGTGGGTCAGGATAGAACTGTGCTCCACAGGGTTTTCAATGGCTGATGTTTCAGAAGTAGATCACCACGTCTTTCTTTTGAGGCACCTCTGGGTGGACTCGAACCTCCAGCCTTTCCCTTAGTAGCCAAGTGTGTTAACAATTTGCATCACCCAGGGACTCCTTTGCCACATAGGTCAATCTAATAAATTGCATACTTTAAAGAACCTGAAAATAAATTAATTAGCATGGCTGAAATGCTTTCTGTTCTCTGTTTTGTTTCATGACTGTGGTTCTAGACTGTGGTCTCTAGATGATCAGCATTCCAGTGTCAACCAGGAACTTGTTAGAAACCTAAAATCTCGGCCCCATTCCAGACCTGTTATTGTTGTATGTTGCCATTGAGTCAGTTCCAACTCATGAGGACCCTATGTGTGCAGAGTAGAACTGCTCCATAGGGTTTTCAGGGATATGACCTACCGGATTACAATATCTGGGTGTAGGATCCGATAAACTGTGTTTAAAAAGCTTTCCAGGTGGTTCTGATGTAAGCTAAAGTTTGAGAACCACATGACACAACTCGGTAATTGTTTTTCTTCCTTATGGTCAGTTTCCCTTTCCCAGATCACATGGCTCTTAAAAATATTCCTTCTCTTCTTAAGTTTCCTACTTATTTCCACCATTCTTGTTTTCAGCAGATAATCTTCTCTGCAGAGGGGGAAAAATGCTAGCAGGAAGGAACAGTTTCAGCTCCTCACAACTCACAATTAAGCCATCTTTAAAGGGCCCTTCTCTCCCTTACATTTTATAGGAAGGTATGCCCCTCCTCCTCTACAAGGCTCATGGTCAATTTCATTGTATCTTGGATTTCATGCCTTCCACAAAGCCACGCAGACTTTGCTACACCAAACATCCTTTCTTTCTTGTATTTTCCATCTCTCCTTCCTTACTGACCCAATTTTCTCTGCTTGTAAGTGAGGTTAAGTCTTTCCATCTCCAGAGAAACAATTAGTAAATCAACAACTACAAAAAAAATGTCTTTGACCCCATCTTCCTTACAAACTGTCACTTTCTCTTTCTTTGGTTTTTGATTGTCAGACTTGTTGATCTAGGATACTAAACTGATGCCAAAATTCAATGATAAATATTCAGTTAGAATCCTACTTATGTTTTCTGTAGCCTCTGATCATTTCAAATGCTCCCTACATTCAAGCTTGCTTCTCCATTAATTTCTGGCCTGTTATTGCCTCCCAGTTCTTCTACCTCTCTGACTCTCCTGCTGTTTCCTTACCTAAAGTTCTGGCTTGTTCTTCTCTTAAGGGTTGGGTTTGCAAAGGTTATATTCTTTCCTCTATTTTTTAAATGTATTTTCCATGGCTCCCTGTTGATATTGTCACCTTAGATGGGCTCAACCACTAACCATATCTTATTGATTATCACACATATGGTTGAATCTCTGATCTCTTCTCCTTAGTGAAATTCTGTTTCCAATTGTCAGTTGGATGTTTGTAAATCCAAAACGGGACTCTTTATCCCTCTAAATTTATTTTTAAAATCTTAATTCATGGCATCTACCCAAACGACGCATTGCATTGGGCAAATCTGCTGCAATAGATCTCTTTGAAGTGTTAAAAAGCAAAGATGTCACCTTGAGGACTAAGGTGAACCTGACCCAAGCCATGGTGTTTTCAATTGCCTCATATGCATGTGAAAGCTGGCAATGAATAAAGAAGACCAAAGAAGAATTGATGCCTTTGAATTATGGTGTTGATAAAGAATATTGAATATAGCATGGGTTACCAGAAGGTCAAACAAATCTGCCTTGGAAGAAGTACAGCCAGAATGCTCATTAAAAGGAAGGATAGCAAGATGTCATCTCTCACATACTTTGGACATGTTATCGGGGGGTCCAGTCCCTGGAGAAGACATCATGCTTGGTAAAGTACAGGGTCAGCAAAAAAAAAGGAAGACCCTCAATAAGATGGATTGACATAGTGGCTGCAACAATAGGCTCAAGCATAACAACGATTGTGAGGATGATAAGGTACCAGGCAGTGTTTCGTTCTGTTGTACATAGGATCACTGTGAGTCAGAACTGACTCAGTGGCACGTAGCAACAACATCCAATATGCCAAGCCAAAATCTTGAAAGTCATTCTAACACTTTTCTTTCATCCAGTCTCTCTAAAACTCCACATTTATTTTGTTCCCAAAGCCTATAGATTCAACTTCAAAAATAGTTGCCAATTAAGTCTTATTCAGTTGCATTTCTGGTAGCCTGGTAGACTACATTCACTAAACAATCCTACCATTAAAAGTAAATAAAAAGTTTATAACCTAGAAAACACACATACAAAACACCATGATCAAAAGTCAGGGAAAAAAAAACAGATTATTTAGAAACTGAAATTATAAAATGCAGAATATAAAATCAGTGCATTTAACATATTTAAAGACTTAAAAGAGTGGATTCAAAAATATGAGTAAACAGCAAAAGACTGTAAAATTATCAAGTAGACTTCAAAAAGATCCAAATAGAACTTCTATAAATGAAATATATAGCTGAAATTAAAACCTCAATGAAAGGGTTAAACAGGACATTAGACTGTGCTAAAGAGAGAATTAGAGAACTGGAAAATACTTCTGAAGAAAATATCAAGACTAAAGAACAGAGAGATAAAGAGATTCAGAGACATGAAAGATAGAAAGAGGTCTGTTATATGTCTTGTTGAAGTTCAGAAGGAGAGGAGAGTTATAATGGGGATTATGCAATATTGCAAGAGAGAAAATGTTGGCATTTTAAATAATTAAAAGTTCTAATTCTTTGATTCAGAGAGCTCAACAAATCCTAAGAAATAGAAATAAGAAGAAATCCATACCTAAATATCATAATACCCTACACCCTAAAGCAATGATAATATATTAAAAGCAATCATAAAAGAAAGGCAAATAACCTCCAAAGGAAAAATTAGACTGATATATGAGTCTCAATGAAACAAATCTTAGTTCCAAATCTAGAATCAAACATAACTTTATCTCTTTTCCTTCACTCCTCCAGTTTCATTTATTCCTTCATTTCTCATCTGATTTATTTTACATACCTCTAGTGGCACAGCAGTTAAAGTGCCTGGCCACTAAGCAAAACGTTGGCAGTTCTAACCCACCAGCTGCTCCATGGGAGAAAGATGTGGCATTCTGCTTCCATAAGGATTACGGCCTTGGAAACCCTATAGGGGCAGTTCTACTCTGTCCTGTAGGGTTGCTATAGTCAGAATTTACAGCAGTGGGTTTGGTTTACCTTCCACCATGGTGCCCATTATATTGTTCTCACCTCTTCAAAAAAAAAAAAAACTCCTTAAAATATAATCATGCCAGTCTTCTGCTTAAAATTTCTGTTGGCTCCCTATTGCAAATAGGAGTAATTCCCAATTGCTTACTTTAGTACTCAAAGCCCTTTCCAAGCCACTTCAGTAGTCTCTTCTCCCTTCACAGTTTTCTCCAGTTCCCCTGGGCTCCTGCCTTACTCTCACAAGACTCTGAGTCTACAGGCTCTTTCACGACCAGCCTTTGAAAATGCTGTCCTCTCTCCAAGGTGAAAGTCTCTCTTCTAAGTCCTTCTGTCTTTGCCTATTAGCCTCCACTTATCTTTTAGGATCAAATTTCTCTGAAACATCCCCTAAATCTTTTCCTGAAGACCCTCAGAACTGTTCTATTTTGTCCTGTAGACTCACAGAATATTTTTCATAACAGGGTGACCGTACCCATAATAGTGAATGATAGTGTATATGCTTGGACCTCCAAAATGGTGAGCGCTTTTGGGACAGACTGTATTCTCTTCCAGTTTGATTCCACAGAATCTAGAATGCCTGGCTTGTAGAAGTTCTCAATAAAGGTAAAAGGAATGGATAACAAAATACATTCAAGATCCTAAAGTATTAATTTGATCTATGGTGGTATTGTTTATAGTTTAAAGTAGCACTCTCCTTGAGGCAAAACAACTCTATCAATATATGTTACCTTCCTTTAAAGGGATTAAAATTTACCATCCATGTATACATATCTACCAAATCTCTGGTTCCCATGGTAACTAGACAACATTTACATTAGGCATGTAGACACTGTTCTAAGGGGAAGGGGTGGGGGTGAGTAGAAGTAACTCCTGTAGGCAGCACATTCTTTGTTCTTCATACATCATGCATTGCAACTATGAAGGATTTCCCCTTAAGATGACATAGCTCTAGGTACAGTTATAGTGGTTGCTTTTTAAAATGTATTTGCCTCTAACATACTCTAAGTCAGCCTCCCAAAGTAGTTTTTCTTTTTGTACATGTCCTCCCCCATCCTGTGCTCATTTATTTTTTCTTGTCCGTAAAAGTGCAGGAGATCAAGATGAAGGGAATTTGGGGGTCACTGGTATTTTATTCTTCAGGAGATTCTGCAAACCAGAGCAGTCAGAGTTTTGAGTAATGAGTTCCGTTCTGAGAGACTCTCTTTCATATGTAGAGAGGTAGCGAAGGCTACCTATAACTAAGAAAGATCCTCCTCACTTCTCTTGTCACTTAAGACAAATATAAAATTAAAGGAGGCCTACAATAATCCATGAAACTGAAGTACACATTCACTTAGAAAGTTTCCAGTCTTTGACAGACAAAATGAAAGATAAAATTGGCAGATTGAGGTATGGCGAGGAAGACAATACACTAAATATTCCTTCTAAAGAAGTTTTAGGAGTTTTTATCTTTATAAAAATGGTTAGCACAGCAGGTCCACGTGGAGGGAAAAGTCAGTGGATATATCTGCTGCAGACAACCACAGAACACCCACCCTCTCTTAACCCAGCTGACACTGTGTTAGTTAAGGCATAGTTTTCTGTTAGTGAGCCTCTTTAATTGTAAAAGAAAATAGCTGTATTATACCTTGCATCTTTTGCTTCCTCTGAATATGAAGATTAGGAAATCTCTTATTTTTCTTCATTAAATACTAAACTGAAACCACAAAGTTAATTTCCTGTGGGGGAGTTTAGTAGCATAATGAATGAATGGATGAAGCTCACGTGGACAAACACTAGACTCCACGAAGGTGATTTTCACATCTTTATTTCATACAATCCTTTCTGGGCTGGTGCATTTTTTTCTCTGCTATATGTCCCTTTGGCGCCCTGCAAAGCAGCTATTCATCTGATTCCTTCTGCATAGTCTTTGCTGCCAAGAAAATACATTGCGTCCCACCCCCTTTGCATGTGCTGCCTTGAATTATCCTTCCGTTTTACCACTTGCTAGAAAAACTGCATCTCAGCGGTGCCCCAACTCCCTTGGGAAATACATTCATCAGCACAGACCTGTTTTTCCCTTTAGGTGCCTGTCCATTCTGGTGCCTCATATTAAGCCTTATAGGTTCCTATTCATCAAAATCATGCCAAGGAAGCCTTGAATTCTTTCTGAGGTGCATAATCAGCAGAATGCCAAGGAAGAGCAGAGACACACAGAGAGGAAGTAGAAGCTCCATGCCTATCCTCCTCTGTCATCAACTATCCAAGGAAGCAGGGAAATAAGTGGTTCAGAGATAAGGTTAGGAAAACCCTAGGGATGGATGAGCCAACAGGAAGGATGCATGGACTTTTGTTTATCTACCTATTGCCATAGGATGCCTAGCATTCAAAATGTGAATGGAAAAAATGTCACTTGTCATGTTAAATGATATTAGAAGAAAAGGATGCTGAGATGGTAACTGTGATCTGAATCCTCGTCAGAAATCACTTTGAATTTGAGTGAATGTCCACTGTAATAGATTATCCAGAAATTGAATTGTAATTAAGTTGGAGAGATGTTAACGATTATACTATTTTTAGAAGAAATAATTACCTGGCTATGAGGACATGTAACTGCAACTCCATAGTGGCTGGAGGGGGTTGTAATCCTTGATTGGAAGCCAGAAGACAGGATCCTTCTCCTTAGGGGAAGAGTAATAAATAAACTTGGCCTGTTAAAGGACAAGGGCATGCCATTAACTTCTAGTAGCTGTGCGTGCCCACGTGTGCATGCGTGCACGTGTATGTGTGTGCATGCTTGTCTAATTTCTCTGCAGAATATACTGGCCTTGATTGGAGTCTCCACTAAAGGAAGTAAAACAGGTTTGGGTGCTCAGGGCAGGTAAGCTAGTTCAGACAGTTGTCATGGTGATTTTCATATCTCCATTCCATGGCAAAGTTCAAAAGTCACTAGGTTTAGTGCAGGACTTCAAACCGGTTTGTTCTGGTTTTGAACCCCTGCTGAGAATTTGCATTTCCACCCCAGATATACTAAATCAGAATCTACATTTCAAGAAGATCCCAGAGAGAGAGAAGCTGATTGATTTAAGTGTGAGGAGAGATGGGGTGAATGAACAAGCATGGAAGCACGGTAGTGGTGTTCAGCTTCCCTTTGAGTAACCAGAGTATGAGAAGCATAGACAATATACGTGTATGCCATGTTGCAGGTCACTAGTTTTCCAGGGAGGTCAGCTGGCACAAAAAAGAGACAAATCTATCAGTTTTCTTGTTGTGGTTGTAGGTTGTTTTCTCCCCACTTTGATGTAGCCTGTTTTTTTTGGAATTTGTTTCTGGCTGTGTGGTTTTGCGATTATACTCTTGCCATTATGTTCTTATAAATAGCCTCGGATAATGGCAGTGCATGAAACTAGCTCCAGCCCCCAGAGAATCATTAAAGATGGCTTTTGCCTGGATCCACCTGATTTTCCTCAGTTCACCCTAGCTATGCTTTCTGGAAATGTTCATGCTGGTATTATTTAGGTTATTCAGAAGCTAGAATACTATTTGCAAATAAAAGCCCTATAATGTGAAATCTGAAATTCTAAAATGGAATAGAACAGGAAAAGATTGGAAAATTGTTTGGCTGACTAGAGTCACACAAGCTTAAAGGATTAATGTTAGATGGTGTACTTGCATCCTTCCTATCCAGAACATAGTCTGTGTGCCAAGATTATTTTGCCCAGTTGTAAAGATATTTGTGTATTTAACACTCCCTAATTGATGCCTTTGAAATATAGTGTTGGCAAAGAATATTGAATATTCCATGGACTCCTAGAATGAACAACTCTGTCTTGGAAGAAGTACAGCCAGAATGCTCATTAGAAGCAAGGATGGCGAGACTTTGGACATGTTATTAGGAGGGACCAGTCCCTAGAGAAGGACATCATGCTTGGTAAAGTACAGGGTCAGCAAAAAAGTGGAAGACCCTTGACAAGAGGGATTGACACAGTGGCTGCAACAATGGACTCAAGCATAGCAATGATTGTGAGGATGGCGCAGGACCAGGCAGTGTTTCATTCTGTTGCACATAGGGTCACTATGAGTCAGAACAGACTTGACCGCACCTAACAACACCAACACTTACAAACCTGTATTTGACTACATTGGGCAAAGTGGGTGAGGATAAAAGAGAAACCATTGGCAGAAGGGTCTTGAAAGCTAGGGAAATGGTCTCTGGGGATAAAAGTCCTTATTTTCTTCAGTTTATGCCAATGGGAAGTTACCTAAGAAGACCGGCACATAGAGCCCACCTGAGGGGTCGTTGGGTGGAAAGGAGACAGGAGATCCTTGATTTAACTCAGGTGTGCGTTCAAATCTTCATCCCCACCAGTGTCCTTACTAACATCAAGTAAGACTCAATAAACATGAAATTAGTGTTTTTCAAAATAACACAAATGTGGGCAAAATCTTAGCTGTCTCTTGGGGCAAAGATTACAGATTGCTTTCTATACCTGATACCCTCTTTGTTAACAGAATTTTACCTTGTTAAAGGAGGCATTGTTCTTCTATTCACCAGACAGAAACATAATTTGCTGTCTAAAGGCTGGACATTGTTCTCCTTTTTGGCATTTCCCCTGCTTCCATCGCATGGCCTTGTTAAGGATTGAATGGTGTATTCCAAAAATATGTGTTGGAATCCTAACCCTATACCTGTGGACGTAATCGCATTTCGTAATGGAATTCCTTGTGTTAATGAGGCCATACTAACATAGAGAGTGTCCTAAACTTAATCATGTCTGAGTTATAAGGAGCAGCATAGACTCAGAGAGAAGAAGTACAAACTGGGGGGGATAAATGCCATGTGAGGATTGCCAAGGAACTCAGGAATGCTGGGGCTACAGAAGCTGAGAAAAGGATCTTCCCCCAGAGCCCAAGGGAGAGCCCCTTCCCCAGTATTCGGTGCCCTGAATTGAGACCTTTAACCTCCTGAACTGTGAAAAAATAAACTTCTGTTCTTTAAAGCCACCCATTTGTGATATTTCTGCTACAGCAGCACTAGGAAACTATGATAGGCCTCTCATTCTGAACAGTTTGTCCCACTATTAGTAATGTAAGTGACTAGAAGTCAGGAAGCCAATCTACTTGTTCTCTACACTAACCAGCTGCACTAACCTGCTTTCTCTGGGCCTTCACCTTCTCATCTCTTCAATGAGATGGTTCATCCCTTAGGTGTTGACTTATCTCAAAGTTGCTACTGGCTCTAAAATTATAGTCCTATGTTTTTATGAAATCCAATTGCAGAGGTGTTCATGTGGGATGTTCCCTCAGAGAGGAAGTGCCATAAGTAAATAGTAATAATAGGATATTTATTTTTTAGATGGAGTGATGGTGGAGACTGATGGATTTAGAGGGGATTATGTTAGGGATTTACCATTTCAGTCCATAACCTTTTCATTAGAGCACCTGAGAAAGGATTTCTTGCCCTTGTATTTTCGACTGTGTCTTTTTGGAAGGAAGCAAGGTGTTTGACAAAAAAATAGTTGCTTAAACCATGTCCATAACACCTTATTTTAAGAAAACTTTTGAAGGTTACAGGTAGAGGACATAAAATTTTATTTTCCTCTATGAATCTGAATATTTATGCCTACTCCAAGGAGAGGTGATCCAATTGAATGCAGAAATTATCAAACAATATCAGTAATATCACACGCAGGTAAAATTTTGCTGAAGATCATTCAAAAGTAACTGCAGCAATATATCCAGAGAGAACTACCAGAAATTCAAGTTGTATTCAGAAGAGGATGTGGAACCAGGGACATCATTGCTGATGTCAGATAGAGCCTGGCTGAAAGCAGAGAATACCAGAAGATGTTTACCTGTGTTTTATTGACTATGTAAGGCATTCGACTGCGTGGCTCATAACAAAGTTCGGATAACATTGTGAAGAATGAGAATTCCAGAACACTTAATTGTGCTCATGAGGAACCTGTACACAGATCAAGAGGCAGTCGTTCGAACAGAACACAGGGATACTGCATTGTTTAAAGGCAGGAAAGGTGTGCGTCAAGGTTGTATCGTTTCACCATACCTATTCAGTCTGTATGCTGAGCAAATAATCTGAAAAGCTGGACTATATGAAGAAGAACAGGGCATCAGGATTGGAGAAAGACTCATTAACAACCTGTGTTATGCAGATGACACAACCTTGCTTGCTGAAAGTGAAGAGGACTTGAAGCATTTACTGATGAAGATCAAAGACCACAGCCTTCAGTAGGGGTTACACCTCAACATAAAGAAAACAAACATCCTCACAATTGGGCCAATAAGCAACGTCATGATAAATGGAGAAAATATTGAAGTTGTCAAGGATTTCATTTTACTTGGATCCACAATCAACACCCAGGGAAGCAGCAGTCAAGAAATCAAAAGACACATTGTGTCAGGCAAATCTGCTGCAAAAAATCAAAAGACATGTTGTGTCGGGCAGATCTGCTGCAAAAGACCTCTTGAAAGTGTTAAAAAGCGAAGAGGTCACTTGAGGACTAAGGCGCACCTGACCCAAGCCATGGTGTTTTCAATCGCCTCATGTGCATGGGAAAGCTAGACAATGAATAATGAAGACCAAAGAAGAATTGATGCCTTTGAATTATGGTGTCGGTGAAGAATATTGAATATACCATGGACTGCCAAAAGAACCAAAAAAAATCTGTCTTGGAAGAAGCACAGCCAGAATGCTTCTTAGAGGCAAGGATGGCGAGACTTCATCTCACATACTTTGGACATGTTATCGAAGGGATTAGTCCCTGGAGAAGGACATCACACTTGGTAAAGTAGAGGGTCAGCGAAAAAGAGGAAGGCCCTCAGTGAGATGGATTGACACAGTGGCTGCAACAGTGGGCCCAAGCATAGCAATGATTGTGAGGATGGCACAGGACAGGGCAATGTTTTGTTCTGCTGTACGTGGGGTCGCTATGAGTTGGAACCAACTCGACAGCACCTAAAAACAACAACAACAATGAATTTGTTGCTGTGGTGAGCATGTATGTGTGTTGCAGATGGAGTAATTTAAGATACTGTTGTTTGTCTAAGTGATCATCTTTTTGTGGGGTTTGCAAGGCTTTGAAACTAAGGACATGCTTTTCAAATAGGTGTTTTATAAAAGGGCAGATACAGGCATGGACATACAAAGGTTTGATACAAACTCTGCCAGTTGCCTTCAAGCAAGCTCCTGTGCACATTTACACACACTGCAGACTCCAGAGGGGACCCTGCTCCCAGTCGTCAGACTTAATTTCAGGAATGCTGATTTGTAATTTGGCACTCAGTGTGCAGCCCGGCATCGACTGAATATCTAGGCAGGAGGCATGCACCACCTTCCTGGCCACTGCTGGTTGGCAATACACTAGAAGCAAAGAGAAAAATGCATCCAAAAGAAAGAGATAGAGCAGCAGGCATTCTGGATTTCAACATCTGTCCAGGTTCCAAGATCCCTTGTTTTGATAAAGAGCCTCAGGAGACTAATAGATGCTGTATTTTCAGCTCTGATTCATGGATTTTTCTGTTTGTTAGCTTGCTTTAGATTTTGGTTTTTGTTTTGTTTTGGGTTTTGGCTTTTCTCTCTAGACATTTCTGTTCTTGTCTGACAAAGCTAAGGTGTGAAACTTCTAGGAGCTTAACGTTAAGGTTTGAGATCTAGTGCAACAGCAGGAGTTTAGCAGGCAACACATAGGTCTGAAAATGTAATTCTGACTTAAACAAATACAAGGAGGTAGGGAAACATGTTTAAAGAGAAAATATTTTGTCTGTTTTCTCCTGAACTACCTGATATCACCTTCCAAATTATAATCCTCTCATTTGAAAATGGTTTTTTATTTAAATCAGTGTTTGTTTATATCTGAATTATACTTGTATGTAGTTGAAAGATCCAAATAGTTCTTTTTACAAGGATTGTTACAGAAAACAGCATTCTGGCCCTCTCCCTTTATCCCATTTCACAAATATAACAACTTTTAAATTTTTTAGCTGACCTTTTTTGAATTTACCTCCATATCTCTAAAGAATATGCATATATTTCTACTTCTTGATTTTTCAGTTTTAGATATTATCGATTAACTCCCTGGTATGAAAGCTTAGCTCTCTTTTACCACTTCCTACACCTCCAGCACATTATAACTTCCCAGCTCACACATTCTCTCAATAAACCTATATTTTCATTTTGGTCAGGTCAGTAGTCAATGTTTATAGTATAACTAAGTAGAAGTCCTTGGATGGTGCAAATGGTTGAGCACTCAGCTACTTCAAGTGTTCTGTTATTAACCGAAATGTTGGCAATTTGAATCCACCCAGAGGTGCTTTGGAAGAACAGCCTGGAGCTTTACTTCCCAAAGATCATAGCCATTGAAAATGTTATGGAGGAGGCAGGGCCAAGATGGTGGAGTAGTCAGACACTTCCTGTGGTCCCTCTTACAACAAAGACCAGAAAAAACAAGTGACTCCATTATGTATGACAATCTAGGAGCCCTGAACATCAAAGGCAAAGTTGAGGAATCAGACTGAGCAGCAGGGGGGAGGGAGAGATCATTCAGAAGTAGAGAGGAGTTGCCAGACCTGACCTGGCAGGAATCAGTACCCTGCAGACTAGATCAGCTGGCATACGTGATGAGGCAACCAGTGGCACTCAGGGCGTGTTTTCCATATCTGGAGAGACCAAGTGGTGGAGGATCTGCTCAATCCTCCAGTACCAGTGAGAAGCGGCGCTCAGTCGGCAAAAGATAAGTACATCTGTCTAATCCACCATGTGGATCAAAAAACCCCCTTTGGGAAGAACCTCTCTGCCATTTACCTGCCTCCTTCCTGCTCTGCACCGGGTCTGGGCCGGCTTCAGTGATTGCCACATCCCCTGGGCCGGAAGTAGGACTCATCATGCTCTCTGAGCCATTCTCCCAGCTGTGAAGAGGGAACAAATTAACAACCAGGAAAAAATTATCTGCCAGCTCTCCTAAACTAGGAACTCAGGGCAGGCACAGCTCCTTTGCCTAGGCACAGGCATAAGGGGTCCACAGACTTTGAATGCCTTTCAAACCTGCATAGACCTGTGTGGGCCCATTTCAACAGTGTAGGTCCTCATTACCACAGTCCAACAGGGTATATACCTGAAGCCTAATTTCAGCTGTATCAGCTATAAGGGGAAGTGGCTGGTTCATGACATTTGACACCACTCTGCGTATTAAGCAGTGTTCTTACCTACCCATATCAGGGGCCCGAGGACTGGTGGCTCCACCCATGCCACCTAGCCACCTGCGACAGGGGTCCAAGAATAATTGTTGCCTCCCAGTCCTTAGAGCCAACCACATGGGGTGCCCATAGTCTGGCTGCAAAACCCACTCACCTATGTGCTGTAGGGAACAGGGACACGCTTTCCTACCAGACACTCAGGAGCAGTCATCAGCCCCCTGCCTTCCTCAGCACATGACCCGCTAATGCAGCCAGATACCTGTGCCTATTCCAATCACCCTGCCAATTTAGGACTGTAGGTGAGAGCCTGCACCACACACTTGATGACCGACTACCTGGACACCTAAGCTGAATCCGTACAAGAAAAGTAAATGGACTCCTGAGCTCACATACCTAGTAATAGCTCTAACCACCTGGTGACAGGATGTGAGAGCTTCAAAAGTGCCAATAATCAAACTAGCTCACATGAGCAGCCTACATGGGCATATAAAAAGAAAACAAAACAAGAAGCTAGGATGCAGTAAGCAAACATAAATAAATATAATAACTTATTGATGGCTCAGAGACAGCATTCAATAGCAAATCACATAAAGATGCAGACAATGATGGCTTCAGAAAGCTCCCAAAACAAAGAATCAAGATATCTTCTGGAGGAAGAGAACTTCTTGGAATTACCAGAGATAGAACTCAAAAGAATAATATACAGAGCTCTTCAAGATATCAGGAAGGAGATCATTCAAAAGGCAGAACAAGCCAAGGAACACGCAGATAAAGCAATAGAGGAACTTAAAAAGGTTATACAAGAGCATAATGACAAATTTAACAGGCTGCAAGAATCTATATACAGACAGCAAACAGAAATCCAGAAGATTAACAATAAAATTTCAGAATTAGACAACTCAATGGAAAGTCATAGGAGCAGAATTGAGGCAGTGGTAGTCAGAATTAGTGAGATTGAAGATGAAGCACTTGACGTGAACTTATTTGAGGAAAAATTAGATAAAAGAATTTAAAAAATGAAGAAAGCCTAAGAATTATGTAGAATTGTATCAAGAGGAATAATCTACAAGTGATTGGAGTACTAGAACAAGTGGGGATAACAGAAAATACAGAGGGAATTGTTGAAGATTTGTTGGCAAAAACTTCCCTGATATGGTGAAAGATGAGACGATATCTATCCAAGAAGCTCATCGAACCCTACACAAGTTAGATCCCAAAAAAAAGTCACCAAGACATATTATAATCAAACTTTCCAAAACCAAAGATAAAAGGAGAATTTTATAAGCAGCTAGGGATAAATGAAAAGACATCTACAAAGGAGAGTATATAAGACTAAGCTCGGACTACTCAGCAGAAACCATGCAGGCAAGAAGGCAATGGGATGGCATATATAAAGCCTTGAAGGAAAAAAACTGCCAGCCAAGAATTATACATCCAGCAAAACTGTCTCTCAAATATGATGGCAAAATTAGGGCATTTCCAGATAAACAGAAGTTTAGGGAATTTGCAAAAACCAAACCAAGAGAATCCTCCAGTTAGAAAATCAATAACATCAGATAACAACCCAAGACTAGAACACAGGACAGAAAAACCAGATATCAACCCAGATAGGGAAGTCACAAATAAATCAAAGCTAAAACACTGAGAATAGGGAAACAGAGACATCAATATGTAAAAGATGACAACATTAAAACAAAAAAGAGGGATAAATAATGTAGTCATAGATCTTTCATATAGATAGGAAGTCCAGGCGATATAAAAAAATAAAAGATTGGTTTAAACTTAGAAAAACAGAGATAAATATTAAGGTAACTACAAAGGAAACAACATTCCTACACATCCAAATAAAAAACAAGAACAACATAAAGACTCAGCAAATACAAAATCAACAACAATGAAACGAAAATACAAAGAAAAAGAACTCAGCACAGAAAATTAAGTGGAACAAAGAAACTGTCAACAACGCAAAAAAACATACGTCAAAATGACAGCCATAAACTCTTATGTATCAATAATAATGCTGAATGTAAAATGGACTAAATGCACCAATAAAGAGATAGTGGCAGAATGGATAAAGAAGATGATCTGTCTGCATGCTGCCTATAAGAGACACACTTTAGACTTAAAGACACAAAAAGTAAAGCTCAAAGGACAGAAAAAAATACATCAAGCAAACAACAATCAAAAAAGAGCAGGAGTGGTAATATTAATCTCTGACAAAATAGACTTTAAAGTAAAATCCAAACAAAGGATAAGGAAGGACACTGTATAATGATTAAAGGGTCAATTCACCAGGAGGACATAACCATAGTAAATATTTACACACCCAATGACAAGGCTCCAAAATACATTAAAAAAAACTCTTTAACAGCATTGAAAAGAGAAATAGACAGCTCCACAATAAAAGTAAGAGACTTCAACACACTACTTTTGGTGAAAGACAAAACATCCAGAAAGAGGCTCAATAAAGACACAGACGTAATTGCTACTATCAACCAACTTGATCTCATGGACATATACCGAACACTCCACCCAACGGCAGCCAAGTATACTTTCTTTTCCAACGCACATGGAACATTCTCCAGAATAGACCACATATTAGGCCATAAAGCAAGCCTCAATAGAATCCAAAGGATCAAAATATTACAAAGCATCTTTTCTGACCATAAAGCCATAAAAGAATAAATCAATAACAGAAAAAGCAAGGAAAAAAATCAAACACATGGAAACTGAACAACACCTAGCTTAAAAAATACTGGGTTATAGCAATAAATGCACACATCCAAAAAGAAGAAGGGGCCAAAATCAAAACATTAACCCTACAACTTCAACAAATAGAAAGAGAGCAGCAAAAGAAGCCCTTGGGCGACAGAAGAAAGGAAATAATAAAAATTAGAGCAGAATTAAATGAAACAGAAAATAGAAAAACAATTGAAAGAGTTAACAAGGCCAAAAGCTGATTCTTTGAAAAGATCAACAAAATTGTTAAACCATTGGCCAAACTGACAAAAGCAAAACAGGAGAGGAAGCAAATAACTCAAATAAGAAATGAGATAGGTGATATCACAACAGACCCAACTGAAATTAAAAGAACCATAACAGAATAGTACAAAAAACTGTACTCTAACAAATTTGAAAACCTAGAGGAAATGGACAAATTTCTGGAATCACACTACCTAACTAAACTAACACAAACAGAGGGAGAACAACTAAATAAACCTCTAACAAAAGAAGAAAATGAAAAAGATAATTAAAAACTCCCAACCAAAAAAAGCCCCAGCCCTCATGGTTTCACTGGATAATTCTACCAAACTTTCAGAGACAAGTTAACACCACTACTATTAAAGGTATTTCAGAGCATAGAAAAGTATAGAATACTCCCAAACTCATTCTATGAAGCCAGCATAACCCTGATACCAAAACCAAGTAAAGACACTAAAAAAAAGAAAATTACAGGCCAATATCCCTCATGAACATTGATGCAAAAATCCTCAACAAAATTCTAGCCAATAGAATTCAACAACATATCAAAAAAATAATTCACCATGACCAAATGGGATTCATACCAGGTATGCAGGGATGGTTCAACATTAGGAAAACAATCAGTATAATACATCACATAAATAAAATACAAGAACCACATGATGTTATCAATTGATGCAGAAAAGGCATTTGACAAAGTCCAACACCCATTCATGATAAAAATTCTCAGCAAAATAGGAATAGAAGGGAAATTCCTCAACATAATTAAGGGCATTTATAGAAAGCCAACAGCCAACATCATCCTAAATGGAGAGACTTTGAATGCATTCCCCTTGAGAACGGGAACCAGACAAGGATGCCTTTTATCACCACTCATATTCAGTGTTGTGCTGGTGGTTCTAGCTAGAGCAATTAGGCTAGAAAAAGAAATAAAGGGCATCCAAATTGGTAAGGGAGAAGTAAAAGTATCCCTATTTGCACCGAAAAGTATCCCTATTTATACACCGAAAACCCCAAAGAATCCACAAGAAAACTACTGGAACTAATAGAAGATTTCAGCAAAGTCTCAGGATATAAGATAAACATGCAAAAATCAGTTGGATTCCTCTATACCAACGAAGAGAACTTCAAAGAGAAAATCACCAAATCAATACTATTTACAATAGCCCCCAAGAAGATAAAATACTTAGGAATAAATCTAACCAAAGACGTAAAAGACCCATACAAAGAAAACTAAAAGACACTACTTCAAGAAACCAAAAGAGACCTATGTAAGTGGAAAAGCATACCTTGCTCACGAATAGGAAGACTCAACATTGTGAAAATGTCAATTCTACCCAAAGCGATCTACAGATACAATGCAATCTCCATCCAAATTCCACTGGCATTTTTTTGTGAGATGGAGAAACAAATCACCAACTTCATATGGAAAGGAAAGAGGCCCTGAATAAGTAAAGCATTACTCACGAAGAAGAACAAAGTGGGAGGCCTCACACTACCTGATTTTAGAACCTATTATACCACCACAGTAGTCAAAATAGCCTGATACTGGTACAACAACAGATACATAGAACAATGGAAGAGAATTGAGAATCCAGATGTAAATTCATCCACCTATGAGCAGCTGATATTTGAGAAAGGCCCAAAGTCCATTAAATGGGGAAAAGACAGTCTCTTTAGCAAATGGTGCTGGCATAACTGCATATCCATCTACAAAAAAATGAAACAAGACCCATACCTCACACCATGCACAAAAACTAACTCAAAATGGATCAAAGACCTAAATATAAAATCGAAAACAATAAAGATCATGGAAGAAAAAATAGGGACAATGCTAGGAGCCCTAATACATGGCATAAACAGACTACGAACCATAAGTAACAATGCACAAACACCAGAAGAGAGACTAGATAACTGGGAGCTCCTAAAAATCAAACACTTATGCTCATCAAAAGACTTCAACAAAAGAGTAAAAAGACAATCTACAGACTGGGAAAAAGTTTTTGGCTATGACATATCCGATCACGATCTAATCTCTAAAACCTACAAGGTACTGCAAAACCTGAACAGCAAAAAGACAAATAACCTAATTAAAAAAATGAGTAAAGGATATGAACAGGCACTTCACCAAAGAACACATGCAGGTGGCTAACAGATACGTGAGGAAATGCTCATGATCATTAGCCTTTAGAAAAATGCAAATCAAAACTACAATGAGATACCATCTCACCCCAACAAGGCTAACATTAATCCAAAAAACACAAAATAATAAATGTTGCAGAGGTTGTGGAGAGAGTGGAACACTTATACACTGCTGGTCGGAATGTAAAATGGTACAACCACTTTGGAAATCAATTTGGCGCTTCCTTAAAATGCTAGAAATAAAAGTACCATACAATCCAACAATCCCACTCCTTGGAATATATCCTAGAGAAATAAGAGCCATCACACGGATAGATATATGCACACTCATGTTCATTGCAGCACTATTTACGATAGCAAGAAGATGGAAACAACCTAGGTGCCCATCAATGGACAGATGGATAAACAAATTATGGTATATTCACACAATGGAATACTACACAATGATAAAGAATAACGATGAATCCGTGAAGCATCTTATGACATGGATGAATCTGGAAGGCATTATGCTGAGTGAAATTAGTGAGTCACAAAAGGACAAATATTGTATAAGACCACTATTATAAGAACTCAAGAAAAGGTTTAAACACAGAGGAAAACATTCTTTGATGGTTACAAGGGTGGGGAGGGAGCAAGAAGGGTACTCACTAACTAGATAGTAGACAAGAATTATCTTAGGTGAAGGGAAGAACAACACATAATACAGGGGAAGTCAGCACAACTGGACTGAACCAAAAGCTAAGAAGTTTCCTGAATACAACCAAACACTTTGAGGGACAGAGTTGCAAGGGTGGGGGTCTGGAGACCATGGTTTCAAGGGACATCTAGGTCATAACGAAGTTTATTAAGAAAATGTTCTGCATCCCACTTTGGTGAGTGGCATCTGGTGTCTTAAAAGCTAGCTAGCAGCCATCTAAGAGGCATCAATTGGTCCCAACCCACCTGGAGCAAAGGAAAATGAAGACCACAAACACAAGAAAATATTAGCCCAAGAAACAGAAAGGGCCACATAAACCAGAGACTTTATCAGCCTGAGACCAGAAGAACTAGATGGTGCCTAGCTACCACCAATGACTGCCCTGACATGGAGGAAAACAGAGGGTCCCTGATGGAGCAGGAGAAAAGTGGGGTACAGAACTCAAATTCTAGTAAAAAGACTAGACTTAATGGTCTGACTGAGACTTTAGGGACTGCAGAAGACATAGCCCCTGGACTCTTTGTTAGCCCAGAAGTGAAACCATTCCCGAAGCCAACTCTTCAGACATAGATTAGACTGCACTATAAGACATAAAATGATACTTGTGAAGACAGTGCTTCTTAGCTCAAGTAGATACATGAGACTAAATGGGCAGCTCCTGTACAGAGGCGAGATGAGAAAGCAGAAAGGGACAGGAGATGGTTGAATGGACATGGGAACTCAGGGGTGGAAAGGAGGAATATGCCATCATATTATAGGGAGAGCAACTAGGGTCACATAACAATGTGTGCATAAATTTTTGTATGAGAAACTAATTTGAACTGTAAACTTTCACTTAAAGCACAATGAAAAAAAGGAAAAGAAAAGAAAACACTATGGAGTGCAGTTCTACTTCGACACACGTGGGAATGCTGTGTGCGTCAGAATCAACTTGAGGGCAACTGGTTTGGTATGGTGTTGGTGATGACTGAGTAAACACTCTTTACAGCTGAACCATGATTTTCTTCTTCTCTCTGGTGTGTTTCCCTTGCCTACAGTTAATAATTATTTCTACTTGCTTACTCTCCTGTTTTTTTTAATCAATAATTTGTCTTGAAGTTCTTATCTAGTTGTATAAATCTTTACACAACATGTTACTGCATTAGGTATTCTATCAATTCCATATGTTAAAAAAAGATCTCTGCTGGACTTTTCTCTCCTGCTCTTACGTGGGCTGGTATACAGTTGTCATTGTGGCATTTCTCTGCATCATCACTGTGGTAGTTGCCTTTGTTTCTGTTTGTATTGCATTTCTCCTTTCCCTGGGTGCCATATGTTCTTCCTTTTTTGCTTATTTGCTTAATTTGTTGGAGTATATTCTCCGGTAGCATCTCAAGAAAGAGTTCATTGGAGGTAAAATTTTGAGACATTTTATGTGTCAATGGCTTTAATCTACCCTCACATTTAATTGCTAGCTTGGCTGAGCATAGAATTTTAGGCTGAGAATGATTCAGTAGTGTGGAAATTAATGAAGTAAGCGACAATACCCAGAAGGAATGGTCAGCTTTGCTGCACTAACAAGCAACCCCAAATATCTCAGTCACTTCTCACTCCTTTTTCATGCTGTCAGCTACGAGTCATCTGTAATTAGGCTCCATGTGCCTTCTCGCGTCAAGATCCAGGATGAAGTAGCTGTCCCTATCGGGTCATGTCATTCTATAGCTAATAAGAGTAAAGCATGTAACAATATCATTTGGCTTCTAAAGATTTTGCTCAAATGTCCTTGGCCAAAGACTGTCCATGGCCAAGCCTGACAATGCAGTGGGAGATTATATTCCTAAAATAGGATGATATACAAGTTATATGGCCACTGAAGAGGATTTATTATCCTCTTATAGGAAAGACAGTGCATAACTGGAAAAATATTACAACCAAACAGATAAAGTTAATGCTAGGGTAACATTTATTTTGTCTTTATAGAGGAATTTTTAATAGCCTTTTTAAAAAGAGCTTTTTTCAAGAGTAATAAAATGGGTAAGTAACACCTCATATTTAACATCCTCCATTTATTCACCTGTATTTTATTCTCTCCACTGCAGTGAGTACCTTGGTTAGAGGCACATGTTGATGTTATGCTACCACTCAGCCATAGGAATACGTGTTCAAAGTTAGAATGGACTGGGAGCATACAATTACTAGGAGTATGTGTTCAAAGTTAGAAAGGACAGTGAGGATACAATTACTAGATGTGAACCCTGGCTCTGCCACTTATAATCCCTGAAGTACATGTTGGGGTTTAGTTTACTTACCTCAAAACAGGGATACTAATAGTTGATTCACAGAGTTGTTTGAGAATTAAATTAAATATTTTTTAAAAAACAGACAAGTGCCTGACTTTTTGTAGGTGCTGTCTTCATATTAGTTCAATCTGGACCTCTCTACATTATGAATCAATGGAAGCTCAACATACAAGACAGTAAGAACTAAGAGTAAGTAAGTAAGACAGAGTAAGAACTCAGTTTACATTAGCTCTGAATTTCACTCATTAAAGATAATATTTCTTCTCACTGTCGGTAGACTAAGAGAATGCATTTATTCATAGTCATTGTTACCACTCTAAGCACAGATTCCTAGAAAGTGGAATAAACGGCTGACTTAAAAGAAAGTTAAGGAATGCTATCTTACCTTGAACCTGTTTCTGATTTTTATTTAGATACATGGTTCCACACAATTGTTGGTAGACCTTTGTACGAGAGCCAGTGCATATTTTCATGACTTACCAGTGAGAGTGAGTCATGAAACTTGTCACTATCCCACGACATAGCACATTCTGACATCTAGGCTCTTATTATGTTTCAGTCCTAGTGGGAAGCTTGAGGAAGCTCCAAGGGCTAGGGAAGCAAAGTTTACTTAAAGCAATCTGAGATAGAAATGGTAATGTAATTTTCAACCTGGGTCCATCATAGGATGTCAAGTTAGATTTAATTCTCGAAATTTGCAGAAAGCAGAGAAACTTTAATACTTTTGTAGAAATATTTGCTACTACAACTTTGATGTGAGAAAAATCAAGTTCTGACTTCTGAACGTACTTTAGGCTTATTGGAAAAGAAGCCCATAGCTAAGTGCATATTGCCATCTTGGTAATACCAAAGCTAAATCATGCTTGATAGTACACTAATGGCTATTGCTGCCCCTTGGTACTTTCCCCAAGAGAACTGTATTTCCTGGGTGGGAATGATGAAGCTGTTATTTACAGTTCATAATCTCCATAAGGCACCTTCAATAGATCTAAACTCTATTCCTTAATACCTAGGTACCTCTCATTTCCTCTCTCTCCATCACTTTTTTTTTTCCTTAAAGGAATTCCTGTTGGTCTCTATCTTCTCTTCTGACATTTGTCTCTGTGTTTGAAATGACTGTAAATAATACAAACCTTAACAGTTGCATAAACACCATATTAAAGTCAGGATCAAGAATCCCTACCCTCAACATTTTTCTTTCTAATAGAAATTCAGAGTTACAGTTTTTTGGGGAAAAGTTATGTTGGTGCAACCTAAAAATATATTAGCTTTTGATAAATGAATCTCCAAAGCCTAGAATGTTTATCATTACTTAATTTAAAATGCTGAAGGTAAATATTTGTTCCTCCAGAACTGTAGATTCTAGTTCTAGTGTTAGTTCCTTAGAGCTGCCATAACAAATTAGCACAAATTGTGTGGGTTAAAACAACAGAGATGTATTCTGTCCCAGTCCTGGAGGCCAGAAGTCTGAAATCAAGATGTTGACAGAACTGCTGTCTCTTCTGAGGCTCTAGGGAGAATCCTTGGCTCTACCAGCTTCTGGTGGATGTTGATATTCCTTGGCTTGTGGCTTCATCTCTCTCTGCTGCATCTTCATGTCACCTTCTCCTCTGTGTGTCTGTCTCAAAATTCCCTCTGCCCCTCTTTTATAAGGGTATCTGTAATTGCACTTAGGGCCCATCTGGATCACTTTAATGTAAGGCCTAAAATTTAAGCCAAATGTTATGTGCTGCCTTGATATTTGGTGAAACTGGGAGGACCTTAAATGACCTGAATGTAAGTTCCCTTTCCACTCCATTCCCATGGATAAGGTCCCCTAGCCAAACAACCCTCCTTATCAAGAATACCAGGTGTAAAACCAAAAAAACCAACCAACCAAACAAAAACTCCCCAAAAAACAACAACAAAAAACAAATCTGTTGTTATTAAGTCAATTCTGACTCATGGTAACCCCGTGTGTTACAGAGTAGAACTGCTCCTTAAGGCTTTCTTGGCTGTAATCTTTATGGGAGCAGACGACCAGGCCTTTCTGCCACAATGCCGCTGGGTGGGTTCGAACTACCAACTTTTAGTTTCATGTTGTTTTTGTCGTTTCCTCGTGATTGTTGTTATGCTTGAGCCCATCATTGCAGCCACTATGTCTTGTTGAGGGTCTTCCTCTTTTTTGCTCACCCTCCACTTTACCAAGCATGATGTCCTTCTCCAGGGACTGGTCCCTCCTGATACCCGTCCAAAGTATGTCAGTCGAACTCTTGTCATCCTTGCTTCTTAGGAGCATTCTGGCTGTACTTCTTCAAAGAGACTTGTTCGTTGTTTTGGCAGTCCATGGTATATTCAGTATTCTTCACCAACACTGCAACTCAAAGGTGTCAGTTCTTCTTTGGTCGTCCTTATTCACTGTCCAGCTTTCACAAGCCTATGAGGTGATTGAAAATACCATGGCTTGGGTCAGGCGCACCTTAGTCCTCAAAGTGACATCTTTGCTTTTTAACACTTTAGAGAGGTCTTTTGCAGCAGATTTGCCCAATGCAATGCATCGTTTGATTTCTTGACTGCTGTTTCCATGGGTTTTGATTGTGGATCCAAGTAAAATGAAATCCTTGACAACTTCAGTCTTTTCTCCATTTATCATGATGTTGTTTATTGGTCCAGTTGTGAGGATTTTGGTTTTCTTTATGCTAAGGTGTCATCATAGCTGATTGCAAACAGCTTGTGTCACCCAGGCTGCTAAAGCACGTTCAGTTCCTGTTTATTCCTGAGTAGCAGGTTTCAGTTCCCTGCCAGCCTGTGGAGTTATTCAAACAAGCTAATCACATCCTCCCACAGCAACCAGGGTGCACCCCACCCTCTTGATACTACAAAGCCTGCCTCCCACAGCCCCTAGTTGTCATGTGGCTCTGTGTGGTATGCAGTGTTTCCTCCTGGGCTGTGACTATATGTGACTAATGAACTGCTGTTGATCCCATCTGTCCAGGGTTGGGTGCTGTGTGATCAACCATCCTTATAACCCTAGGGTGGAATCCCTCTCCCACCAATGTGGGAATACCAAAAACCCAAACTCATTGCCATCCAGTCGATTCTGACTCGTAGCAACCCTATAGGACAGGATAGAACTGCCCCATATGGTTTCCAAGGAGTGGCTGGTGGATTTGAACTGCGGAATTTTTGGTTAGCTAGCCATAGCTCTTAACCACTGCACTGGACGTGATTAAAACAATAATCTAGAATAAGCTCTCCCTCTCAAGATCTGTAATGTAATCACATATTTTGCCATATAAGGTAATAGTTACAGGTTCTGGGGATTTGACATGGATATCGTTTGGGGGCCATTTTTTTAGCCAGCCACATTTCTCATTCTAACTATTCATGGCTATGAAATCAAATGAGATTTTTCTTTTTGGGGGAGCTCTAGGCACTTCCTGAACCCTCTGGTGAATTCCACACAATGGGCTTATGGCATCTTCTGTTTGGAGACTCTCTTCATTCAAGTTCAGTCTGGTTGGTCTTCACTCTCCCCCTGGCTCCTTCTCACTTGTTTTCTAATGTGGGCACACAGGGATGTTCCTGATGCATTGTCTCCTTTTCCACATTCAGTTAGTCAGTATATCAATGACCATTCTACACAAACCCAGAAGGTATTAGTTAAGGCTATCCTAGATTTAATGATGGAAATTGCAAACAATTTTATGTGTAATGGTGGATTTCATCCCTCCTAGGTTCTCCCAGGGATGAGCCTCATCTGTACCTGACTGTTGAGGGCTTCTCCAACTTCTTTCAGGACATGAAGGCATTTAAGTAAATTTTGCTTGGTGTGCAGGTGATGAAATCTGAAAACTGAAAGTTTTTGCATTCCAGTCTCCATTTCTCAGGGCTGGGGATGAAAAAACCCATTTGTAGGTATAAAGGAAGATGGAGAAGAGAAGGTTAATACATGTTATCTCTTTTCTATCACAATGACTAAAACAAACTATTAGATCAATTGGGATGTGTGTCCACACGCGAATAGTCTCTGCCCCGCGCCTACAGTAACTGTGCCCATAACATCAAGTCCAAAGTAGACCAGGTCTGCAGAGTCCCTCCTCACATTGGACTTGGTTTGGGGCTGTTCTTTTCCCCAGGGATAACCTGCTTATTCATCTCTGCTTCTCTATGCGAAATGCAGTTCCCTTTTATCTCAGCCACAGAATGAATTGTTGGTACACTGACCCATTCCTAGGAATAAGCCTGGAAAGATAACTCAAATCCCATGCTTATATACAGGACCTCACTAGCGTGTTTTACCAGCAGTAAGCCTTCCCGTCTGTACCACAAGAGAACACTGGATTGCTTGTATCTCGTATATTCAAAGTTCACCTATAAACGATTATTACCAGGAAAACCAAACCTCCCCTCAAAAAAATTAGAAGAAAGACAAAGTGCTGTCAACGAGTATATGATTGCCTCTGATTTCTCTTGGGCAACATTTGTTTTCTATACTCTCGCTTCATGCTATTAAACCCTGAGCACAAGATTATTAAAGGAATTATTTGAAAAAGTTGTCTAATAAGATAATACATTTTTGTCTCATCGTGTGATTTACATTCAGTCACAGTCAAAACACCAAACCCATTACCATTGAGTTGATTCTGACTCATAGCGACCCTATAGGAGAGAGTTGAACTGCCGCATAGAGTTTCCAAGGAGCAGCTTGGTGGATTCGAACTGCCCACTTTTTGGTTAGCAGCCACACTCTTAACCACTGCACCACCGGGACTACTCAATCATAGTAGGTGGCTATAAAAGGAAGTATTAGAATAGATAATAATATGACAATAGGTGCCCTTTTTTTTTGGATGTTAATGTTGAAGTTTCAGCATTTTATGTTTCTTCAGCCATACCCAACCCTGTCCCTGTGTTTTCCTGACGGCATAGAGAGAGAGAATAACTTGCTGTCAGTGGTGGTAGTTGCTTTTCTCTTGACTTTGATTTTGTTAATGCAAACACAATTTGGTGAGAAAAATACTTTCACAAATGATCAACCATTGAAAACCTTATGGAGCACAGTTCTACTCTGACACAGATGGTATCTCCATGAGTTGGAACTGACTCTATGCCAACTGGTCATCATCAGGCTTAAGGTGATGCTCAGCCACACACCTCCTTACAGCCTCCAGATTGCATGGAAATATCATCCCAGCACTATAAATAAATCCTTTGGCTAGTTTGTACTTTAGGTTTTCTCAAGTACTGTGTCAGTTTTACTTTGCGTGATCTAGTTTTACACTTTGTTTCTTAAAAACATCGCGCCTTGATTAATCTTCGTGGAAGAATATAGGTACTGGATCCATAATCTTCTTGGTTGTGTGAATAAATTTCCTTTTGGAAAATGCTGGCTGCTCTTCTAAGAAATGAATAACTTGACCATCAGCTTTGGGACTAATTAAAAAATAAGAGAAGCATCTTATCCCAAAGATAAAATTATTGTTCCTCTCTTAAACCTTGTCAGGCCCAGTGGATCCTTTTCCATCTTATATTTCTGGGGTTGAGCTTGTCTTCACACAGAACATTTGTTGTTCTCAAATTTTAATGTGCATACCAATCAGTAGGGATCTTGTTAAAATGCAGATTCTGATTAAGTGGGTCTGGCTGTGAAGTCTGAGATTTTGCATTTCTAACAAGCTCCCAGGTGATGCCCATGCTGCTGGGCTGGGGACCATGCTTTGAATAGCAAGATTTTAGGATACAACACAAAGTAAAAGCAATGAAAAGATGGTATTTAGAAAAAAGACTGGGTTTAGGAAAGAACTGAGTAACTTCAGCTCCAGAATCTGGGGAGCTGAGCATGCAGCTTATGGTTTGCTTAAAGAACCTAAGCCCCATAATTTTGGAGATTACTTTTGCTGTGTATCTCTTGCTTTTGACTGTTCAGCATCAGTATTTCCTTTAGGGAACTTCTCCATTTTATGCATTCCTAGAGAGACCGCCAATTATGGGATCACCACTCCCTTATCACCGTTACCACCTTCTTCCACCACAGTGGTAGCATGGCCCAGAGATGAATGTACATACGTCTCTGGATGAATATATCACCTTTGCAAGAGGAAAATCCCTTTTCTAATGAGAATATTAAGCTAGGAAGGCTGTATTTCTGAGCCTATTTGTAAAAAGGATGCTAACAGAAGTAAAGAGAACCAACAATATTCCTACCAGAATAAGCCATGCCTGAAGCCAGCTGTAGTCTTCCTATATAAGTTTACGTATTCCCTAAGAATTTTCAGTTGAGCTTTTTCACACTGCAACTAAAGAAAAAATTTGATTAATATGTTTTCAGAGATTTAGGTCAATTTGTCCACTGAATAGCTGTGTCTTCGCTTGGCTTCCCCAGAAAGTAAAGCCTGAGGCAAAAGCTTATGTACTACTACTTTATTAGGAAGTGCAATCCCAGGAAAGGAGGACTGAGGAAAAAGGAAAGTGAAGTAGAGGAAGGAGAATAAATATGAAGGTGTCTTACTAAGCTGACCACTGCTCAGTGGAGCTAATTGTTCAGTCTTGTAGGACCGTCTGCTGAGAGGCTGTCTGAACTCCCGTATCTCATAAAAGCGTTTGGTGGGGAGGAGGGCAGAAGAATTTATCTACTGTCCTGTCATCCTTTGGGTGAAGACTGGCCCCATGGTTTGTTAAGTTGCTTATTTTTCCAGGCTGTGCATATGGGACACTTAATCCCTGGTGTTTTTTGCCTCGGCATCACACAGCTTCTGGACAGGAGGTAAAGAGGGTGGCATTGGCATGAGGGAAAGCCCTGTTGGGTTGTCCCTACATGAAGTTGGTTGGTCACCCCAGTGGCATCTGGGGCATTAAAAGTGTCAAAGTTCCCAGAGGCAGTTGGAGCCAAGAAGATCTGAGCTGGCACATTCTGATGCTGCCTTCTACATCTGTATGTTCTATTCTGCATCATGATGATTAAAAGTCTCTACCTGCACCCACACTATGTAGTGTGGTTTTCTGGTGGAGATGTAGTAGTTGAGAGTCCTCTGGTGAAACCAGGTGTATTAGATTCCTACAGTTGCTGTAACAAACTACCGCAAACTGGGTACTTTGGACTGGATTTTGGGCCACCCTACATCCGGTGTTATCTTGCCTTGAGATCCTAAACTAATTACATCTGCAAAGATCCTATTTCTAAATAAGATCACATTCTGAGTTTCCAGGTGGATATGAATTTTGGGGGAACGCTATTCAACCCACTACACCAGGGTAATAATATTGTCAGAGCAGAAAGCAGCTTGGCTGACAGCATTGTATGTGATGTCATTGACCTCATGATGTATGCAGAAATGATGGGTGTGTGCAGTGTGACCAGCTCAAAAGAATACATTTTTATATAGAGCCCTCACTTACGATTTTATATAGCTCAAGTCCTTTGCCACATTTCAGTGTAATTCCTTGCAATAACACTATGAAGTATGTCTTAGACTCATTTTGTAGATGAGGAGACTGAGGCACTGAGAAATTAAGTAACTTGTCCAAGGTCATATAGCAAGCAAGTGGCCCAGCTAAGATTCAAACATAGGACATATGGCTCCAGAGTCCATGGTCTGAATCAAAAGACTGCAGTCTAAAACAAGATATTGATACATATGTAAAGCAAACGACATATTGAATTGGGCAAATCTGCTGCAAAAGATCTCTTTAAAGTATTCGAAAGCAAAGATGTCACCTTGAAGGCTAAGGTGCGCCTGACCCAAGCCATGATATTTTCAGTCTCCTCATATGCATAGGAAATCTGGACAGTGACTAAGGAAGACTGAAGAAGAATCGATGCCTTTGAATCGTGGTGTTGGTGAAGAATATTGAATATACCGTGGACTGCCAGAAGAATGAACAAATCTGTCTTGGAAGAAGTACAACCATAATGCTCCTTAGAAGCAAGGATGGCAAGACCTAGTCTCATGTACTTTGGACGTGTTATCAGGAGGGACCAGTCCCTGGAGAAGGACATCATGCTTGGTATGGTAGAGGGTCAGCGAAAAAGAGAAAAACCCTCAGCAAGGTTTGACACAGTGGCTTTAACAATGGGCTCAAACATAGCAGCGATTGTAAAGCCTGGGCAGGACCAGGCAGTGTTTTGTTCTATTGTACACGGGATTGGTATGAGTCAGAACTAACTCGACAGCACCTAACAACAACAACAACAGCATATATATATATATATATAAATTCTATGTGTGTATATATGTACATATATTGGAGCCCTGGTGGTGCAGTGGTTAAGAGCTGGGTTGCCAACCAAAAGGCTGGCAGTCTGAATCTACCAACCGCTCCTTGGAAATCCTATGGAACAGTTCTACTCTATCCTATAGGGTTGCTATGAGTTGGAATCCACTTGATGGCAACAGTTTTGTTCTGTTTTGTTTTTTTCTTTTTTTAGTATATATACATATATAAATTCTAAAATACCTGAGTTTGTAGACTGAGATTCATACTTCTCCTGGTAGAAAGTACAGATACAGACACGATGCCATTTGGTGCCACCGTATTATTTGCCATAGACAAACTGTGATAAAAACCATTGTCAGTTTGAAGAACAGTTGCGCCAGGGAAGTTTCAGTTATGTAATTGTGCACCTGAACTCCATTCCATCCACCAGTAGTTCCTGTTCGGTCACCACTGGGTAGGATGCAGAAGGAATATTTGATTGCCAGGCGGCTACTTATGCCTTGTTAAGAAGTTGGAGGGTGGAGGCCGGAGGTGGGGGAAGGAGATAGCATGAAGAGGCTGGAAAAGGAAGAGAATGTCGCGGCACTCCAGACCTGTACGGACAGAGCCCACGTGGAGGGGCGAGGCCACCGACACCGTCAAAGGCTTTGCAGCTAGGCCGTTTTTAAGCCAAATGAGGCTGAATGCACCTCTTTAATCTCATGTGTTGCTTATTAAGAAACAATCTTCTTACCTTTGCAGCGCAGCAAGGGCTGCTGCCTGCATCTGTTCTCCCACCAGAGCGCAGAGCTCTCTGACGGGAGAGCAGAGATCAAAGCAGCATCAGAGGAAAGGAAATGAAGCCCTGCAGCAGGAACCTGGGCTGGGGACCTGGGAATCCAGTGCTGGGAGCCTTCAGGCAGTCTGAGGTCCTGGCATCGCTTTCCCTACTACAGGCTCTGTGCCCTGGTTCTTTTCAAGCAATTCCTTGCTATTTATAAAGTACTACATTTTGCAAAATATTTACTTTAAAAATGTAAACAAATTAGAGGTGATTCAAAGTAATCCCCATAATAAGATGTCTATCATTTGTATTCCTGCCAAACAGGGCAAAATTATTTATTCATAGTGTTCAGTAGCACTCCCTCTGACCCCCTTCCGTGACCTCCACCCCTGCACATGCCCCAACCCAGGAGAAGCCTGTTATTGATGAGATGGTCACCCCTGCTTCCTGCCCTCCTCCTCGTCCCCTAGGAAGGATTCTTTCTAGCTCCATTGATGTGTCTTTGCTTCAAAATGAAGGTAAAGTAAATAATTTGGGGAAAGGACAATAACAGAAAAGTGGAGTGGCTACTGGGATTTACTTTGCAAAAAACAAAGGACTAAGACAGGATGTTTTATTAAAAAGTACAGGAAAGGAAAAAGATGTGAAGGGGGAGGGAGAGGTGATAAGAGAAACTGTATAATCTAGGAGGTGGGGACAAGATTGGCATTTGTGGAGTGGAAGAGGAAAGGGCGTTGCCTGCAACTTGTGTGAGATGTTCAAAACACAGGCCTGGCTGAGTGGGGAAGAATATTTTAAGTGTCTGTGACTTAGGAATAAGGCTCTCCTTTAGACCTTTTGTAAAAAATTTAATTTTCTTTTCAATTAATTTTTCAACTCCAAATTCTTGGAATCTAACCCTGTGCAAAATCTACTTTAAAGCAACAGGGGGCTGGACTGAGTTTACGTGGGTTACACCGGAATGGCAGAGATAGGGTACATGAAGCTAACTCTTGGTAGGATCTAAAATTTTGTATAAGGAAATTGCAGCAGCCCAGAGCAGATCCTTACCAAGGGCGTGAATCATACTAGCAATCATCCTCAGAGGGCGGTAGGGCTGAGGAAAGGTCAAGAGCTTCTCTAGAAGGGCGTTGGTGTCCATGATTGGGGGACAAGGGAAGGAGGGGACAGCCAGCTGCCCCTCATCACCATGTCTTCTTCCTGTCCCTGCCTTGTTCCGTCTTTCCGTGGAGACTGTAAGGCAGAGTTCTTCCTGTACATCCGGTTTCCCCTCAACTTCCCGAGAATTATGAATCTGCTTGGTGCTGGGGTGGCATGGAGAGGCCTGCTGTTTACAACAACATCCCGGATAGCTTGGTTTTGTTTTAATAGCATCTTTTTCATCCTCAATCGAGAAGTCTGTCATAACAAGCTGCTATAAATTACTGCCAGCGCTCCCGTTTTACCACCTCCAGCCTTTCAGCTGTGATATAGGGCCCATAAATCTTGTCAGGACTCATCTCTCCTCACTGCTTCCTGGGCTGTCTCTCCATGCTCGTCCACCTTCTGCACTCCCTCCACCTCTCCAGACGGTGAGCGACTCCATCAAAATGAAAGTGGGACTGCAGTGGAGTTTAATCAGACCCTGTGGGGACCATGAAGATGAATGGGATTTGGAACTAAGGGTTAAGGGAGGGGAAGGAAGGAGAAGAAACAGGTCAGCAGCAGTTAGGTCTCAGAGGAGCTAAATATTTCAGAACCTGGAGTTGGCTAGAGATAGTTGCAGGGGTGTCTGAGCGTGTGTGTGTGTGTGTGTGTGTGTGTGTGTGTGTGTGTGTGT
>NW_004444045.1:7141644-7162554 GCF_000243295.1 Trichechus manatus latirostris | reverse complement strand
GTGTGTGTGTGTGTGTGTGTGTGTGTGTGTGTATACTTTGTGCCGATGGATACACAGACCTCAGCGGGTTCCAGCAACTCAAAGGATAAGACTTGTTCATTATTGACTTTTCTCCATGTTTGATTAGAACTAGAAATGAAGGAAAGAGGGAGAGAGTAACTCTAAGCCTTGAGCATCCTTTGATGTTTGCAATAAATCAGGATCTTAATAGTTTCTTTAAAGGGGGGTGTATAGCTAATGCTCTCCCTCCTAAGTCAACTTGGGGTACATTCTTCATCTTTTGCTCACTACACAGAGTGAGTACCAGACCTGAGAACTCATGAAATCCCACCTGATTTAAAACACAATAAATAAGTACACTAATAAATAATATATAATAAAAAATGAATAAATAAATACAGCTGCTTCCTGTGGAGGACATTTGCTATTGAAACCTGCCTTCTGATGCTTCTCTGACCTGGTGTCTCTTCTGGGTCAGCTGAGACCAGGGACCTTATACATTTCCTTCCACCTTGCTCTAGTTTTCCAGTAGAAACATGCTCTCTTCTCCACCTTGACATTACTGGCTCTCTACAACAAAGGAATTCTTCAGAGAGTGGAGGAGGGAAGAGAACAGGGAAGCCAGCAAATAAATATCTTTTGAATTGTTTAGGGCCTTTGCAAGTTTATATTAACTATCAGCCCAAAGTTGAAGTGAGAGGAAAGGAAACAGGAAAAACATATGGGAGGTGTGATTAGAAAAAGCTTTGGAAAATGTGTTCGCCTCCTCTGCCAAACTTCTTGAGTGAGTGTTGCATACCCATTGCATTCATTTCCCATGGAGAAAAGTAGCTTTAGTCTAATTTGCTCCTTCACTGGCCCTCTTTCTACCTAACTGAATGGTAAAACATTTTCCGGACTACAGACCATAGTCATTGCCTTCAAGCTTCCTACCTTGTTCCACTTCACTCTTGCTTCTACTCCAGACTCTCCAACCATTCGCAATTCTGTTAGCTTCTCTTCTTCTTTTCATGCATTAAGTTTTTACCAAGGCTCAGTCTGTGATTACCTAATATTTCCTTAACACCCTTTTTAAATTCTCTATGCATTAACTCAGAGAATTCTCCCTCCCTCATGACTCAATTATCGAAAATATTTGGATGACTTAGACATTCACTCTGCCTTATCTGATCATCTTAGCTTTGGTGTTACATTTCTACCTCTTCTCTGAGTATTGGCACTTAGATACCCTGTTGTCAATAAAACTCAGTACACTTCTGTTAACAACAACAGCATTTTCTTCAGCTCAAACCCTCAGATATATCTTTGAATTCTTTCATTTACATCCTTCACTTGCCTTGGTCTTAGTTTCTAGGACTGCGGTAACAAAATATCACAAAGTGGTGGCTTTAAAAGACACAGCTTTATTGTCTCACAATTCTGGAGGCTAAAAGTCAAAATCAGGATATCAGCCGTGTTGATTTATTTCTGAGGGCTCTGACAGAGAAGCTGCTCCATGTCTCTCTCCTAGCTTCTGGTAGCTCATGGTAATCCTTGGAGTTCCTTGGCTTGCATCTGCCACAGTAGTCATGTGGCCATCCTTTTGTCTATATCTGCCTCCCTGCCTGTTCTCTTCTTTTACAAGATACCACTCGAATGGGATTAGGACCCACACTACTCTGGTTAACTGATAATATCTTCAAAGACCTTCTTTCCAACCAATGTCACATTCACCTGTGTAGGGGTTAGGACTTCAACATATCTTTTTTGGGGACACAATTCAATCCATAACACACATCAATCACCATGCTCTGGGAATACTTTGTATAAAATGTCTAGAATTTCTTCCATCCTTTCCTTTCCCATTGGCATTACCCTGGTCACCCTCATTTCCTCTTGCTTGGCAAAATATATACATTCATATCCCTCTTGGCTGTTTATCTAAACTCTAGTCATTTCATATTTCAAACCATCCTGGATAATTCTCATACATATTACTCTTCCTTACCTTTCTCCCACCTCCCCCACCACAAGAATGAGAAAACCCTTTTGTTTATAGGAAATATCCAAATAATGATAGAGCTTTGGATTTCACTATAGATGCTGAATCTCCTTTCTGGCTGCTTGGAAGCTAGGGTATAGGCATATTATTTGGGCCTGGCCAAATGTGTGACCCTACCGGGGAACTTGAATCTTGAGGGAGCAGCAAAAAGACACTGGGGGATAATTTGTAGCAATAGCAACAGCAGCAGCAGCAGAGTTGAGCGGTGTGGTTATAAATGGTCAGTGATAGCAGGGCAGTGTTCAGTGAAGACTGTCCAGTGATGGGACCAGCAGTGACTTCCAGACCAGGATTACTTGATGTGAGATCTTGACTGTGCTTTCAGTTGTCTAGCCTCCCTGGAATCCTACCTATTTTCTAGTATAATTCTATGTTCCTCCCGTAAATCCTGTGAGCTATTCAATGTCTTTTCAGTAAATTCTTTTTTCATTAGTTAGCCAGATTTGGTTCTGTTTTTCGCAACCAGGAACCCCAACTGATACAATTCCTGTCTTGTCAGGGTTTGTGGGGTGATTAAGAATAGGAAGCCATAAAAATTAACCTAATTAAGAGGGTTTTTATTGCAAAGTAACAAAAGGCAATCTCATAGATATCCAAGATTAGGAAATAAAGTACAGCTGAGCTCCATGGGAAATGGACTGGAAAGTTGGAATCCAAGCTCTTCAAAACACCTCTGCTCCTCTCTGCCAGTCTGCTGCTTTGTCATGTTTCTCTTTGACTACTAGCTTTCTTTGATTGATCATCAGCATACACAGGACCCCAAATGGCTACTCCAACCTTATCTTTCAGTTTAAACACACACCGTGATGTCACTCAAGTTTTGGCAAACCACAGCCTGTAGGCCAAATCCTGCCTGGTACCTGTTTCTGTAAATAAAGTGTTATTGGAAAATAGTCATGCCCATTTATTTCCATATTATCAGTGGCTGCATTCACACTACAGTGGCTTTATTGAGTAGCTGGACAGAAACCATATGGCCCGCAAAACAAAATATTTACTAACTGGCCCCTTACAGAAAAAAAAATTGTTGAACACTGATCTAACTGATTCAGTCTCTGCTTCTCAATCTCAGACTTGTAGGTAAAACAGTCAGATTCAGTTCTTGCCAGATTTCTATCCTATCCTTGGTCCACTTACCTAAGACAATGTGGATGTCTTGCTGACTTTATGCTGAAGGGATGGGTTTCTAAAAGGAGGATGTGGAAGAGAAAAAAATGAATTGATTATCACTGCTACGTTAATGATACACTCATCAATTTTATCTTTACTTCACTATTCAAGAACATATGATAGCTTTCCATTTATCCTAAAACACAAACTAAATATTTATGCACAGCTTTTGATGTGGCCCCCATTCTATCCATCTGACCTTAGGTGACAGTGTAAGCTCATTCACCTCCTCTCCATCATAAATCAGGCACAGACATCAGGCATTTGGGGCCTCAGCAATCAAAATGATGGGCAGAGGAGACAGATGGGCTGGGCAGGTTGGAGGCTGAAGGTTGGATTCCCCTTGAAGGTAGCCAGATGGTCCAGTGCTCTGTGCTCTAAGGAACATGGTGAACAGGTGTCTAGTTGGGGCAGGAGCTAATATCTGAGGAGGTCCAAGAAAAATCTGTGCAGGCCATTGAAGAGTAGGTCTAAGTCTTACCTGCCCTGTCTCCTGAAAGGTTCCAAATCTCTGAACTCACAGGGACTGAAACGTGTGGAAAGAAGAATCCAACCCCTCACGGAATGGGGCCAGCCATGGCCAAGCATCCAAACATGTTCAGGTTCCTGAAGGGCCCAGTGAGAAACCAGAGTGTTGGAGAGAAGCTGAGGTAAAAAAAACAGAAAACAACAAAAAAGACAAACAAAAACCAGAGTTTGTAGGACAGAGAAGTTGAGGAGAGTTTTAAAAAGACTAGTATTTGAGAGGCAAGCCTATTTCTGGTAATTACTTCAGTTAACATGATACCTGGTAGATGGAAGCAAGGCTAGTTTCCAGTTCTGACAGCTAGTTGAGCTGTGGCTTCACACTTAGCCCCAGTAAGAATTGGCTGTGAAATGGAATGTTGCTGAGCCTACTGATGACAGAAATCAATGACTCCAGCTGAGAGGGGCTGGTAAAGGCAAAGTAAGGTACTGTTTACTTATTTTCTACTGGTCCACAGTATGAATCTTCCAATGCACACATATTCGTCTTTCTCTGTCTCTCTCTTTTTTTAAATTAAAGCTATCACACTCATTCCAACCTAAGTAGCTGTGTTTCTGCTGTTTCCTTAACCTTTAATTTCTTCCCCTTCATTGTTCTTACACAACAAAACAAACACTGAAAGACTATTGTGGATAGGGAATTATTTAAGGAGTTAGGGGAAATAGAGGTATGAGGTATAAGGCATGAGCTATGAAATGTCCCAGGTGATCATCTTATTTCATAATATGGAGGCTTTCTAATGCAGCTAACCTTATCTAGAGGCTTTCAGAAATGCAAAGTATCCACTAGCTTTTACATTAGGGTTGTTTCCTTTGTAAGTAATAGAAACCCAAATCAAATTCACCTACACAAAATAAAATAAATATAAATAATAGAAAAACAAAAGTGACTCATTTAATTGAATCATATGTGGATAAAGCTCAAACATGAGCTGTTTTCAGGAATGGCTGTTTTTCACGGGCTCAAATGTATCAAGTTTTGTTCTCTCCCTTTCTCTTTTTCCCTCTCTGCTTTCATCTCTTGGCTCTACTTTTATGATGGCTGCCCTCTCAGACAGGTTCCTCTTAACTTGATGGCAAAGATGACCACAGGCAGGCTTATATCTCCCTGGCTTTGCAATCCCAATGGGAAAGGACTCTTCTTTCCCAGCAGCCCTAACAGAGTCCTCAGAAAGACTTGCATTGGCCCAACTAGGATCATGTTTCCAACTCTGACCCAATCCCTGTGGTTAGAGTGGGATACCCTGGCAAGACCCTGGCCACACGCCCATATTTGGAGCCCCAGCTAAACCTACTGGACTGACAGTTGAGGAGTGGTCCTTCAAGGGATAATTAAGGTGTTATTATGAAAATAAAAGGAAAGGGATATTGGACAGGGGAACAATAAGAATCAATGATAAGACAACGTAGTTCTTCCCATGAAGAGGACCTTCATCAACATCAGCATACCTTCATCAACATCAGTTTTTGGGGTGGATTGGACATTTAGTGAGATCATCTTTTCAAATAAAAAGAGACAATAGGCATCTGATAGACCCTACCTTTATTCTTACCAGAGGACTCAGAACTAAATACCAGCAGCCATGACTTTTGAGGGCTTTATACAATTTTGAAATTTCATAATGTCCCATATTTGGTAATATGTTCCTCCATGGTATTCAGTGGCATTAGAACCCTTAAAACAAACTGGCCTGTGTTTTTGCCTTTTGAGGCAGCATGGAAGGAGACTCCAATATGTGGCATATGGAAACAAGCAGAAATGTGGGACTATAGGAGAGGGGAAGGAAGCACAGATGAGGCAGTTGAGTGCTCCTGTTAATTATGGAATCATTGATCTCAAAGTCACATGGGCCCAACCATTAGCAGGAAATGCCAGTACAGGGTGATCTCAGCCTGTTCATTATGAAGTGATAAGCATCTGCAACTGTGGGTGCTTGTCGGAGGTGTCCATCCAGGTTTGCATTGTTTGAGACTGAGCAAACAGCTGGGCTTTGGATGGACTTGGTTACCATATGATCTCAAACTCTGAGACTAACACTACATGTGTCTGTGCAGGTCCTTGAACCATCTCTCCTACTCCCATATCACTGCTGACCCTCTCACAGTACATTGAGGCAGACACAACTCTTGGGAGAAAGAATTCATGCTAATTCATGTTTCTTCCTGTCTAACTCATTCCCTTATTCAAAGTAGGCAGATTATTGAATCAACAAATAAGTACAACAATTTATTTTACTTTCGTTCTGATAAGTCATTCTATCCTTTGAGCCTCCTTCATCAAACTCATATCTCTACACATCTCAATTCTTTCCGCAAATTACTGTCTTGAGCCCAACTTCTTGCTCTGAGTATTGCTGGTTCCATGGTATGCACGTTACTATTTTTTACCTTTTTCCAGATTTTCCTAAGGAGATCAAACTCAGCACAAAGGCAGGCCAAGAGAGCAACAACACAATGTTGGCAGAAGAGAAAGCATCCTCATGACGGAGTCCTGCTCAAACTTCTGATTTGAGGGGATGACTCAAGCTTGGCCACTCTGTACATCAAGGCACAGAATCTAAGAGGTGTTGCAAGCTTAGGTGAGGTTTAGCTTGCTATCAACCACTCTTATAGGCAAGATATGGGGCTGAAAGATTATAAACTATGTTCTGCATATACCTATTGCCATCGAGTCGATTCTGACTCATAGTGACCCTATGGGACAAGGTAGAACTACCTCATAGGGTTTCCAAGGAGCAACTGGTGGATTCAAACTGCCAGCCTTTTGGTTATCAGCCATACCTCTTAACCACTGCACCACAAGGGCTCCAATATAGGAGTCCCCAAAGGGGAGTAACTTCAGCTACTCTGTGGCTTGTGGTGGTGGTAGTCAGTGTGGAAGAGAAGGATAAATTCCTCATAATCTTGTTCATTGTTGATCATATATCAACTTAAAAACTGCTTCTTATTCAATAATTGTTAATGCATGTATGCTTTGCATCCAACATGGATTATAAACTGTTAGAGAACAAACCCATGTATTTAGACTTCCCTGCCCCTACACATGTGGTCCCTGGGTGGCCAAATAGTTAAGTGCTCAACTAGTAGCCAAAAGGTTGGTGGTCCAAACCTACCCAAAGTCACCTCAGAAGGCCTGGAAATCTGCTTCTGAAAGGCCACAGGCTTGGAAACCCTATGAAGCAGTTCTACTCGGCACACATGGTGCCACCATGAATTGAAATTGACTTCATGGAAACTAACAACCCCTACACACAGCCTGCCCACCCCTAACCCCAATACATGGCATAGAACTGAGTATTGAGTGGGTGATGAATGAATACTTTAAATGGTTTTCTCTGGCCAGATTCTGTTCAGGTATCCAGCGACAAGCTTTGGCAACAGGCCTGCTTGAGAGTATGTTCTGGTTCTGTTTGCTTTCTAAATGTGTAACCCTAAGCAAACTGCTTAATAATCAGTTTTACTGTTTCCTCATCTGTAAAGGGGGAATAATAAATGCTGTGTCAGATTTTTGTGAGGATTAAATAATGAAATAATACATAGCTGCTGGCACTGTAACGTATTGTCCCTTAGCAGAGCTTCTGGCACGGAGGAAATGTTTAATAAATGGTTAACCATTATTATGAAGTCCTACCTTTTGACATTATTTGGAACTGTTTAATTTTGGCAATGTTAGGTGCCTTTTCCTTGTATGAGTTAAGAATTTAAAAGATTAGTATTTATTGGAAAAAAATAGTGAATCTGTATTAGCAAGAACAGAAATCCCTAAAGACACACTTTATTTATATTCTACAGGTGTCCAACTTTAGTAGTTTAGCAGTTTACAGGAATCTAGCCCCAGTCCCTGGAGGACATTATGCTTGGTAAAGTAGAGGGAGGGTGAGCAAAAAAGAGGAAGATCCTCAACGAGATGGCTGACACAGTGGCTGCAGCAATGAGCTCAAACACAGCAATGATTATGAGGATGGTGCAGGACCAGGCAGTGTTTTGTTCTGTTGCGCACAGGGTCGCTGTGAGTTGAAACCGACTCCACGGCACCTCAGAACAATCAACAGGAAACAGTTTCAGGTGAGCTGTTTGCTCTTCCCTATCAGAAGTAATTTTGAAGTGTTAATTCCTGTTCCTCTTCTCTTTTGACACTATTGTGTCGTTCCTTACGCGCCTGTCGAGAATTACTTCCTCTCAGCTTCAGTTGGACTTTCAATTACTTCTTTTTTGATAAAATAACATCACTCGTGGGAGAAGCAAGGCTTTTTTTATTTGTGTTCCTTCATGAATATGTTCCATCACACATGTCTCAAAGGCCATTTACGCCAATTAAGACACAATGAACATAAACATAGCATATCGCTAACAGTCTTCATCGCTCTATGGACGCGCTCCGCCTCGTTCTGTATGGCGCACTGTGGTCCTCCCCGCCTGTGACGTCACCCCAGCCCGGCAATCCATCGGAAATACTGCTTTTTATGGAGCCATTCACCCAGTATGCATAGTGTTATGAATCAAGGTTATTTCTCATAGACTTGCTTTTTAGTGGTAGTCACAGCTGTGATAAAAAAAAAAAAAATGGCTGATTTATTCTTAGTTTTTGTTCTACATTTCCCTTTGGAGTAAATTCAATAGGAAAATGGGTGGGGAGGGTGAGTACAAAATCTGCAAATTCTTGTGTAGTGAAATCCATCAGCGCATCGTGCTTCAGGGAGCATCAATTTCAATCTCTAAAGGGAATGTTCCTCTCTACGGAATATCTCTGCCGTCAGCCGGGCTGTAGGCATGATGTGCTTGGTGTGATTGAAGTCCAGGTCCCCAGAGACCTGACAGAACAAAATACCTACCAATTTATCACAGAGCCTTAAATTCCACTTCTCGGACATTCCTTTCTGTTAAAACATTCAATGCCTCTGCTGAAATGTGAAAAGTCATCATTATATAAAACCCTACAGGAAGGCTTCCTGACTCTTCTTAGAATGGTTAAATGTACCTCCTCTGTGCCCCTCCCCCCTCCCCTGTTCACCAAGCTTTCTCCTAGCAGAACACAATTACCACATACTATTTAGTGTCCATAACCTGCATTAGAGAGCAACCTTTGTATGGTCAGAGAAGTAGTTTTATTAACCATTTTTTCACTGCTCTACCCCATAGTAGTCACCTAAGAAAAGTTGAGTCACTCAGAATCCAGATATCCAGGTAACATTTCCTTAAATATAATTAAAACAGTTCCAAGACCCCAATACCAGTCATTTTCTGTGACTTCCCAATCCAGATATTTCTAAGGACCTTGAAGGTTGCTTTAAAAGCCCTGCTTATGAAGGCCTTCCCGAGCAAATGCCCATGAAGAATCAACCAGTAACACCTTAGTCTGACTTGGTCTCCTGTGTTGTAACAGTTTGTTGATACGTATACTCCTTCGAAATCAGTGGTTCTGCTGTTGAAGTACACAACACACTTGACGGACATGTAACCTTTCTATCAGTACCAGTGGCTCATCATGTGGCGATTCTTGGGAAGTGGAGAGGGAGGAGGAAGGAGATACAATGTCTGGGATCGTATCAGAAACTCTGGGAGGTGTGTATATTTTGAAATATCCGTCTAGGTGATTCTGATATTCTTCATCCTACTTTGTGCACTTGAAGGCCCTACTAGAGCTTTTTTCCCTGTATCTCCTAGCTTTTTGATGCACCTGGCACGTGATAGGTGTGTCATACGAGTTAGTTAATTGGTTACCCTGTCACTAGCCAAGGCCAGAAGGGATGTGGTCAAGAGAAGCATAAGTATGTATTTATAGGAGGAGAGGAAAGAGAATTAGCATAGCTGTATCTATCCCAAGATGTCCTAGCAGAGGGGGAAGTGACTCAGGACAGCATGATCTTACCATAAAAGAACCTGGGCCTGAGAAGTTTCACTGAAAACAGGAGTCTGGTAACTATCTCTCCCTATTTGACATTTGTTCATTTCCAGCACTGTGTGGGTTTCAGATTTTTCTCCCCAAGACCTATCAGGCTACAACTGGTGCTTCGACCTGGTGCATCTTTCCAAAGCAACCCATGCATACTTTAGAGCAGTGTTCACGCTGTTATTTCAGTTAAAGACACATTAAACATAGAAACAATATTGGGAATGTCCTTCTACATCCTTAGCTTACCCCTCTCCACAGATTTCTTCCTCTTAGCCTATCCTCTTCCTCCCAGTTGCCATCAAGTCAACTTCAACTCATGGCAACCCCATTTGTGTCGGAGTAGAACTACACTCTGTAGGATTTTCAATGGCTGATTTTTTCGAAGTAGATTGCTAGGCTTTCCTTCCAGGGTGCCTCTAGGTGGATTCGAACCACCAACCTTTTGCTTAGCAGTGGAGTGCATTAACCATGTGCACTACCCAGGGACATTTCCTTAGCCTGTACAAATGTTCAAATCCTTCCTTGTCAGCAATCTTCCTCCCTGTGTCTGTGTTTACTTCTTAGTTACAATCCTAATAATAACTTATACTTTCACAGCCAGACTTCCAGAGAGAATGGTCTGAACTTGCTGTCTTCACTCATTATTGCCTCAACCCACTAAAATCTGGTTTCTGCCACCACTTCGAGGCCAACACTGGTATCTTGGCAATCTTAGTGGATCAGTTACACAACCCAGCAAAGGCTTTCCCCTTTTTCTCATTTACAGCATGACTTCCCTGCTCTTGCCCCACCTATCTAGGCACTCGGCTTGGTCCAGGTTAGTAAATCGTCTTATTCTTCCTGCACATTAGATGTTGATCTTTTCTGCAATTCTATCTTTAAACCTCTCCTTTTCTAATACATGCTCTCCCTGGATGACTTTCCCAGGCCCCTGATATCAGTGATTCCCAGAGCTGGGCTCTAATCCTAACTGCACTCCTGGGTGCCAGGCTCCCATGTCATCCTGCTGTTTACTTCATGACATCAGGATGAGCATACAGCTTCAGTCTATTGCCAGAAGGAGTTTTTTTTTTTTTTTTTCCTGGTAATTGATCACAACAGTTCTGAGAGTCAAAAGGAGGGTACAGAACAGTTCTGTGCCCTTCAGGTGGCCATCCATGCTGTGATGGTTAAGGTTGTGTGTCGGCTTGGCTGGGTCATGACTCGCAGTGGTTTGGTAGTTATAATGTAGTTTGGCAGTCACATAATGATACAATCACCTCCATGATGAGATCTAATCTAATGTGATCACCTCCATGATGAGATCTGCTGTGAGTAGCCAATCAGTTGAAAAGGAGTTTCCTTGAGGATGTGCCCTGCATCCAATATAGGTAGACTTCCTAGCAAGGCTCACTGGTTTTTTCTCGCTCTGGATCCTACAGCTGGTTCCTGTTTATCTGACCTCTGCTTCTTGGGACTTGAACTAGCAGCTTGCCTGCTGATCTTGGGTTCGCCAGCCCCTGTAGCTACTTGAGATGGGAGAAGCCTCCATCCTGACCCACAGATTTGGGACTTTCCATCCCCTACAACTGTATGTGCCATTTCCTTGATCTCTCTCTCTAGATACATATCTAGTATATATATATATATATATATATATATATGATATATATATACATACATATATGTATATATATAGATGCTTCACTAATTTTGCTTCTCTAGAGAACCCAGCCTAAGACACATGCCATACAGAAACTGCCTCAGCTAGACATCTGCAAGTCCATCCTCCTGGCATCCTCCACCCTTCTTCATTTCCTACATCTTTGCCCTTTCCCAGCTGTATCCTCCAACACTCTTTGTAATCAGCCAGAGAAAGATCCATTAATGTCTTCATCGTGGAGAGAGACAGTGGATCTTAGCTCTTCAGAGTGGAGGAGCAACAAGACAAATAGAATTCCCATATGATAATGTTAATCACTTCTCATAGTATGATTTCAATGCATTTTTATTTTAAAAAGCCTCCTTGTGGAACCCTCATATATGGCTGATTGCTGTGTGAATATAAAATAATTCAGCTGTGGAAAACAGTTTGACAGTTCCTCAAAAAGTTAAGCAGAATTGTTATATGACCTAACAATTTCACTCCTAAGTATATAGCCAAAAGAATTGAAAACATATGTTCACACAAAAACTTGTACGTGGCTGTTCATAACAGCATTATTCACAAGAGCCAAAAGGTGGAAGCAACCCAGTGTCCATCAAAGGATGAACGGATAAGCAAATTGTGATATATCCATACAATGGAATATTATTCATCTGCAAAAAGGAATGAAATACTAATACATGCTACAACATGGATGAACCTAGAAGACATCATGCTAAGTGGAAAACCCGTTGCTCATATGATTCTGACTCATAGCAACCCTATAGGACAGAGTGGAACTGCCCCATAGGGTTTCCAAGGAGCGGCTGGTACATTCGAACTGCTAACCTGTTTTGATTAGCAGCCGAGCTCTTAACCACTGCACCACCAGGGCTCCTAAGGATAAAGAGCCAGTCACAAAAGGTCACATATTGTGTCATTCCATTTATGTGAAATGCCCAGAATAAGCAAGTCCATAGAGACAGCAAGCAGATTGCTGGTTGCCAAGGGCTGGGTGGGGAAGGGGATAGGAGGAATTATTGCTTAATGAGCATTGGGTTTCCTTTGGAGGTGATGAAAATATTTCGAAAATAAATAGAAGTGTTTGTTGTTTTTTTACAACGTTGTGAACATATTAAATGCCAATGCATTGTTTACTTAAAATGGTTAATTTTATGTTATGTGAATTTCACTGGAATTAATTTTTTAAAAAAGACCCCTTGTTACCCTGCAGGGGCTTACATAATGAAATAATGTACTTTTGTCAACACGGTAATGTAGAATTCCTTAGCGTAGCTCCTGGTGCAGAGAAAATGTTTAAAAATGATTCACCATTTTAATTAAATTTGGATTTTGGCATTTCCGGAGTTAAGTTTGGCAGTGATCTGTGTCTTTGCACCATATGATGTTTGAATTAGTAAGATTAATTCAGCATTTGTTAGTAGTTACTGGAAAAAGGAGACGATACCTAGTCCTACCATGCATATTGCCAGTGGCTAGTAGAAAGCTTACATAGGGTGTCCTATGGGATCTCAATCTCAGTACATCTAAAGTAGAATTCTTTTGTTCCTTCCCCAAAACTTGGCCCTCTTTGCATAAATTGATTACTGGCATTACCTAGACTAGAAGTCATTTTGATTCACTCCCTTTCTCCATCATCCTCATATCTAGCCAGTCAGCACATCCTTTATATGTTCAAAATATGGCTCAAATCTTATCTCCGCCACTGTTGTGTTGATTCTGCCCTCTAAAAATATCTTCCTTAGCAGATTCAGTAATCAGCAAATACTAGTTGTGTGCTAAGTACTTTATGTGCATTATCTAATTTTATCTTCACAGACAAGCTATGAAGTGTGTATTATCACCCCCATTTTACAGATGAGCAAACTGAGACTAAGAGAGCTTCCTAACTGCCCAGGATTACTCAGGTACCAAAAAGCAAAACAAATCCATTGTCATCGAGTCAATGCCAACTCATAGCAACCCTCTAGGACAGAGTAGAACTGCCCCATAGTGTTTCCAAGGCTGAAATTTTTACGGAAGCAGACTGCCACATCTTTCTCCCGCAGAGCATCTGGTGAGTTCAAACTGCATACCTTTTGGTTAGCAGCGGAGTGCTTAACCACTGTACCACTGGGGCTCCTTAATACCCAGGTAGGCGGTAGTAAAACTACGATTTGAACCTCAGCCTGTCCTGGTTGGTTTCAGAGGCTGCCACCTTAACTGCTACATTATGCTGCCTCTGCACCTTCTGTTTTCTCTCTCTTCCCCATCTTGTTCTTCTAACACACGCCTGTGTGTTCTTTAAGACTGAAATAAAACAGACACTAATTACGCAGCTCTTACCTTGCGACCTCCTATTGCACACTGCCCTGGGAGCTTTCTCTGTTTTCTCACAGGACTTCATACCTATGTGTGGTAAAGCTTGTACTACATGTTGTTGTTGTTACCTTCTGCATGGCAACCCTGTGTACAACAGGATGAAATACAGCCCGAACGGTTGTGATCCACAGAGTTTTCATTGGCTGATTTTTGACATTAGATCACCAGGCCTGCCTTCCTAGTCCATCTTAGTCTGGAAGCTTCACTGAAACCTATTCATCATCATAGCAGTCCACAAGCCTCTGCTGACAGATGAGTGGTGGCTGCACATGAGGTACACTGGCTGGGAATCAAACCTGGGTCCCCCGCATGGAAGGCGAGAACTCTATTACTAAACCACCAATGCCCCCATGTACTAAATATAATTATTCTAATTTTAGTGAGATATTTTGGATACTGTTTATGTTGTTTTCACTCTTGTTTTCCATTATGCCTTTATACCCCTTGACACTTCCCTCACTCAGCCAGCTAGGGTAGCCTTCATGCATTGCCTAAGGGATGAGATGGCAAACAATACACAGGAAGAAAGGAATCAATCTCTGGCTTTTGAATTTCAAAAACTCATCCCTCTGGATGAAAAGGAAGAGCACAGGACTTGGATAGATTTGGGAAACCATTTGATGGCGCAAGAACCAAAATCTCCTTCCCTCAGCTAGATGAACATGTCCTGGATAGACATGAGGAAGAGAGTTGGAGAGAATGAGGTTGAGTTGTAAATTCTGGATGAATGTACGTAGCATCAGTTCTCTTCCCCACAGCCAGATGGAGCCCTGGAAGTAGATGATTGAACCTCTAGAAGCTTTGGGGAATCAGAAAGCAGGTGAAATTCAGTCGGTCTCCTTTACCTAGTGAGTTCCTACCTTGTGTGAAGCACCATTCTAGTTGCTGAGGATGCAGCAATAAACAAACAAAAAAACCTGCCCTAGGTTGATAGGGCCTTAAACAGCCTGTTTAAGCTTTCCTGTGTTCTGGCACAGATGCAATAGCCCAAGGGTTATAGAAATAGCTAATAAAGCACTGGGCAGCAACAGGCCTTGCACCTGGAGCAGTGAGCTCCATGGACAAAGAGATAAGGACGTATCTTAGCAGATAGCAGTGTGGCTAGATAAAGACCTGGGGCAGGGGTGGTCATCCCTACATACCATGGCAAACAGGATCAGCCCTCCCCCCAGTCCTGCCCCACAAGAGAACTAGGATTGCAAGGAAACCCTAGATTAATTGAAATTAAGTTTCTTATGTTGGTTGAATGGGGGCTCAGAATATAAGTTTAAGTGAATTATAGAAAAGTAAAGAAAGTTACATCTCTTGACCTCCTGAGTTGGTGGCCTGAGGTTTGTGCTTACCTGCACACATTGTTCTCTTTACCACAAGATTCAGTTCTCTGAGACAACTCCATTGACCAGGGGCGGCTATAACTGGTATCTGTGTGAATTATTGTGACACACATTTCTACATTCACACATTAATGTAATGTGTTTATTGAGCCTAATTTTGGAGCAAAGATACAGGTGCTGGCTATATAGCAGAGAAAACACAAGATCTCTTCACTTAGAGAACTAAACCTCAGTTTTAAGTTATGTTTTAAGCAGGAAGCCATGACAGGCAGGAGGCATAGAATAAGGAAGATCTGCCCCCTCCCTTTTTCAGGGGATAATAATTCTCTTATTTGCTTTTTGTTTTTTTTGTGTGTGTATGTTTGTTCACATATTTATAAGCTATAATTTCTCTGAAAGTTCTAAGATTTTCTCTCAATCTCCCCATCCCACCCAGGTGTCAAATTTTCTGGGCTTCATTCTAATCTCTAAATCAATGCTGGAATATCTATGCTGGTGTTACTTACCTTTTGCACAGGTCCTCAGTTAGAAGGTCTCACACCACAAAGATTTAGGAAAGATCAGAGCCATTAACAGCACCTAAATGTTGTTGTTTTTGTTAGCTGCTGCTGAGTCGGCCCCCTAACCATCGCGACCCCATGCACAATGGAATGAAACACTGCCCATTCCCGTGCCATTCCCATTACTGGCTGTGGATTGGACCATTGTGATCCATGGATTTTTATTGGCGGATATATTGGAAGCAGATTGGCAGGCCTTTTTTCCTGGTTTGTCTTAGTCTGGAAGCTCCGCTAAAACCTGTTCATCATCATAGCAACACACAGGCTTCCATGGACAGACAGGTGGTGATCGTGCATGAGGTGCATTGGCTGGGAATCAAACCTGGGTCTCCAGCATGGAAGGCGAGAGTTCTACCACTAAACCATTAGGATGGTGTAAATGATTGAAGAGGTTCCATGCCTTCTAAAAGGCGGCTAATACTTAAAATTAATTGTGAAAAAGAGATATCAGTTCCCCAGGAATCAGTTCATATCAACTCAGCAGATACGCGGCTGATTCTTAAAATATGTTTTTTGCTTGATTTAAATAGTTTGCTTTTTAATGCTGCTTTTTCTGTGAGGAGCTCAAACACTCTACCAGTAAAATAAACTGAACACACAGAGCCAACTAGTGAGAAAGAGAGATCCTTAAAGTATTTAATTAAAACAAACTGAATAAAAACTCTCCCTAAGCCCTTTCACCCAAAAAAGAAAAGAAAACAAAATCTATGTTTGGCTCTGCTGCTGCTTCTCAGTCCTGTCACAGTAGGGAAAACTCTCATCATCTCACACCCAGATCGATGAAACCACCTCCCAACTGCTCTCTGTGTCCCTAATCCAAGACATCTTCAAAACTGTTTACTCACCACATGCTACCAGGCTGATCTTACTAAATCACCTCCTAAATTTTATATCTCTGCTTTCCTTCTGTTGCCCTCTTTTCCAAAGGAGCCTATCTTTATAGGTTTATCTCATCAAATAGGGTGACCATGGTAATTGCCTGGCACTGAACTATTCTGGTTTGTGCCTGTTTTTCCCTTTTCCTCTCAAAACTGTCCTAGTTGGGAGAATAATCCATACTCTATTACTCTTTAATATGACGGTGTGGCATATGCCATCATGATCTCCCACACCCCTCGATCATTCTTCCATTCCCCTGTGTTGCTCCTGCTGTATCCTTTATATGGAAAGCGTGTCCCTACCCCTCCATTCATTCTTCAACATTCATCTCATGTTTCACTTCCTCCAAAAGGCCTTCATCAGCACTGTAGGCCATGGAGTGCTCCTTTATCTTTATAACCTCTCAGTAGCATTCATTTTGACACTTCATCACTTATTGCTTGGCATTGTTAGTTAACAAGAATGAAGAAAGAAGAAAGCCTTTCATGTGATGCATTTTTCCAGGATCATTCAAATATATTTTTTCTTCCAACATTTTATTTTAAAAAGTTTCTGACCTAAATGAAAAGTTGAAAGAATTGTAAAATAAAAATCTGTATTCACATTGTTTGTAATCACCAGTTGTTAATATTTGACCACATTTGCTTTATACTTATATCTTTAGATCTATAGCATAGATATCTCTGTGCATGTGTGTAGTTATTTTGCAGAACCATTTATAAAAAGTCTGCAAACATCGTTATCTTTAACTCTTAAGTATTCCCACATGTGTATCATAGAATAAGGACATTTTCCTATATTACCACATTGAAATTAACACAACTGATAAAATTAACAATAATGCCATAATATCATGTGATATACTCCATATTCAGATGTACCAAATTGTCCCTGAAATGACCTTTATAGATGTATTAGTTTCCTATTGCTGCTATAACAAATTACCAAGAATTCAATGGCTTAAAACAATAAAAATTTATTCTCTTACAGATCTGGAGGTCAGAAGCTTGAAATGGGTCTCATCAGGCTAATATCAAGGTCTGTGTTCCTTTCTGGAGAATCTAGGGAGGTTCTATTTTCTTGCCTTTCCTAGCTACCCACATTCCTTGGCTCATGGTCCACTTCCATTTTCAAAACCAACAATGCCGGCTGAGTCTTTCTCACATTGCATCACTTTGACCCTAGCTCTTTTTCCTTCCTGTTTCACATTTGAAGGATTAGCTAAACACCTTTGGGGGCAGCTTTTTTCTGCCTACCACATTCCACCCACTTTCTCCCAAAGGTGTACATCTATCCCACATGTAAAATACATTATCCCCATCCAAATATCCCCTCAAATTTTCAACCAATTATATCATCAACTCAAATTCAAAAATCTCATCTAAATCTTATCGGTCAAAAGATTCAAATCTCATCATCAGAATGGTCTAAATCAGATATGGATGAGTCTCTAGGTATAATCCAACCTGAACCAAATCTTCTCTCCATCTGTGGACCTGTAAAACTTAAGAAACTAATTATCTTCTCCCAAAATACAATGGTGGGACTGGCATAGTATAATAGTTATAGACATTCTTCTCAAAAAGGGAGAAAATGGAAGGAAAAAAATAAGTCTTCAGTCCCTAAAAAAGTCTAAATCCATCTGGGCAAATTCCATTTGGTATCAAGGCTGGGAAATAATCCTCTGTGACTCATGACTCCTTTTCATGAAAGGTAACATATGTTTGCAGCTATTTTATCAACCTGTTTCTTGACTGTAGAGTTTTGGGGGTTTGACAACCTTCTTTCATTTTGTACTCTCACTCCCTTTCATCTTAAGCTGGCAGTGTTTTTGCTGATATAAAATTCTCAAGAATCTTATTGGTCTCCTGTGTATATCACGGAGATTCACTGCATTAGACAAGAGACTCCTCTGTAGATCTTTCTGGATAATCCAATCTGTATTCCTGATTTCTGCTGAGATGGTTGAAAGGATCTATAACTCACATACCTAATCTCTTCAATTAGTCCTTTGTGACTTTTGATACTTCTGAGGCTCTAGCCCAGGTTATAAAGCCTCACTCTTGGTTTTCTCTTTACAGCACACTTTTCTGACAGTGAAGCTCTTAATTTTAGATCTTTTCCTATCTAGATAGGCTGAGAATTTCCAAAATTGTCATGTCTTGGGTCTTTTTGCTTAACAGTCCTTCCTTCAGTATATTTCTTTCCTCTCACATTTAACAATAAGCAGCAAGAAGAAACCCAACAACATCTTCAATACTTTGCTTGGAAAGCTCCTCAGCTAAATGTACAATTTCATCATTTACAAGTTCTGCTTTCCACATAACTGCAGGATACAATTATGTTAAGCTTTCTGCCACTATATTATAAGGATTCTCTTTCTTCCTATTTCCAATAACATGTTCCTCATTTTCTTTTGAGCTCCTATTACAGCCCTTAACAACCATATTTCTACTAGTAGTCTGTTCAAGACAACCTACGTTTTTTCTATCACACTCTTTTAAATTCTTCCAGCCTCTACTCACTGTCCAATTACAAAGCCACATCCCCATTTTAGGTATGTGCTATAGCAGCACTTCACTTCTGATATCAAAATCTCTATTACTTTCCTATTACTGCTATAAAAAATTACCACAAACTTAGTGGCTTAAAATAATACAAATTTAATATCCTACATTTCTGGAAGGCAGAAGCCTGTTTTTTACTGGTCTAAAATAAAGGTGTCAGCGTGGCTGTGTTCCTGTCTGAAGGCTCTAGGGGAGAATCTGTTTTCTTTCCTTTTCCAGCTTCTAGAGACTTCTGACATTCCCCTTCTAACTTCTAAGCCACCAATGGCAAATCAACTCTTTCTCATTGCAAATCACCCTTACACTAACTCTCTGCCTTCCTCTTCCACTTGTAGTTACCCTTGTAATTATATTAGGCTAAACCAGATAATCCAGAATTCTCTCCCCATCTCCAAGTTAGCTGATTGGCAACCTTAATTTCATCTGGAATCTTAACTCTCCCTTGCTATTTCACAGAACATATTCACAAGTTCTGGGCATAGAAAGTGGTCATCTTTGGGGAGGGGTAGCATTATTCTGCCTACAACAGTGTTTTATCCCCAATTCAATTTCTAATCACGTTTCACATATTACATTTGACTATGATGTCTCTTTATTTTCTTTTTATCTTGGAATAGCCTCTCCCCCCAGCTTCAACATACACATTTTTTTTACAACACTGACTTTTATCAAGAGACTAAACCAGTTGTCTTGTAGTTGTCCTATAATCTGTATCTATTCTGCATCTGTAATTGTTTCCTCATTATTAGGTTCAGGTTAAACATATTTTTGGCAATAACATATGGTTTCTGATGTTATGCACTTTTTATTGTACCGTATCTCCACTCCAGGTAATGCTAAGTTTGATCACTTGGTTTCAGTGAACTGCATCACTCTGGTAAAAAGGGACAGCTTTCCTTGAATTAGTAAATAATCTGGACAGTGAAACTTTGAGATTGTGTAAATACCTGTTTCTCCCGCAATATTTTATACAATGTTGTTACATCTACTGATGATCCTTTCCAGAATCCATTTATTATGTGGAGCATTAAAAAAAGGTGACTTTTCTAATTCAATCACTCTTTCTGCCATGATTGTCTAGCCTTTTTCTGTAAAGGATTGTGTTTCCTCCCTCTCCCTTCTGATTTCAAATATGATTATGGTCTTTTATATTTATTATTATTATTACTTTATATATGTTATAATTCATTAGTGTTATTATTATTATTATTTTAATTATCCCCTATGTAACCAATGTGAACTCCATCCTATCAGTTCCTGTGACCTACTGACATGATTCAATTAGGCTTTGAACACTTCCTTGTTTTCTGGCACTGTAAAATGTCCAAACCCTGCCTTGTATTTTTATCTGGAATCAGCTGTTTCTCCAAGAAGTCCAGGATCATTATAGAAGAAAATGTTATTTAGAAACAGAGATCTGATCACTAGAGGTGTTCGTCACTACTGTGGGAATTACGTAAATAATTTTTACTCTCCTTGTGCTACTAGCTCAGTTCTAAGCGGAACTCAGAATATCCTTCCTTGCCTCTTCCTAGCTTCTGGTGGTTCTTGGCATTCCTTAACATTCCTTGGCTTGTAAATGTATCTCTTCAGTCTTTGCCTGTGTCTTCACATGGCCTTCTACCTTCTGTATCTCTGTGTCTCTTCTCCTGTTTTTATAACAACGTCAGTCATATTGGATTAGGGACCATCCTAGTCCAATAGAACTTCATGTTAACTAATAACATCTCCAAAGACCTTGTTTCCAAACAAGGTGACATTCACAAGTACCAAGAGTTAGGGCTTCAATATACCTTTTCAGAGAACACTATTAACCCATGGAGCCCTGGTGGCATAGTGTTTAAGAGCTCGGCTGCTAACCAAAAGGTCAGCAGTTCAAATCCACCAGCTGCTCCTTGGAAACCCCATGGGGCAGTTCTATTCTGTCCTGTAGGG
>NW_004444045.1:7091741-7141544 GCF_000243295.1 Trichechus manatus latirostris | reverse complement strand
CGGCTGCTAACCAAAAGGTCAGCAGTTCAAATCCACCAGCTGCTCCTTGGAAACCCCATGGGGCAGTTCTATTCTGTCCTGTAGGGTTGCTATGAGTTGGAATTGATTGATGGCAAGGGGTTTTTGTTTTGTTTTGTTTTTTTATTAAACCCATCACAGGGACAAAACCAAACCAAGCCTGTTGCCGTCAAGTTGATTCCGACTCATAGTGACTCTATGGGACAGAGCAGAACTTCCCCATAGGATTTCCATGACTGTAGTCTTTACAGAAGCAGATTGCCACATTTTTCTTCTGCAGAGCAGCTGGTGGGTTCAAACTACTGACCTTTCAGTTAGCAGCCAAGTGCTTAACCACTGCACCACCAGGGCTCCTGTAACAGGGACAAAGAAGAGGAAATAGCAAATATATTGCTAGCTTTGTGAAGCCAGAGAGACTTGGTTTTGGCTATGGATTTCAAGTCAGTCTGTGAAAAAACTGGAATTAACATTCTTGTAGATGCTTTCTTTGTTAACTTGTTCAAAAAGCTCTGGAACTCTTGGCTAGCTAAGCCACTGGTTCCTATTAACTTAGACTCCGAGAGGCTGATGGTAAGGAAAGAGAAGGAAGGAAGAAGTGCAGAATCATGAAACTGTGATGGTCTGAGCCCTCAGGCTGAGGCAATGAAAGGCTATAGAACTAGCCTGATGGAGTATGCAAACATCTGCATTGCCTCAGTTTGAGATTTCCTTACATTTCACCTTCTGTGCTGCTGTTTCTCTGCCTCTTTAATTTCTCAGCAATCACTGTGTGCTGTAAATGCTATCTTGAAACAAACTGGAGGGTTATTTAACTTCCCATGAAAGTTACTGGTGCTTCATCTCTCAATACATGAAGGTACCTCTGGAAACCAGAGTCAATAAGGGAAGTTACAAGCTGAAAGTCAACTTAGAGAAAATGGATGAAATTGCCCAGTCAACTGATATTTACTGGGTGTATAACCCTGTACTGTGGAGCATCATTTTTTTCTCTCTTTCCTCAAATATAATCATAAGAGACTATATTGTAATTCATTTTTAAAGAGAACTTATTACTACCATTGTTGATAAAAATATAGTACAACCACCAGACAAACAAACACAAGAATTTAAGATGACTCTGGCTTAAATAATTAATTTGAGCTTGTTATAGCACCCTACATACCAGAAGGAGCATTTCAATTAAGCAAAATTAAACTTTATGAAAGAAAAATGGACTGGGGCCAGGGCAAAATAGAGAATGTATTGATATAACATATTTCTCAGAGAAATATCAGGTTTTTGGAACAAGCACTGCAGACAGTCCATTTAACATCCTGCTGGCCTCCCAGGGCCACGAGAATTCATAGATCTATTAAATAAAGAATTTCTAAATAGTGAGACCTATGCTTTATTTGTTTTTATATTTCCATTTTTATTCACAAGGCTTGGCACCCAGAAGGCACTCAATAAATTTGAATGAATAAATGAATGTATAAATGGATTAAATGAAGGCATAGATAATATGAAAATAATTTTCCAAACTCAACTAATTATGTTAGACTCCACATTGCACATTAGCTATAATAGAAAATCATTTTTAACTGTTCAGGCTTTTATCTTCCTTTTAAAGAAGAACAAAGCAAGTCTTCATTTCAATAATTAATTTCAACAATATAATAACTCAGCTGCTTCAGTGAGTTTGATGACATAGGAACAACCCAGCTTTGACTTTGTGGAGTGAAAAAATATACAGCTTTTCATTGAAAAGCAACTTCAAATACATTGACTATGATCCTGAGAGGAAAGAAACCTTTCTAAAAGAAAACGCTAAGAACATTATGTTTAACTATTGAATAACTGAGTATTTTGTTTTGATTGTTAAATCTACACCTAAATTGTGTGAACATATGGCAGCCTCCTAATACAAAGTTCCTCGGGATGGCAAAAGATTTAGGATGAACCTGAATTAAGTAAGTAGTAGTCTCTAGAGACTATTAAGCTCTAATTAATTAAAGGATTCAGTAAGCATGTCATGGGTGCTTCTAACGATCATCTTTCGGTGCTATCTCAACATGCTCAAGGACCTTAGACACTGGTAGTCCTCTGCAATTAAGCGCAACCTTGACTTCTGAAGGAGCCCTGGTGGCTCAGTGGTTAAGTATTTGGCTGCTAACCAAATGGTTGGCAGTTCAAATCCACCATCTGCTCCTTGGAAACCCTAGGGGGCAGTTCTACTCTGTCCTATAGGGTTTGGTATGAGTCAGAATCGCCTCCATGGCAAGGGGTTTGGTCTGGTTTTGGGGTTGCCTTCTGAAGGTGTACTTATATGTTGTAAAAACAGTCAATGCGGCAATTAACTCCAACTGTGGAAAGGCCAAATTGGGCCCTAACTGTTGCAACAAAGACCTTGGGAACATTTTTTAGTTGTTAATGTCTGAGTTTGTGCTTAATTTGGAAGGTCAGGGTTAGCTGGAGTCAGCTTATATGTATGCATTTGCACACAAGTGTGAGTGTGAATAAGAAGGGGTGAGGAACTACACAAGAGTAAGAGTGAGAAGGAAAACAAGGAACACTGAGACAGAGGTAGAAGGATTTGGCTCCTGTAAACTGACAGAGATGTCTGAGATTGCAGACTGTGGTTGGCAGGTTCCCCCTCCCTCTGACAGGTACAGCACGTTGTTGATTTGGCTAGAGTTCCAAGGGTTTTCACATTCTATTGGTCACTGTGTTTACGTTGCACAGTTAATTCTGGAATTTATTCATCTGGATAAAGAGTGCTCTGTCTCTGGGCAGAGCAAGCGATACTCAGGTGATTGATGGCAGCCCTTCCAATCTGCCAGGAGAGGTGGGCTGGGGTGGGGCACAGAACATCTTCTAACTAAGGAACCCGAAGATCGCTATGTGGGCCACATTAGGATTTCTACACCTGACCAACCTTTTCAATTCCCATTTCCTACAAATGGGAAGCAATATGCTAATGACAGCCTGACTGATGTTTCTCCGAGGCTCCAGATAGTGTTCGCTTCCGTCGGGAGTGCAGTGAGCGGATCTGGCAAACACTGAGCATCAGGTCTAATCCAAAGGAGGAAGAATTTTTGTTTGTTTGTTTATTATGAGGCCTGAAGCAGAGCCAGCAAGAGTGGTGATTAAATTAAAGACATTTTTAAGCAACGAGAGGCAGCATTCGTCTTGTGGAGGAATGCATTATAGTTTCATCTCTGAATGGAAGGGACAGCGTATAAGGAACCATAAAGTTTAACCTGCAGATACCTTTACTTCTAAATGTGCTAGAGTTATGACAGGGTTTGAAAATTTTCTTTTCTGTATTTTTTCTCTCTCTGAGCTCATTCTGAGAGCCAGCCATGGACCTTAGGGGCACAAGACGTAATTACAAAAGGCAGTGAAATCTCCAGTCCAATTGCCTTGTACTTATGGTTCAGTTAGTTTCAAAAGCTTGTCCTTTCTTTCTGGCCTCCTGACCTGGGTGGATTCAGCTGGACTGCACAGTCTCTTGCCTTTAAGGATGCTGGAATTTACCCAGCAACAAAATTCCATTTTTAGAAGAACCATGCCTAAACCTTTAATTCTATTTTACTTCATTCTTGTTATTTTCCTGGGGGTAATGTGAAATATATAATATAAAAGCGGGGGGTGGATAGAGCTATAGTATGTGGTATGAGTAGTTCCTTCTCATCCTTCAGATCTCAGCTTAAGAGTTCACTGACTCCTCTGTAACTATTTTTTTTATAATGTATTTGTTATGGTCTACAACCACAATGTAACTTCCAAAAGAAAAACCAAACCAAAGCCATTCTTGTCAAGTTGATTCTGACTCATGGCGGAGAAAGTAGTAAACAGCCTGCAAGATGGCCCCAATGATCCCCACCTCCTGGTAGTCACACCGTGTGACGTCCCCTCCCACATTGCACTAGGGCTGGTCTGTGTAGCCAATAGAATACAGCAGAAGTAATGTTGTGTCACTTCCAAGATTAGGTCATAAAACAGTAAGACCGCTGAGTTGGGCTTGGCTTCATTCCTTCCTTTCCCTCCTCTCTCCTCCCCTCCCCTTCCCTTCTCTTCTTTTCCCTTCCTCTCTCTCTCTCTCTTTCCCATTGCTTGCACTGGAGGAAGCCAGCTGCCATGTCGTGAGCAGCCCCATGGAGATGCTCATGTGGCAAGGAACTGAAGCTTTCGGCCCTCAGCCATGTGACTGTACTTGGAAGTGGATTCTCCAGCTCCTTCAATAACTGCAGCTCTGGCCAACAAATCAACTGCAATCTCAAGAGAGGCCTGGAATCAGAACCACTCAGCTAAGATCCCTTATCCTCAGAAAACATGTCAGATAAAAAATGTTTGTTTAAGTTGCAAAATTTGGGGGTAATTTGATATGCAGCAATAGATTATTAATACAGGAGAGATCCATATTTGACTGATTGTATGCTCCAACACCTACCACAGCGTAGCACATATGCATCAATAAATTGGTTCAATAAATATACTTGCTGAGCAAACAAATGAACCCAGAGAGCTATGAACATTGTTCAGGCACATTCTATGAGGAATGGTATGTCTTTGCTCGTGTATAAGCAACAATCTTTTGACTGCAGTTGTTAGTTAGGAAAATCCATTTTTACATACATTGGGAAGAGTCCTTTACCTCAAAACTTCAGTAGTAATTTGAAGTTGATTTAATAATAACTGAATCCATACTACAGTATAAATGACAGATGTGTTAAGCAGTTGATGCAAGAATATATATTGATAAAATAAAGTATAAAAATCATATGGTATGATTTTGTTTTGACTTCCAATTTCTTCTCATCAGGGTGCTGTTATGATGAAGGGAAGTGTCTTTCCTGGCTTGATCTGCCCTGGTGAGGTCTGGAGCCTTTGTTTTTGCCCTGATTTCAATCATTGCTAATCATGTCCTCCACCCATGTTTCCATCCCAGGCAGGCTGTTCATATAAATCAGAAAAAATTCTCATATTATCTGAATTCAATTCAAATTTTCCAAGAAACTATTACAGTTTCTAAATTTACTTTCATTAAGAGCTTATTACCTGAACAATGCCTGTTTAGCTGCACATAAGAGTGACTTCTTTTCTCTCTTTCCCTCCCAGGCCCTCCACTTCCCCCTCTTCCTCTCTCTCTTAAATGTTTGTACTCTGTGACTTAGCTCCTCTAAAGTGGAGGGAGCACTTTGGTGCCCCCAGCCTTTTGTCAATAAGAGAACAGTCTACAGCCTGAATTAAAAAAAAAAAAAAAAAAAAATTGCTGTGGAGTCATCATGGTGACCCCATGTGTATTAGAGTAGAACTATACTCCACAGGTTTTTCAATGGCTGATTTTTCAGAAGTTGATCACATGGCCTTTCTTCCACGAGGTATGTGGGTGGACTCGAACGCCTAATTTTTCAGTTTGCACCACCCAGGGAATTCCCAGTAGGAATAGAAACTGGAAAGGTTCCTCAATGTGCAAAAAGCTAAACTGATTATGTTTACTTACGTCATGGACAGTTAAAGCTGAAGAAGGAAAAAAGTGGGCAGATCCTCGTCCTCAGATAACAAGGCAGACCCAATCTTTTGACCCATAGTAAAATAAAAGAGTCGATGGCAGAGATTCTTGTGATGGCTAAAGCAGAATATCAATAACATTGTAAACATGACACAAATTTCACTGTGTTTTAACTTTTCAGTTTGGAAAACACTAACAACTTCTGTATTTTGTGTAGGACATCTGCAAGTGTGAATATTCATGTCCGCTGATGAAAACCAGCACAGTCACCTCTAACCTTCGTTGCCTGACCTTACTTCTAATCATGCGCTCAACAAACATCTACCCAGAATAGTCCTCCTTCTTCTATCTTTTCTTAACGCCCAATGAAGTGCCCTGTAAACACGTAGGTATTTAGGACATATTTTTAGGCTTTAATTGAATCTTCACTGTACCCAGCTTGGCCACTCAATTTACAAATATCCTCGCTCTCCTCCCACCCCATCTCCACACATACATGCGTATTAACCATGCTTATGTTCACCAAGTTACTGTTTCCTAAACCTATCAATGCCTCCCCACACCTACCGATGCAATCTTGCATTATTAAATAGGTACTTGAAGACTTACCTCCATTAAATTTTCCTCAACTACAATTTTTTTTCTCCATTGTTTGATTTTAAGTATACTCAGATATCTGTTCACACCATCTCTTCAGTATTTGATGCTTGAATGCAAGTCTTCTCTCTGCTCCCATTTTGTAAGTTTCTTTTGAGCAGGCATCATACCTTGTGCCTCTTTGGTATTCCTTATGGCAGTGTTAGGTATGTGGTTTTAAAACACCCTACTAAATTAAATACATGTAGTATCCTTTCCCATCAGGAAAAGAGAGTCAGAGAAAAGGGGAAGTCATGTTTTCACAGCAACCATAAACAGTGGCAGTTACACTAACACCACGAGTGGTTAATGTGGGTGGGGAAACCAGTAGGATCTATTGCCCCGGAATACCACACCTCAACTTCTCAGGCTTGGCTTTTCATATTTTTCACTAGTCCCAGAGACTGAGCTTGTCTTCTTTCCGTTTTCAAAGAGGTCACTGCCTGCTCTATTTCTCAAGATTCCTGTCTCTACAAAGCTCACTTGGAGAAATCATACACTTTTCCTGCTCTCTCCTAAACATATCATATTAAACCTTTTGAATTGAAACTTTTATCTCTAATCTTTTTATTTTATTGTTGTTAAGAACATACACAGCAAAACATACACCAATTCAATAATTTCTACTTTTGCAATTCAATGACATTGATTACATTCTTCAAGTTGTGCAACCATTCTCACCTTCTTTTTCTGAATTGTTTCTTCCTTTTAACATAAACTCATTGCCACCCTGGCTTCCTACCCGACCTTACCAGTTGGTGTTGTCAATCTGATCCCACATACATACTCCTTTAAAAGAGCAGGAAGCTCAAGGCAAACATTCTTTACTAATTAAGCTAACCTATTGTTTGGTTTAAAGGAGACTTCAGGGGCTATTTTTGTTTAAGTTTTGAAGATTATCTCAGGGCAGTAGTTTTGAGGGTTTATCCAGCCTCCATGGCTTCAGAAAGTCTGGATTCTGTTAGAATTTGAAATTCTGCTCCACATTCTTCCCACTTTTTATTAAGATTTTTTCTATAGGTCATAGAAAATTCACATTGATTAAAGGGAGTGGTTGCACAGCCAATTAATGTAACTCAAGTCAATAAGTTGCACACTTGTAAATAGTTGAATTGGTAAATTCTGTGTGATATATATCCCCCCCCCCAAAAAAAAAAAAAAAAAGAGCAGCTGCTGAGGTTGCTCACGTATAATCAGACACCTCAAGAGAGTTTGGTTTCCTGGTTTGGAGGTTTGGGTTCATGGTTTCATGTGATATCCCGGTTAATTTGCCCATTTTTTTTTTTTAGTCCTTCTATTGTACTTCCTAGTTTGCCATGTAGTGCTTATGGTCTTCAAAGCTTGCAAGCGGCCATTTAAAGTATAACAATTGGTCTCTTTTTGCCTGGAGCAACGGAGGAAGAAGAAGAGCTAGGAATAGGGGGACAAAATGGAATATATGGCTAATTGCCTCCATGAACAACTGCCTCCTTTGCCACGAGACTAGAAGAACTGGATGGTGCCAAGCTACCATTACTGAATGTGTTGATCAAAGAACCTCTCTCCTTAAGTGCAAATAAAGAAGACGGTACTGAACATACTATCTATATTGAAATTTTTTTTTTAAACCTCATAAATGTCTTAGGGCCTTTGTCCACAATCTATTGTTCCTGATTTTCTATCTTAGATGGTATGTGGAAGCCAGATGCATTCCTGTACTTCTAAGGGAGGAGCTCATCAAATCTCTTGTTTTCTAGCCACTATCTCAAACATCTTCAGAAGTCTTTAATCATCTAGGCATTTAACCACCTTTCATCACAAAGGCCCTTAGTGGATCGGTCTGACAGTGTGGATATGCTCCCTGAAAGCTAAGCTTGTCTGCAGTGAGTAATTTGCACATTTGGTAGTATCTTAACATTTAGATTCTAATTTCAGTTAATGCCCTTGCCTGTATAGAAATGATAGCTTTGTTGTACACAGCTCTTATGTACTCACAGCCCAGCCCCTGGCCTACTACCTTTCAACCAAGGTTTCATTTCTACTCTGTATCATGTGGTACATTACTTCAATCACTGTTTTTGTCAGCATGATTGACTTCATGTTTCCTTGCCTTTTATTACTTCTGCCCTGCCAACCCTGCTCTTGGGCCAACTCATCCATCTACCTTCTCTGCTCCTACATCTGGGCTATGAAGTTAAGAAAAAATAAACAAGACTGTTACACAGACTTGAGTTTTTATCCTCTCTAACCTCATTCCTGTACCTTCAGCTAGGCCCTCAGTCATACTTGGTGTTATGGATTGAATTGTGTCCCCCCAAAATGTGTGTCCACTTGGCTAGCCATGATTCCCAGTATTGTGTGACTGTCCATTTTGTCATCTGATGTGATTTTCCTATGTGTTGTAAATCCTACTTCTGTGATGTTAATGAGGAAGGATTAGAGGAAGTTATGTTAATGAAGCAGGACTCAAACTACAAGATTAGGTTGTGTCTTGAGTCAGTCTCTTTTGAGATATAAAAGAGAGAATCTAGCAGAGAGACATGAGGACCTCATACCACCAAGAAACAAGAGCAAAGAAAATAGCACATCCTTTGAACCTGGGGTCCCTGTGCTAAGAAGCTACTTAGCCAGAGAAGATTGATGACAAGGACCTTCCCCCAGAGCCGACAGGGAAAGAAGACCTTCCCCTGGAGCTGGCACCCTGAGTTTGGACTTCTAGCCTACTAGACTGTGAGAGAATAAATTTCTCTTTGTTAAAGCCATCCACTTGTAGTATTTCTGTTATAGCAGCACTAGATAACCAAGATAAAATTTTGTGCTGAGAGTGGTGTTCTGCTCTAACAAATACCTAAAATGTGGAAGCAGTTTTGAAATTGTGAATGGGTAGAGGCTGGAACTATTTTAAAGTACCTGATATTAAAAGTCTAGATTGCCTTGAAAAGACTGTTGGTGGAATTATGGACATCAAAGACAATTCTGGTGAGGACTCAGAAGGAAGTGAGGAGAGCTGTTACACTGGAAATGGCAGCAACAGAGTAATGGCAGTAGCAGAACCAGGAAACTAGTGCAAGACAGTAGTGGAGCCAGCCCACAGAGCGAGACAGCTGAGTGCCTTTGCTTAGGAGGCTTCCAGGCAGAGTAGGGTGGCTTCGGGCACTTAAGGACAAAGTGGGAATATTGGTGACAAGGATTTTACTCAAGAGCCAATAGAGAGAGGAAGCCTTCCCCTGGAGCTGACACTTCCAATTTGGACTTGTAGCCTACTAGACTGTGAGAGAATAAATTTCTCTTTGTAAAGCCATCCACTTGTGGTATTTCTGTTATAGCAGCACTAGATGACTAAGACACTAGGGAAAAGCATATAGACAGACAAATTATTCTACCCAGAGTGTCTGATGGCAGTTATGAGTACCAGGCACTGGGCAGGTATTAGCAATCCAGCACGTAGGGCTATTTTTTTTATTATGTACTGGGTAGAGAATGTGCAATGAACCTGGTAGAAAGGAGTACTGACAGCAGGGATCAGAGGCCCAGACTTGGGGATCAAGGGTGAGGTAGATTTCAGAATTGTGAAAACTGATCAAAGTATATAACTTAGTGTCCTGTGCTTGTGGGATCTAGTTTATTGGGCAGGTAAAAAAGACAAACATGAAAACCAAGTGCACTTCAAGATGGGCTTCCAGTCACGAGGCAGAGACCAGTTACAAAAGAGAGCTTCATACAGAATAGTATCCCCAGACAGGAAGTGTTGATGTTGATTCACTTTATTTATTAGAGTCCCTCAAAGTCCCACTAACCATGAGCATTCTGAGTTTAGGGTAGAGCTGAACCCAAATTTGGAGATTCAGTCAAAGCGGAGAAAGTAGGATGTGTGGAACTAAAAACCAGGCAAATCATACATGGTAGTAATTCTTGAGGCCTGTCAATTGTAACTGGTAGTCAAGAGTATTGTGTACTCCAAGGCAAATGGACACAGTGTCATTTAAATAATAATAACAATGATAACACAAACAACTGCTATAATACATGATGTTCTTACCATGGACCAGAAAATCTCATTTAATCCTCAAAACTATGTTACATGTTAGGTAATATAATTCCCTTATTCCTGGTGAGGAGCCTCAAACTCAAAGGTCCTAGGTCTACAAAGAGGCAGATTGACAAACTAGCATCAGATCTACTCTGACCTCATTCTAAGATCTGTCTTCTTTCCATAAAACCTCAGTGACTCTCCAATTATACATGGCTTATGCCTGCCCTATTTACTATCCCTGAGATGTGTAGGCATCATATTTGCAGGAATTCAAAGCACATGACTTGCACAGAGTAGATTTCTATCATTGAATTAGCATATTTGAGCCGGAAGAAAATTGATATAAATATCAGAAGGCTTTGGCTCATTTTTTGGCAATTTGCTAATGCAGAATGTGTCCTTGGACAAGTCTCTTTTATATTCTGTACCTCTGTTTCATTTTTTTATTAAATAGTGTAAATGCCTTCCATTTGCTTATCACACTGAAATGTTATAAGTATAAATGGAATGGCCATTGGCCTCTTTGGACAGAGACTATGGGAAAACATGTCAATTTTAATCATTTTACTTTTGCTATATAGGGAGATTTTGTGGGGGAAAAGTGTTTGGGTGATATTTTAAGCATATTTTAAAATAGCTACAGTGATATAAGTAAAGCAACTTAAGCATCTGGAAAGAAAAGTTCTGCATACACCTAGGGGTGATAATGATGCTGATAGTGATGATGAAGACTTTTAATAACAATAAATCTGAGTGAATTTCACTCAACCTGCTTGCAGAAAATAACAGCTCAAGGACATAAAGTTCCCCGAAAGGTTAGTTTCACTGTCTTGTTTTGCAAATAGATTATTCATGGCTTTCTCAATCCCACACTGTAGACAAAATGTAGATATACAAATACATATCTTGCTTGCTGACCCAGAAAAATATTCATACAATTGTGAGGAGCAAAAGAAGTTTAAACCAGCTCTTATGAAAACTGTTTTCAGAAAAACTCTATTTTCCTGCTACATATATGTGCACTTTCTGTTTCTTAGCAAAATGTGAATAGTATCGCTTTAATACATAAAAATGTCACACTGTCACGCTGTTTTTTTTTAATAGTCATGCTTGATTGCCTTCTGCCTTAATAAGTACAATTGAGGCAGATACTATAAAACCAAAAGCCCATAGTGTAGTAGATTTTTATTCATAAACATACAAGTAGCTGTCAGAACTGAATTCTTTCAGTATTTTATAATAGAGCCATGAAGCAAAACTAAGGTTGGTGAAGAACAAGGTTATGAACGCCTATAGTAACCTCAGGAATGGGCTTTCTGCACTTACCCAAAGCTGTGGGCAGCTGGACAGAAATAATGAGGCCTGATTTTATGCTGTCTTGTCTTGGAATATCCTTAAGAATCATTTGATAACAGGCTTATTTGCTGATTTGAAGTTTGCTAGTTTTTTTCTAAGGGACTTGCCCCTCCTCAAGGTCTAATAGTAGAAATCCACATCATCACAAATATGCCCATGAGTTGTGGATGCACAATTTACTGAAAAGCAAAACATCAGCCTTGGCAATGAGTTTTCTTATATCTGAAGGAGAGAGGCAGTGAGGGCATTCTCTCTCCTTGAATGGAGGAGCTTTGGCCTAATATATTAGAAAATGGGAAAGATGCATGTGGAATTTTCTGATTTTTCCTGGGTCCAGGCCAGGAAAGTTGGTGGATGTGTTGGGGGTGATATCATTTTTAGACTTAACCTAGGGAATTTGTAGTTCAAAATAGCCCTTATTGATTCAGATGAAATGTGCCAGTCTTTTAAAAATTTGAAGGCTCAAGTAGTACCTAATACAACTCTGGGAAGGTCTGCACTCTGTCTGAGCTCCTTTCTCCTCTACTGATCCAAATGCCCATGACCAGCCCCACTGCACCAGCGTGTGCATGGGAAAGGTAGATGGTTTGCTCCAGGGATGGCTATCAAGGCTTGTTCTTGGCACAAAGCACAGTGCTTTTCTTCCTCTGATCAGAGGGAAGCAAAAATCCTCACCAGTAGTCTCCAAACTCTTTTGTTAAAATTTGTTTTAATTGTGGTAAAATTCAGATAACATAAAATTCACCATGTTAACCATTTTAAAAGTGCACAATTCCGTGGCATTAGTACAGTCAAAATAGACAACCATCACCACTCTTTAGTTCAAGAGTATTTTCATTGCCACAAAAGGAAACTCTGTATCCTTTAAGCAGCCACTGCCTGTTTCCCCCTATCACTTCAACCCCTGTTAGTTGCAAATTTCCTTTCCATCTTTAGGGATTTAACTATTCTTCACATATCCCATCCCTGGTACCATCAAAGAACTTTGTTTTCTGCATATATATCTGTTCTTGGCTTTTTATACTAGTGGGACCGTACAATATTTGTCTTTTTGTGATTGACTTACTTCACTTAGCATAATGTCCTCCAGATTCATCCATGTTATGTTTTGCAAACTCCTCATTATTCTTCATTTAAAACAAAAACAAAAACAAACCCGTTGCCATTGAGTCAATTCCGATTCATAGCGACCCTAAAAGACAGAGTAGAACTGTCCCCATAGAGTTTTCAAGGAGCAGCTGGTGGATTTGAACTGCTGACCTTCTGGTTAGCAGCCATAGCTCTGAACCACTACACCACCAGGGTTTCCATTTCCATTATTCTTCATAGTTGCATAGTATTCCATTGTGTGTATGTATCACAATTTGTTTATCTATTCATCCATTGATGGGTACTTAAGTTGTTTGCATCTTTTGCTATTGTGAATAATGCTGCAATGAACATAGGTGTGCATATGTCGCTGCTCTTATATCTCTAGGTTATATACTTAGGAGTGGGATTGCTGAGTCATAAGGCATTTCTCTTTCTAGCTTTTCGAGGAAGCGCCACACTGTTTTCTATAGTGGTTGTAACATTTTATGATCTCATCAGCAAGGTATAAGTGTTCCAATCCACCCACAACCTAGCCAGCATTTATTGATTTTTGTTTTTTGATCATTGCCATTTTGCAGGGGTGAGATTATGTCTCATGGTAGTTCTGATTTGCATCTCTCTAATGGGTAATGATCCCAAGCATCTTTTCATGTGTTTGTTGGCCACTTGAATGTCCTTGTAATGAACTGTCTGTTCATGTCCTTTGCCATTTTTTGATTGGATTGTTTGTCTTTTTGTTGTTGAGGTGTTGAAGTTTTCTAAATATTTTATATTTAGAAATATTTATATTTTTATATTTAGATTATACTATTATCAGATCTATTGTTGCAAAGATTTTTTCCCAGTTTCTCTTTTTACTCTTTTGGTGAAGTCTTTTGATGAGCCTAAGTATTTAATTTTTAGGAGGTCTCGGTTATCTAATTTATCTACTGCCATTTCTGCATTTTTGGTTTTGTTTGATAGGCTATTTATGCTGAAAATTAGGTCCCCTAGTTTTGACCTTATGTTATCTTCCAGGAACTTTATAGTTTTAACTTTAACATTTAAGCCTTTGACCCATTTTGGGTTAGTTTTTGTACATGGTGTGAGGCATGGATCCTGATTTGTTTTTCTACATATGGATATCCAGTTTTTCTAGCACCATTTGTTAAAGAGACTGTTTCTTCCCTATTGAATGGACTCTCACCCTTTGTTGAATATCAGCTGCCCACAGATGGATGGATTTACTTCTGAGTTCTGATTCTATTCCATTGGTCTATGTGTCTGTCATTGAACCGGTACCAGGCTGTTTTGATTACAGTGGCTGTATGGTAAGCTTTGAGATTGGGAAGTGTGAGGATTCCTAGTTTGTTCTTCTTCTTTACTATTGCTTTTTCTATAAAGGAATATTTGGGGCCTCCTTCCTTTCTATATAAAGTTGGAGATTAGTTTTACATTTAATTAAAGAATGTTGTTGGGATTTGGATAGGAATTGTATTATATCTATAGATTGCTTTCGATAGTATTGACATTTTCACAGTGTTAAGTCTTCCAATCCATGAGCATGAAATGTTTTTCCATTTATGTAGATTTCTTATAGTTTCTTGCTGTAGTGTTTTATAGTTTTCCTTGTATAAGTCTTTTATGTCCTTGGTTAGGTTTATTCCTAGGTATTTATCCTTTGGGGGGCTATTGTAAGTGGTATCGTTTTCTTGATTTTCTTTTCCGAGTCCTCCTTGTTAGTGTAGAGGAACCCAACTCATTTTTGTGTGTTGATCTTGTACCCTGCCACTTTTTGAATCCTTCTATTAGTTCCAGTAACTTTCTTATGGAGTCTCTGGGATTTTCTCTGCATAGGATCATGTCATCTGTGAATAAGGATAATTTTACTTCTTCCTTTCCAATTTGGATATCCTTTATTTCCCTTTCTTGCCTTATTGCTCTAGCTAGGACTTCCAGTACAATATTGAATAAGTGTTGATAAAGGGCATCCTTGTCTCATTCCCATTCTCAAGGGGAATGCTTTAAGTCTTTCTCTGTTGAGAATGACTTTGGCTGTTGGTTTTGCAATATATACCGTTAGTTGTGTTGGGGAATTTCCCTTCGATTCCTATTTTGCTGAGAGTTTTCAATCAGGAAACGGCGTTAAATTTTATCAAATGCCTTTTCTGCATCAATTGAGATGATCATGTGATTCTTTTCCTTTGTTTTATTTATTTGGTGAATTACATTGATTGATTTTCTAATATTGAACCATCCTTGCATCCCTGGTATGAATCCCACTTGATCATGATGTATTATTTTTTATATGCTGTTGAATTCTGTTGGCTAGAATTTTGATGAGAATTTTTGCATCTATATTCATAAGGGATATTGGTCTATAATTTTGTCTTTTAGTTGTGTCTTTGTTTGGCTTTGTTAACAGTGTTATGCTGGCTTCATAGAATGAATTCAGGAGTACTCCATTCTTTTCTATGTTCTGGAATAGTTTGAGTAGAATTGGCATCAACACTTCTTTGAATATTTGGTAGAATTCTCCAGTGAAGCCATCTGGGCCAGGGCTTTTTGTTGTTGTTGTTGTTGTATTTTTTTATGACATTTTCAATTTCTTCTTTTTTTAATGGGTCTGTTCAAATTTTCTACCTCTATTTGTGTTAGTATAGGTAGGTAGTGTGTTACTAGAAATTCCTCCATTTCTTCTAGGTTTTCGTATTTGTTGGAGTACAGTTTTTCATAATATTCTGTTATGATTCTTTTTATCTCGGTTGGTTCTGTTGTAATGTCACCCATCTCTTTTCTTATTTTGGTTATTTGCATCTTCTCGTTTTTTTTCTTGTCAGTTTGGTCAGTAGTTTGTCAATTTTATTAATAGTCTCGAAGAACCAGCTTCTAGTCTTCTTGATTCTTTCTATTGTTTTTCTGTTTTCTATTTCATTTATTCTTCTCTGATCTTTATTATTTTCTTTCTTCTGGTGACTGTGGACTTCTTTTGCTGCTCCTTTTCTATTTGTTCAAGTTTTGGGGTTAAGCTATTTATTGTGACCCTTTCTTCTTTTTTGATGTATGTGTTTAGTGCTATAAATTCTTTTCTGAACACTACTTTTGCTGTGTCCCAAAGGATTTGGTATGTTTTATTTTCATTCTCATTTGATTCTAACAATTTTTAATTTAACTTTTTATTTCTTCTATTGTTGTTAGGTGCCATCGAGTCAGTTCCAACTCACCGCGACCCTATGTACAACAGAAGGAAAACACTGCCCAGTCCTGTGCCATGCTCACAATTGTTGTTATGCTTAAGCCCATTGTTGTAACCACTGTGTCAATCCATGTAGTTGAGGGCCTTCCTCTTTTTCACTGAGCCTCTACTTTATCAAGCATGATGTCCTTCTCCAGGTACTGATCCCTCCTGATAACATGTCCAAAGTGTGTGAGATGTAGTCTCGCCATCCTCGCTTCTAAGGAGCATTCTGGCTGTACTTCTTCCAAGACAGATTTTTTCATTCTTTTGGCAGTCTATGGTATAGTCTATAGTCTTCACTGACACCACAGTTTCAAAGGTGTCAATTCTTCTTCAGTCTTCCTTATTCATTGTCCAGCTTTCCCATGCATATGAGGTGATTGAAAACACCATGGCTTGGGTCAGGTGCACCTTAGTCCTCAAAGTGACCTCTTTGCTTTTTAACATTTTAAAGAGGTCTATTGCAGCAGATTTGCCCAATCCAACGCATCTTTTGATTTCTTGACTGCTGCTTCCATGGGTGTTGATCGTGAATCCAAGTAAATGACATCCTTGACAACGTTAATCTTTTCACCGTTTATCATGATGTTGCTTATTGGTCCAGTTGTGAGGATTTTTGATTTCTTTATGTTGAGGTGTAATCCATACTGAAGACTGCAGTCTTTGATCTTCATCAGTAAGTGCTTCAAATCTTCTTCACTTTCAGCAAGCAAGGTTGTGTCATCTGCATAACACAGGTTGTTAATGAGTCTTTCTCCAATCTTGATGCCCCATTCTTCATATAGTCCAGTTTCAGATTATTTGCAAAGCATACAGATTGAATACGTATGGTGAAAAGACACTACCCTGACGTACACCTTTCCTCACTTTAAACCACGCAGTATCCCCTTGTTCTGTTCGAACGACTGCCTCTTGATCTATGTACAGGTTCCTCATGAGCACAATTAAATGTTCTGGAATTCACGTTCTTCTCAATGTTATCCATAATTTGTTATGCACCCCACAGTCGAATGCCTTTGCAGAGTCAATAAAACACAGGTAAACAAACATCTTTCTGGTATTCTCTGCTTTCAGCCAGGATCCATCTGACATCCCCAATGATATCCCTGATTCCACATACTCTTCTGAATCTGGCTTGAATTTCTGGCAGCTCTCTCTTGATATACTGCTGAATCCACTTTTAAACAATCTTCAGCAAAATTCTACTTGCATGTGATATTAATGATATTGTTCGATAATTTCCGTATTCAGTTGGACCACCTTTCTTGGGAATAGGTGTAAATATAGATCTTTTCCAGTGGGCTGGCCAGGTAGCTGTCTTCCAAATTTCTTGGCATAGATGAGTGAGTACTTCCAGCACCGCATTCGTTTGTTGAAACATCTCAGTTGGTATTCCGTCAATTCCTAGAGCCTTGTTTTTCACCAATGCCTTCAGTGCAGCTTGGAGTTCTTCCTTCAGTGTCATTATTTCCTGTTCATATGGTACCTGTCATGGATTGAATTGTGTCCCCCAAAAAATGTGGGTAGCAGCTTGGCTGGGTCATGGTTCCCAGTATTCTACAATTGTGTTATCTGACATGATTTCCTTGTGTGTTGTAAACTCTACCACTATGATGAGATTATATGTGATCTCCTCATGTGTTATAAATTATATCACTGTGATGAGGTTATACTGATGAGGTTGACAAGATTAGTGTCTTAATGCAATCTCTTTTGAGATATAAAAGAGAGAAGTGGGCAGAGACACATGGGAACCTCACACCACCAAGAAAGCAGTGCTGGGAGCACAGCGCGTCCTTTGGACCTGAGATTCCTGCGCTGAGATGCTCCCAGACCAAGCAAAGACTGAGGTATCACAAGGACCTTTCTCCAGAGCTGACAGAGAGAGAGACCCTTTTCCTGGAGCTGATGCCCTGCATTTGGACTTGTAGCCTACTGGACTATTAAGACAATAAATTTCTCTGTTAAAACCATCCACTTGTGGTACTTCTGTTAGAGCAGCACTAGATGACTGAAACAGTACCTCATGAAATGGTTGAACATTGACCAATTATTTTTAGTGTAGTGACTCTGTGTATTCCTTTCATCTTCTTTTGATGCTTCCTGAGTCATTTAACATTTTCTTCATACAATCCTTCAATATTGCAACTCGAGGCTTGAATTTTTTCTTTAGTTCTTTCAGCTTGAGAAATGCAGAGCATGTTCTTCCCTTTTGGTTTTCCATCTCCAGGTCTTTGCACATGTCATTATAATACTTTACTTTGTCTTCTTGAGCCACCCTCTGAAATCTTCTGTTCAACTCTTTTACTTCATCATTTCTTCCCTTTACTTTAGCTACTTGACATTCAAAAGCAAGTTTCAGAGTCTCCTGTGACATACATTTTGGCCTTTTTGTTCTTTCCTGTCTTTTTGATGACCTCTTGCTTTCTTTACGTATGATGTCCTTGATGTCATTCCACAACTCACCTGGTCTTCGGTCACTAGTGTGCAACGTGTCAAATCTATTCTTGAGATGGTCTCTAAATTCAGGTGGCATATACTCAAGGTTGTACTTTGGCTCTCGTTGACTTGTTCTAAATTTCTTCAGTTTCAACTTGAACTTGCGTATGAACAATTGATGGTCTGTTCTGTAGTCGGCTCCTGGCCTTGTTCTGAATGATGGCATTGAGCTTTTCCATCGTCTCTTCCCACAGATGTAGTCTATTTGATTCCTGTGTATTCCATCTGGCGAGGTCTACGTGTATAGTCGCCGTTCACGTTGGTGAAAAAAGGTATTTGCCATGAAGAAGCCGTTGGTCTTGCAAATTCTATCATGTGATCTCCAGCATCATTTCAATCACCAAGGCCATATTTTCTAACTACCGATCCTTCTTTGTTTCCAACTTTAGCATTTCAATCTCCAGTAATTATCAGTGCATCCTGATTGCATGTTTGATCAATTTCAGACTGCAGAAGTTGGTAAAAATCAATTTCTTCATCTTTGACCTTAGTCAATGGTGCATAAATTTCAATAATAGTCGTATTAACTGGTCTTCCTTGTAGGCATATGGATATTATCCTATCACTGACAGCGTTGTACTTCAGGATGGATCTTGAAATGTTCTTTTTGACGATGAATGTAACACCATTCCTCTTCAAGTTGTCATTCCCAGCATAGCAGGCCATATGATATTCTGATTCAAAAGGGCCAATACCAGTCCATTTCAGGCCACTAATGCCTTAGGATATCAATGTTTATGCATTCCATTTCATTTTTGATGTCTTCTGATTTTCCTAGATTTGTACCTTGTACATTCCATGTTTTGATTATTAATGGATGTTTGCAGCTGTATTTCTTCTCATTTTGAGTCATGCCACATCAGCAAATGTAGGTCCCAAAAGCTTGACTCCATCCACATCATTAAGGTTGACTCTACTTTGAGGAGGCAGCTCTTCCCCAGTCGACTTTGGAGTGCCTTCCAACCTGAGGGGCTCATCTTCTGGCACTATCAAACAATGTTTTGCTGCTATTCATAATTTTTTCACTGGATAAATCTTTTCAGAAGTAGACTGCTGGGTCCTTCTTCCTAATCTTCTTAGCCTGGAAGCTCAGCTGAAACTTGTCCACCATAGGTGACCCTGCTGGTATTTGAATACCGGTGGCATAGCTTCCAGCATTACAGCAACACACAAGCCCCCACAGTATGACAGACTGACAGACATGTTGGGGATTTCTTCTATTACCCAATAGTTTTTAAGTATGTTTTTATTTAGTTTCCATTTATTTCATTTTTTACTTGTTCTTTCTGTTATTGATTTCTAGTTTTATGGAGTTATGATCAGAGAAGATGCTTTGTATTATTTCAATGCTTTTTAAAAAAAATTTATTGAGGCTTGCTTTGTAGCCTAATATATGGTCTTTTCTGGAGAATGATCTGTGTTTGTTGGAGAAGAATGTATACCAGGCTACCATTGGGTGGTGGGTTCTGTATATGTCTATGAGGTCGAGTATGGTTGATTGTGTTATTTAGATCTCCTATATCTTTGTTAAGTTTCTTTCTAGTTGTTCTGTCCATCATCGAAAGTAGTGTGTTAAAAGTCTCCTAGTACTATTGTAGAATTGTCTATTTCTCTTTTCATTTCTGTTAGAGTTTATGTATTTTGGAGCTCTGTCATTGGGTGCATAAATATTTATTATGGTTATGTCCTCTTGGTGGATTGACTCTTCAATCATTATATAATGTCCTTCCTTATCTTTTATAGTGGATTTTGCCTTAAAGTCTATTTTATCAGAGATTAATATTGTCACTCCTGGTCTTTTTTTGTTACTGTTTGCTTGATATATTTTTTTCCACCCTTTGAGTTTTAGTTTATTTATGTCTTTGTGTCTCTTGTAGGCAACATATTGATGGGTCATGTTTTTTTATCCATTCTGCCACTCTCTGTCTCTTGACTAATGCATTCAAACCAGTTATATTCAGTGTGATTATCCATAGTTATGACTATTGCTGCCATTTTGTTATTTTTTTTTTTTGTGGTGTTAATAGTTTTTTTTTCTCAGCTTAATTTTCTGTGCTGAGTTCTTTTTGTTTATGGATTTTCTTTCCGTATCTTTGTTATTGTTGATTTTGTGTTTACTGAATCTTTTTTATTCTTTTTTTTGGTGAGTAGATGGGGCAAATCTGTCTAGGCAGACCCTCTGATCACTGGTGGGACAGCATGGGAATGAATGCTTGCCTCAGATAGCCTGGCGGAGGACGGGGGGAGGCACACTGCTGGTCACTGTCAGGGCAGGGGGGATGCAGGGGAAATGTGCTCTCCCTCTCTGGCATGGGTGTTGGGACACTCCCTGCAGAGTGCAGCCAGTGATCAGGACCTAGCCCCAACCAAATGAGAGGAATGAAAGGATTGTCCAGAGTCTGTTTGTGTGAGGGATATCTAGTCAACACTCAAGGATCCTCCACCAGCGCCACCCACCTAAATGATCAGAGGCCACTGCTGGTGAGTAGTTCTGTTTTAATTTCTGGCTCCCTCCCTGCTCTGTGGTCATCTGGATACCCAGGGCTCTTGCCTGCCACGCCATACCAAAATCTTTGGGACACAGCAAAATAAAATTATTTTATTTTAATAATTTCTCTTTATTGATAGCCTCTATTTGATGAGACATTGCTCTGGTTTTCTTTAATTCTTTATGCATAATTTATTTTAGTTCTTTGAGCATATGGGTTGATTTAAATTATTTCTCTAGTAAGTCCAATGTCTGGACTTCCTTAGGGACAGTTCTGTTCTTTCTTTTCCCCCGTTTCTCTCGTTTCTTTTCCTGCTTCTTGTCTTAGTTTCGTAGGAATGCTATAACAAAACACCACAAAGTGAGTGCTTTAAAGAAAAGAAATTTATTATCTCATAGTCCTGAAGGCTAGGAGTTCAAATTCAGGCATCAGTAACATCGTGTTCTCTCAGTAATTTCTAGGGGAAATCCTTCCTTGTCCCTTTTAGCTCCTGGTAGCTCCAGGCATTTCTTGGTAGTTCTTGACTTGTAGGTGCATTTTTACATGGTGTCTTCCCTCTGTGTGTTTCCATGTTTGTTCTCCTTTTTATAAAACATGGCTCCAATGGAATTAGGACCCACCTTACTCCAGCATTATGTTAACTGATAAAATATTCAAAAATTCTATTTTTTAAACAAAGCCACTTTCACAGGTACAGGGGTTAGAACTGTAACATATCTTTTAGCAGGATACAATTCAATCCATAACACATCCTTCAGACATGTAAAATACATTCAACCCATCACTGCATCCCCAAAAGTCTTAATTCATCCTAGCATTGACTCTCAGTTAAAAGTCTCATAATTTAAATCACCTAAATCAGCTATGAGTTACAGTCTGGGTATCTTTCAACCTGGGGCAAAATTCTTCTCCATCTGTGGACTGTGAAACATAGAATACAAGTTATCTGATTTCAAAGCATAATGGTTTTACAGGCATAGGGTAGACATTCCCATTCCAAAAGGGGAAACTTAGAGGAAAAGGAGTCATGAGTACCTAGCAAGTTCCAAACCTAGCAGGAAAAATTTTATTAGATTTCAAGAATTCTTAGTATTCCTTGGCTTGTAGATGCATTTTTACACGACATCTTTCCACTGTGTGTATCCATGTCTGTTCTCTTTGGTAAAATATGCCTTATGTAGGATTAGAACAAACCGTACTTTAGTATGGCATCGTGCTAACTGATAACACCTTCAAAGACCCTATTTGCAAATAAGATCACAGGTACAGGGGTTAGAACTTCAACATATGTCTTTGAGGACACAATTCGAACCACAGCACTTCATAATTTTTTTGTTGAAACTAGATATTTTGAATATTTTGATGTGGTACCTTTAAAACTGTTATTCTCCACCAACCCCTGAATTTGTTGTTGCTGCTTGTTGTGGGCTTGGATATTTGTTTAATGACTTTTTGAAAACTATTTTTTGTAGAGACTGTATTATTTGTTATGTGTTGTCACTGAAGTGTCTGTTCCTTCAGAGGCAGAGCGAGGAGGGTGCAGAGTGGGGCACTTACTCCTGGGTGCAAGTACAAGGGGGCGTCAGTGGCATCACTAGGGGGCTGCAGAGGGTGCAGACTGCACCAGGTGACACTGTCAAAGGGGGTGACACCACACGGTCCAGAGATACGTCCGAGACCAAACTATGGAGGACTTGAGTTGTTCCAGAAAACCCGTGTCCACTTCAGCCACGTTTCGGTGCTGCTCTCCGCTGCCGCGGCTTTCAGTGTCTGCTGCCGGAAATGATTTACCCGCCTAGAGGCGCTGCTCTTACTGGTGCCGCCGCCTCCGCCCTGGCCTGAGCACCGCCCCCAACCTGTCTGTCAGTCCTGTCAGTCAGCCTGCCGCCCGGGGGTGCAGGCGTGGCCGGAAATCACTCACGGGTCGTATGCGCACTGGGCTTCTCGTTTTCCTCGCAGCTGTCAAGGTCTATTCGTCTTGAAGTTTTGGGTGGAGCGCAATTTAGAGTTTGGTCCTGGGCACTAGTTACCCTCGCTACTCTCTTGCGTTCCTTTAGTGGTCAGCTAATGATTGCTCCTTAAATTCCTGGAACCACACAAAGGCAGAAATAGAGAAAGAGACAACTTTCCCAGTCTTTGTAGATTGTCTCTGTGTTGGGTGGAGCACCTTTAATTCCTGCTTGCACTGTGCCTACACATCGACTAGATATGGAAGCTTATGGTCTCCGGTCTTTTGTGAGCATCCCTGGGACTGTATGTGGGCCTCTAGATTCTTCAGCGTTTGTGGGAGCTTTCTAAAGCCTTTGTTTGCGCCATGTGTCTCTTTCTCCGCCCTCCTCGTTTCTAGGCTTTCAGCGTGTCTGCTGTTTGCCCCATCTGTGGTCGCTTGTTGTGGTTGCACTAGTCTATTTGCCTTTGTATGCTTTTGACAAACGCCATGTGGCAAGCTCCCAGCCCTGAAAAAGCTCCAAGGTGGGGAAAACAAAAACAAGCTCCTGAGTCAATCCTTCTGGGAGGTACCATACAGGATGATGCACACAAACACCATCTTCCAAGAATAAGGTCCACACTGCCTTCTCTAATGCCAACAAGCTGTACCCGGAGTGCAGTCCACCACTGTCATGCCAACCTCCATGCTGGGGAGTAGGGGATGGTAGACAGGTAAGTTAATATGCCACCAAACCAAAAAAAAAAAAAAAAAAACGAAACCCATTGCCGTCAAGTTGATTCTGACTCGTAGCCACCCTATAGGACAGAGTGGAACTGCCCCATAAGATTTCCAAGGAGCGCCTGGTGGATTTGAACTGCCAGCCTTTTGGTTAGCAGCCAAACTCTTAACCACTACTTTTCCTGATATGCCACAGTGCTCTCCTATCACATTTCAGCAGCCTCTTTCTTCTTTAAGCATTCCCTTCGTAGTTGGAATTTTTAAATTAGATTCCAGAGATCAGCAAATGTTGATTTGATAGTTTTTGCCAGCTTAATCATTGCTTTACTGCAAGCCAGAATTTTGGAGTTCCCTACTCTGCTGTTTGTAGTGACATCTCCAAACTTTGGATCATGCACTCCATTAATAAAAAAATTGAACAATATAACCCTAATATTTACATGCAAATTACATTAAAATTATATGCATTAAATACTGTACTCTTACGTGATATACATTATAGAAGCTACTGGAAAGATAACATTTAAAAGGTAAAAATAAATTACATTTTTAAAATAATTTCATCTTGTTTTAATTAACAGGAAAAAATCCATAGTACTTCATGAATATATAGTGGATGCTTTTTTTTTTTAATTGGAGAAAGGGGATTAAATGTAGTAGATATGATTAGATCATCTTTGTCTTTATTTTTAATGTGGATGATGGAAAACTCATTCTAGGGGTAAAAGATTTAACGCCTCTATTTTCTTCCCATTTTCACGTGTTGCATTTCTGTTTTATGTTTTCTCTGTGTAAAATTTACAGAAATTTTACTAATCCACTATGATGATTGACTTAGTTAAATCTGGAGAATACAATCAATAAAGCTCAACCTCTCAGCATCTGTGTAAACTGTGATAAATGCAACAGCTAAAAAGATATAGATAAGTGAGGTTACTGCTTTCAATCCCACCACATTCGCCTGTGTGCCCTTCAGGAGACCTGGCTCTCCCTCTAAGACACAACATGAGGGCACCAGTGTCAACTCAGAAATAGTGCGAAGATTAATTGTTTTTATTTTTAGATAAAAACAAATATAAATAGAAGTCTCAATATTTTATTTTAACACCACAAATGATCATCTTGCATACCTAGCTTTCCATACCCCACTTTGCGGGCCCTTATGTAGACTTATTAAAGATGATACAATCCTTTGTTTCTGCAAAAGCTTCCTCACGAAAAGTTGGGCCAATCCACTTTCTGTAAATGGGAGCATTTTGAATTCAGTAAGAAAGCTCACTAGCCAAAGCATCTGTGACCAATCCTTTACAAAACTGAAGATTCATTTTACCTCTATTTAGCAAGCACAGATTTTCTCAGGGCTGATACCAATTACTGGAATCACTGTACTCCAATTGCCAGCTAAGCTCACAGCGTTCCTAGGTTCAACCATGACCTCATTCATCTCTCTGTCTGTCCTCTCTAGACTACCTACAAAAACAACACCCAGGTCAATGTTATTTCTCAGTTTTGAACTCTGTTGATGAAACAAGTAAAACTAATAAGTTTGAATGAGAGGGGGTGAGGTGATGTAGTGAAGGAGGATGGGAAGCTTTAGTAATTTGTACATGGATAAGCAGGTATACATTAACAGACAGGATAAACTATTTTTCTGAACATACATAGCATGCTGACCTCTTCACTTCTATAGTCATTGTGCTTTACAGAAACAGCTAAGTCACTTTATGTCTTTTGTGGATCCTCCTTTAAAAAGAAAAAAAACAAAAAGAAAAACCTTTGACTGAGGCTAGTCAGTAAAGAAAGGTCAAATGGAACCTCTATGACACATTTGGTTCTGGGGAGTCTCTTTTTTTCCCCTCCATACTGAGCAGGATAAAGACCCCAGTTGTGACCGCCACACAGCAGTTTCTTAATTGAGTCTTCCATCTTCACAGAGCCAGATGAGAGAGTCACTTAAAAGGGAATAAATTCAAAACCATGTGCAGTTTCAGAACAAATTGCCCAAGTCACCTAAAAGTGGAGTTCTTTGAAACCCCGCTGCTGCTTCTGCCATATCAGGTCCTTTCTAATTCCAGCCAAAGAACTCCTGTGTTTAAAGCGGAGAGCCCTGTAATGAAGTGACATTTGTCTGTTCACAGTGAATTATGTAGTCTCTCCCATAACGGCAGTTCTCACAATTGCATTTTCTCAACTCCGTTCAAGTGAGAGAACACCATGTGAGGGGTCTGGAAGCTCTATATGTATTTCTGGGAATCATAAGGTGAGACAGAGCTGAGGCTGGCCCATCAGAAGGTGTCAATCCATGCCTGATCATGGAAGGCAGTTATGGAGAAAACTGCGGTAATAATACCAGGTAATATAAGAAATAATGTTGGGAGTCATGCCGGCTGTTAAATTGCAAGTTAGATGAGCATGGGGCTTTAGTGAGGTAGCCAAGGACCAAGGTGGCCTGGGATTACCAAAGTTTCCACAGTAAAGAGAGATGGTAATGGAATATTTAAGGTCAGAAGCTAAAAATTCAGGACAGAATGAAAGTACACAGTGAGGCTCTTTATCTTAAGATCAAGTAACATGAAATTCACACCTAGAAACATGAAATAAGCAAGGTGAGAACCAATAAAAATCGAAACACACTAGCTTCCCCCAGGTGCCTGCAGTAACATGCTTACAGTAAGAAGTTATCATGTTATTCAAGTAACTGTAGTAGAAATCTATACAAGTAGATTAAATGGAGAGTTAATATCTACATACCCAATTATTTTGTGAATGTCTACGTGACAGTTATAAATGACCACTGGTCTTTGAGTCATAAGGCTTGTATTACAGTCCTGGCCTAATCAGGAAAGAATTGAGTTGCCCTAGACAAATTTGAGCCTTGGTTTACTCGTCAGTAAAATGAGGAAGTTGATAAACTATATCCTTCTTTATTATTATAAAAGCAATACAGACGTATGGTAAAAGATTCAAACAGTAAAGAAAGAATTAAAAGGTGCATTTCTATTTTTCTCTCTTCTGTCCCCATGAACCTTCAGTCCAACTTCTCAGACAACAATTACTGATACTTTCTTTGAAGTATTACACAAAATTTATGCAAATACACATATGTAAACCCTTTAAAAGCAAGTAAAATCTTATTACACATACTATTCTTATTTTTCCTATTTACATTGTAACATACCATGGATATATTATGGATGTATCATTGCATATAGATCTGCCTTATATTTAACAGTTCTGTAATATTTTATGGAAACCCTGGTGGTGTAGTGGTTAAGTGCTATGGCTGCTAACCAAAAGGTCGGCAGTTTGAGTCCACCAGATGCCCCTTGGAAACTCTATGGTGCAGTTCTCTGTCCTGTAGGGTTGCTATGAGTTGGAATTGACTCGATGGCAATGGGTTTTTTTTTTTTATTGTATAGATATGATATAATTGATTTTACGGTTACCTACTAGTGGAAAAAGGAGCTCTGGTAGCACAGCGGTTAAGTGCTCGGCTGCTAACCAAAAGTTCAGTGATTTGAACTCACCAGCTGCCCTGCTGGGGAAAGATGTGGTAGTCTGCTTCCATAAAGATTACAGCCTTGGAAACCCTATGGGGCAATTCTACTATGTCCCGTAGGGTCACCATGAGTTGGAATCAACTTGATGGCAATGGTTTTTGGTTTTATTAGTGGAAATATACGTTTTAATCTGCCTCTACTATAATGGCCAGGTGTCAAACAAATCTTCTCTGGAGGAAAAAAATATCATCCAAACCCTCCATAATTTTTTATATGCAATGCCTAGTATTGAATAAAAAGTTAAACGACATGGCAGGAGAAAGGAACAAACATCTAAAAACCAAGATAAAAATATAGACAATAGATTTCTGTTTTTGCTTATAGGGGTAACTGCTGCAGGATTGTCTCTCCTGTTTTAAACAACTTGAAAATGAAAAACAGTAAGATACAACTTTTTAGACACTGGACAACAGCAATACAGGCCTACAAGTTGAGAGAGAATAGAAACAAATAAACTTCACAGTTTCCCTGTCCCTCTACCTTATCAAATATGAGCTCTTCTCCAAAGACTGGTCCCTCCTGATAACATGTTCAAAGTAAGTGAGACAAAGTCTCTCCATCCTTGCTTCTAAGGAACATTCTGGCTCCACTTCCTCCAAGACAGATTTGTTGATTCTTTTGGCAGTCCAGGGGATATTAAATATGCTTCACCAACACCATAATTCAAGGTTGTGTCATCTGCATAATGCAGGTTGTTAATGAGTCTTCCTCCGGTCCTGATGCCCCGTTCTTCTTCATATAGTCCAGCTTCTCAGATTATTTGCTCAGCTACAGACTGAATAAATACAGTAAAAGAATACAACCCTGACGCACACCTTTCCTGATTTTAAACCACGCAGTATCCCCTAGTTCTGTTAGAATGACTTCCTCTTGGTCTATGTACAGGTCACTCATGAGCACAATTAAATGTTCTGGAATTCCCATTCTTCACAATGTTATCCATAATTTGTTATGATCCACACAGTTGAATGCCTTTGCATAGTCAGTAAAACACAGGTAAACATCTTTCCGGTATTCTCTGCTTTCAGCCAAGATCCATCTGGCATTACCAATGGTATCCCTCATTCTACATCATCATCTGAATCTGGCTTGAATTTCTGGGAGTTCCTTGTCGATGTACTGCTGCAACCATTTTTAAACTATCTTCAGCAAAATTTTACTTGAGTGTGACATTAATGATATTGTTCAGTAATTTCCAAATTCACTTCAATCACCTTTCTTTGGAATGGTACAAATATGGATCTCTTCCAGTTGGTTGGCCAGGTAGCTGTTTTTCAAATTTCTTGGCATAGACAAGTAAGCACTTCAAGCTTTGCATCCATTTTTTGAAACATCTCAATTGGTATTCTGTCCATTCCTGGAGCCTTGTTTTTCAACAATGCCTTCAGCGTAGTTTGGACTCCTTCCTTCAGTACCCCTGGTTCTTGGTTATATACTACCTCCTGAAATGGCTGAACCATCAACCATCACTTGTCTGTCAGTTTGTTGTACTCTGGTAGCTTCAGTGTTGTGATGCTGGAAGCTATGCCTCTGGTATTTCAAATACCAGCAGGGTCACCCTTGGTGGATGGTTTCAGAAGAGCTTACAGACTAAAACAGACTAGGAAGAAGGACCTGGAGATCTGCTTTTGAAAAAAATTGGCCAGGGAAAACATTGTGAATAGCAGTGTAACATTGTCTGATATAGTGCTGGAAGATGACCCCCTCAGGTTGGAAGGCGCTCAAAATATTACTGAGGAAGAGCTGCCTCCTAAATTAGAATCTGTCGTAATGATGTGGATGGAGTAAAGCTTTTGAGACCTTCATTTGCTGATGTGGCACTACTCAAAATGAGAAGAAGCAGCTGCAAACATCCATTAGTAATGGGATGTGGAATGTATGAATAATTCTATACTTAGTGAAACTATATTTCAAAAATGAAGATGGAATTAATACTTTCAAAATGAATAAAATCTGAGATTTTCCATCACCAAGACACCTACATTACATATGGTCTATACTTATGGTGGAAACTTAGATTTACAACAGAGTTTCTCATACTATTGATATTTAGAACCAAAAAATTCTTTGGGTGGGAGGCTGTCATGTTCACTGAAAGGTGTTTATCAGTGTACCTTGTCTTTACCCACTATATACCAAAAGTAACCACCACACCCTCATCTCCCAGCTGTGACTAACAAAAATTTCTCCAGAAATTGCCAGTTCTCTTGCTGGGGAGAGGGTATTCAAAATTACTCTCCACTGAGAACCAGTGAGCTATACAAATTAATGAAGAGTACCAAAAATGGTAACTATGAGGACAAATACTCAATATAATTTTGTTCTTATTTTAAAATTTAAAAGATAATTGTTTAAATTAAATATAGTAGAAATGTATTATAGAAATTTTAACATATATAGATGAATATGTTTGACTCTAGTACGAAAGACAGGTAGGAATGGAAGTATATTCTTCTAAGTCTCTTACATTTTATATAAAGTGGTATATTATTTGAATGTATACGGTGATGTTTCAAAGATGAATATTTAAAATCAAAAGCAAACTAAATGAAACGAAATATAAATAATATTATATATTTATAACATATAAATAATAAACTCTAAGTGAAAACATAGATAATTGAAGCAGACTCACAGTGATTTATATATTATGGTTATCAAACATGGACTTAAAAATAATTGCTATATATATGTTCAAGAAAATAGTTTACAGGATGAAAATTCCACAGGAAAACTGGAATCTATTGTAAAACTGACATACAATAACTGAAAATAAAAATGTCAGAGATGGGCTATACAACAGATCGTATATGCCGAAAAGAAGAGGAGTGAAATGAAACATAGATCAATAGAAAATAACCAGACTGAAGCATGAAGAGGAAAATAATGTGGAAAACATAGAATGAGCATAAAAGACATACAGACATACATGTAACATGTGTAAGTGGAATCTCAAAAGAGGAGGAGAAAGAGAATGGTGCAGATAAAAAAGAGATAGCAATCAAGAATTTTCCAAGGCTGATAAAGACATTAAGCCACAAATTCAAGAAATGTTATGGATAACAAGTAAAATGAATTTGAAAATTTGTATGTAATGGAACGATTTCTATAAAATGAAATTTACCACATATTTCTACATATAAACATATATACGTGTATATACATATACACATACACACACACATATATATACACATATATATATGGAGCCCTGGTGGCACAGTGGTTAAGGAGCTCTGCTGCTAACCAAAATGTTGGCAGTTTGAATCCACCAGCTGCTCCTTGGAAACACTGTGGAAATGGGCAGTCCTACTGTCTCCTATAGGGTCTCTGTGAGTCAGAATCTACTAGATGGCATTGGGTTTTTTATATGTTCACTTCATAAAAATTGAGAAACCATACACTTAAAAATTTTGAAGTTTTGTTCATATGCTATATTTAAACAAAAATGCAGTTAAAACTGCAATATGCTGAAATGGAAAGGGGCATTTTTGGGGGTTTTTATTTACACTCAGAATGGGTTGTTCATAGTTGCATTAAAAGCCACTTTCAAGATGACAGGTATATTATAACAATTTGTATATAAAAAGAGATGACTGATATTCAGAATAGTTTGAAAGCTTTTATGAAATCAACAAGAAAGAGACAACGCAATATACTGTGGATAAAAACTTAAACAATGCACTAAAAAAATTCTCCGTGTCATTAATAATCAATATGCCCAAATTTTCTACTAAAAATCTTACATTAATTTATACTCCTACCAAGAATATGTGTGGACTTTTTTTTCTTCAGTCTTGCAAATAGTGTGTTTTTACCAAACATTAAAAAAATCCTAATCTATTTCTATTTGCATTTTTTAAATTATGAGCAAGGCTGAATCTCTTTCTCTTTTTTTTAACCATTTCTGTGAACGCTTTATCCAAAAATCTAAAACCAAACCCACTGCCATCGAGTCAGTTCTGACTCATAGAGATCCTATAGGACAGAGTAGCACTGCCTCATACGGTTTCCAAGGAGCGGCTGGTGGATTCCAACCGCCGAACTTTGGTTAGCTGAATGCTTGACCACTTTGCTACCAGGGCTCCAAAATCAAACCTGTTGCCGTGGAGTCGATTTTGACTCATAGAACTCTTCATAGCCTTTCCTACTTCCATCTGAAAGGTCCTTTTGCTTTACTCACTTTGGAAAGCTCATTTTGAAATGAGCCTTTCTGGGTTGACGATGTAGCATTTGTTTTCCTTTTGTGGTTTGTCATTTTTCTTTGACTTGTTTAACCATGTATAGTTATATGGTAGCTTTTATTTTCATGTCATGGGATGTATTAATTCCATTCTTTATTACGCCTAGTTTGTGTGTCCTGATTATGAAGACCCTATTCCTTGAACATTATCAAACGGATGACCCATGCTTATGGAACTAACGTTTTCTCTAAAGAATGAGTTATATACTGGTAAAGAGTTGTTCCAACACCATGTTTTTTAAACAATTCCGTCTTTTTTCCCTGCTATTTTTGAAAAACAATTTTTATCATATGCTCTTTTTGCATATGTATTAGAGGCTATTTATAGACTTTTTTTGATAATTAAGTTTCTGTTCACTTATTGTTCCACAACTTTGCAAGCCCAAGTAATAACACTGAAGCAATCCTAAAGTAACTCAGGTTCTATTTTTAAATTCCCAAGTAGGATGTGCCTCTATATTTGATTTTGAATAGGAGATTTTGTGATTCATGTATTTGGGGAAAAAAAAAACACTTCATAAGGAGTAAAATATTTTGAGATTTTGGTCAAAATGCAGCGGCCCTATAAATGAGTTTTAAAACTTTTCAAATATATATATTTAAATCTCTCCATTATTCATCTATCCCAAGGACCCTTAGGCTTTTTTAAGGCACATACACTTATGTATGGATGGCTTTTTAGTTCTAATGATATGCAACACCCATTGAATAACATCACAACTCTTAACAATGGTAATGGTGGTGGGAGGGCAGGGGATGAGTCAGGGGTACAGGATGCTTTTCACTGCACTCAGTAGAAAAATATATAACAAAGCATTTCAGTAAAGCTCACCTGACCTTCCTACTGAATCACAGAATGAACAAACATAAATCAAGGCTGACAAGGTTGAGTCTCTCTCTTCAGAGCTTTGAAAATAATTGTATATCATCCTATAACAATATACCATCCATCCTCCCCCACATTCTCTCTCATCTTGTTGGCAAAAAGTCCCTCTATTCAAAAACAAACCTTCGTTATACCAGTTGAATGCAACTCTCATGCCAGGAAAAGACTATCAGATTCATATTAAGAGCAAATTGATTTATACAAGGACTTGCCAGAAAAAGAGTTAGAGATGAATTATATTGAGGCTCCCTGTGCTCCTTTAATGAAAATTCTACTTTGTCGCCAGATGTTTTATTGGGGAAGGGAATCAAGAGAAACACAGATAGTCCTGCCACTCAACTGAACACTGAAGCTGAAATTAAAGAGTGATTCACAAATACACATAATTGCCTGAAATATTTATCTTTTACCAAAAAGAAGGAGAAAAAAATTCTCCTCCTGCCCCACGTTGTACTTGTCTTTCTAAAATGAAAATCAGATCTTTTGTTGTGAGAAATTGGAACACCTTGTCCCTGTGGCAAAAGAACTAGTGCTAGCGGATCTCCCAATATCTGTTCTCTTTCTCTTTACTAACATAACTTCAGTCTTATTTGTGATGGCATATGTCCGCTTTTAAAAACAGAGAAAAAACCCAACATACACACAAAATACTAGTCTCCCTTGAATCAACAAGTACCCAGGAGACACAATTATGAGTGACATGTAGGTGGAAGCTACTGGGAGGGATTTCCAGAAAAGCTCTTCTTAGGAGACTAACTCAGTTAGCATGAACCCTTTTGCTCTTTTTTCTTTCTTTTTCCCACTCTCCCTCCCTCCCTCTCTTCCTCTCTCCCTGCCTCTCTGTTTCTTTCTTTCTCTCTCTCTTTCTTTCCAGGAAGGTTTGACGTGATGCTGAGAGTAGATTAGCCAATTTGTGATGATGTAGCAACAAGTACAAGCTAAGGATAGCTGAGTGGAAAGATGGAAGATTCTGGTGATACTGAATTGCGGCTACACGGTGCTGGGTTGCTGACTTCCAGACTTCTTGTGCATTGAGAAAAATGTAAAATAATTTTTATTTATTTTTTTACCAAGGAAACAACTGTATTACCTTCATTTAAATGCAATTCCTAACTCTGTCGTATGATTTAATATTTATCCAGTTTGATCCTCATAGTGGTAGTTATTGTCATCGTGTAGTATTATTATATGATTGTGCCCAATTTACAGAAGACTGACTTGGGGTCAAAAGGTTACACAATTCCGTAAGATTTTAAGCTTCAGTATGTTGCAGAGGTAGAATTCCAGCAGACTGATCTGATTTTACTGACCATAAAATTTTCCGTTATATCATATTATATCTGACATCCTGTCCAATATTATGAGAGGTAGAGTTTGGAACTGACCAAGTGGTATGATTTGAGGATCCTGTAACTAAAATAGCTCTCCCTCTCCCTCTCATAGGAGTCCCTGGGTGGTGCAAACAGTTAATGCCCTCAGCTGCTAACTGAAAAGTTGGAGGTTTTAGTCCATAGAAGAAAGGTCTGGCAATCTACTTCCAAAAATTCAGTCATTGAAATTCCACTGGAGAATAACTGTACTCTGACACATGAGTTGGGATGAACTCCACGGCAACTGTTTATTCTTATCATAGTACCTGCGTTCAGTCAGTCATGCTATAGAAAGATCTCTGAGTCTAGTAGGTTATTGGTCTTTAGGTATCTTTTAATTCATCCTAAAATGTTTACTTTTTAAATCATTCTAAACTAACAATTTGATGAGCATGCAATATTTCTTAGAGCAAAGTCTTTATGGAGTATAAACCAGATTGCCAATCCAATAGACGCTGTTCTGTCTAGTTCAGCAAATACTTAAGACTTACTTGCTATGTACTTGCCCCTCTTCTCAATAAGCCCCTTGTAGTAGAGCCAGAGACATATAAAATTAATTTTAATACACAGTGGTAAGCTCTCTAGTGGAGGTCAGCACAGGTGCTACTGGAGCGTGCGAAGCGGCTCCTACCGCAGCAGGACTTCACTAGAAAAGGCCTCTTTGGGATGACTCCTGTTGCTGGCGATGCACTCTGCAGTGGCATCACTAGGGTTGGGGTCACTCAGTGCAGTCACGCATGGTGTCACCTCCCGCCAGGGTCTTCTTCTTATACCAAACCATACAGAATCCTTAGTGATGTTTTTTGTACTAATGTTACTCATAAATCGTAATTCCCATGTATCACTTATTGTTTTCCTTTAAATACTACCCCATTTTCAAAAATTATTGCTATAGGTTCCCACATACTAGTTACGACAATGTAGTAGCTAAAACACCAGAAAATTTGAAAAAATTAGCGACTATAAAAACACTGGCAGCAATGAAAACAACGGCGTGTGCTTATAGCGAGTGCAGAGGGAACCACGTGATTCGAAGCATCATTATAATTGGGTAATAAGGACAGCTCTGATGGGAGGGCATTAGAAGGTTCAAACAGTAAATTAGCATAGAGTTTTAGCCTTATAGGTATATTGATGCATGTAAGCTGGGTTTACAAAAAATGTTTTTGTTGTTGTAACTAACTATAGGGATATTTTTATAAAAAAAAAATAAATTTCTGAAGAAACACTGCACAAAAAATCTATAGACAGTCATTTTGTTGTCACCCCCTCTGACAGAGTCACCCAGTGTGCTCGGCACTCCCTGCACCCCCGCAGTGATGACACTGGTACTTTGACATCAGATTTGTTTTCCACTTTCCACCCCCTCATCCCCTCTTAACTTTTATTTTTGTCTTTATCTGGCCTTGTCAAGGTCATCCCCGCTACCCAAGGAATCTAATATTTCCAAAAACAAAGGAACTTGCTCTATGAGTAAAAAAGTTTTTCCAAAATCTTGCTGACCCCAAATCTGAGAAAAATCCACTTGGTCTGACTTCTTCATTCATATACCCCAACCATAGAAGGATAAAGCAATCCCTTAATTATTTGAGACTTCTTTGGAAGACCTGCCTTGGACCTGGGTTAGTAAGAGGTGATGAGGAATCTGAGCAACATGTTTCACTGCTGGTGCCAGTGAGGAGGGCTAGATGCACTGCGAGGGAAAGCATGGCTGCCGATGTCCCAGGTATGGTCTCTGGTGGTGCAGCAATGAGAGCGCATCGAAGTTGGCATGTCCAGCCAGGTGAGGTGCCCTCCCACCTTAGTCAATGGAGGGAAAGCAAGGAAAGGAATCTGGTTATTGTGAAATACACAGGAGTTTAGGAAAACTCTTCACTCATAATCTCTGCAACTACCCTGTGGCATAGGAATCAATTGATGAGGAATACTAATCAGGATAGAAGGATGCAGGAGATAAAAATTTAGTGATTTTATAGGTCAAGCATTAATTATTTAGACTGTATTTGTTATTGAAAGAAGAAAAAAACCAAAGAAACCAAACCCATTGCTGTTGAGTCGATTCCAACTCATAGTGACCTTATAGAACAGAGTAGAACTGCCCCACAGGGTTTCCAAGGAGCAGCTTGGTGGATTCGAGCTGCTGACCTTTGGGTTAGCAACCGAGCTGGTAACCACTTCGCCACCAGGTCTTCCATAGAAGGAAAGGTGCCACTGTATGGCTATGCATGCTTGGAACTGTTTGAATGTTTGGTTACTAGAAATAGCAAGTATTAAAATAGGAAATTTTAAAAAACTATGTCTTTCTAAGTTAAATGAAGATACTGCTGAGTTAGGGATGAAGAGGCCATTTAGTGCTTTCATTACTGCAGCAAGAGTGAAATAAAACAGCGGCAGGTCCAAACCTGTAGGAAAAATAATTACAGTAAATATGATGAGCGTTTTGTGACAGGCTTGGGAAAAGTACTATGAGAGTCGAGAAGGCATAGTGACTACCATTGCCCATGGCAGTTGGGGAAAAATCAGGCAATTTAAACTGAGTCTTATAGGACGCATGGGACTTTTCCTGAAGGTAAAGGCCATAAGGACATTCCAGACAGAGAAAGCCACATATTTAAGAAGCTATTAAGTTAGAATTTTTTCTTAGGCAGAGGAGACAATGTTTTTCATTTTTGAGAGGGGGGATTGTTTGTTTATTTGTTTACTCTTAAGTAGGGGAGCAGTTTAATCAATTCTTGCTTTAGAAAGGAAATCTTAGAGGTATTAGAGAAGTTAGACTGGGATGGGAAGAGATTAATGCAAGAACAGTTTTTTTTTTTTTCGATGAATTAGCCTAAAGTCATACAATTTTTTTTAAATGAAATGTTCTCCACTTCTAAGCTTGTATATTTTTTTCTCATTTCAATTTTAAGTTATCTGTGTTTTCCTCGATTAAAAATGCTGTACATTTTTGTGCATTTTCTCTTTTCAATTTTGGAAAAAAAAAAACTCACGTGTATTTATTTACCGTACTACCTGTTTTAAATTCACTTTCTGACTTTTTATTATTCCTATCACCTGCTTTACTTGTATTTTATTGCTCTTTGACTTCTTTCGTTGGAAGATGTTCATTTATTCTTATTCTTTATTTTACAGTGTAAAGGATTCAAAACAATGACTTTGCCTCCAAGAGTTCTTTTAGCCAGGTTCCTAAGCCAGGTCCCTAACTTAATTTTCATTATTTTCTAAAAATTCAGCAAATTCAGTTTTGGTCTTTTATTCCAGATCTATGTAAATTGGTGTTTTTTTTTTTAATTTCTAATATTTAAGTAAAAATGTTCCTTCTGACATTTGTCATTAATTTCTCATTTTTCTCATGTGATCATAGAATGGATCTTTGTGGTAGCTTTGTACTGTGATCAAAGAGGAAAACAGACATTGAGGACTGTATTTAGTGGCCAAATCTGTCTCCTAAATTGGGCAAGTCATTTTTACTGCTAGGCTTCTTTTCTTCATCTGTGGAATGGAAAGATTGGACCTCATACATAGGCTTTAAGCCACTTTCAGCTCTAATATACTGTGTTTTATCTGTGAGCAACAGGTGTATGTGATTCTACTCTGCTGCTGCTCCTGAACTTGAATCCCCCTTTGACAGAGTCCTGAGAACTCCTCCTACATTTCTGGAGCGAGTGTTTGCCCCCTTTGTGTTCTTTGGGTGGTCTTGCCAAGCAGTTCTGCTCAGAGTAGGCTGACATACACTGAGTGTCCTGCTGCTATCAAAGTGATAACAGCTTGTTCTGAAGCTTGTGAGTTCCAAGGTATGCTTTTAGTTTCTCATAAAATATCAAGGATTAGCAAAAAAGATTTTTTTTTTCTTCTGAAGTGCTTCCTAGTTTGAGCCTCTAAGGACTGGAAGAAGAAGCATTCATGTGGAAATGTTTCTAAATATATTCAATTTCCTGCAATTTTCTATGGTGCAAAATTGTACGTGAAAAGTCTACAAGGAAATAACAATGGAGTGAGGAAACCTGAGCCCTGGACTAATGTGCTATTTAAAGCTGTGCAATCCAGTCAGCCTCTATCTTCTTATCTATAAAATGGGAGCCTGTAGTAGCAGGCACGCCTCCTCATTTTCCAAGTAGTAGAAAGATATACCAGACAAAACATGGCAGCACTATGGCTCTGAGCACCTTCAGTATAAGACAGGTAGGTCTTTGTGTTGTATTGAGTTCTAGCTTAGTTTTTGTGCCTTAGAAATGTTCCACAATGTAAAATCTGCCAGAAAGAATTTACACGAAACATTCAAAACTCATCATTGACATTTGTATTCTCTTTCCTTTCCTGAGGTGGGCTTGGAATGAAAAGTTACATTCACTTGAAATGTTTATGATTCTTTTTCTCATGAGATAACATCCCATCTCTGAGCTCCAGAAGGGTGGCAGTCATAGCTGTGCCACCATGCTCAGTCCTCTCTATGCCTAGCCATGTCTTGCCACATACCTCCCTACCAAGCTGAAAGATCCAAGTGTCAAATGGGTGCTAGAGCATGCGCGTGTGGGCGCACACACACACACATACACACAAACACACAGAGTTGCCCTTTGGTATTAGGAAATACTAGAATAATCAAATTATTCTTAGATGCTCCTTTGAGAGTGCCAAACATGCTTGAGTAACAATTACTCTGTACATTCAGCATTTTTATAATTAATTAATTTGTTCATTCTTTCTTTTAACAAGTATTTATTGATTCAATAGTATGTGTCAGGTTATTATTCTAAGCTCTGGAGATATAACAGTAAGCAAATCATAGTCCCTGCCATTATCAAGCTTACATTTTAGGTTGGAGAGAGAACACAATAAGCAAATAAATATAATTGTAAGGTGGTTACAACTGCTATGAATATACATAAACCAGAATAAGAAGGTAGATAAAGAGGTGGTGCTATTATAATAGCCTTTCTGGTGAAGTGACATTTGGGCAGAGACCTGAATGGATTGAGGAAGTGAGTCATATGGATATGAAGTGTTTGATCTAGCAAGGAAGCCATTAGAATTGAAACACAGTGAATTGATGGGGAGAGTAGAAGGAGATGGTGTCTGAAATGTAGCAATAGATCAGCATGGTTAGAGTTTGCTAGACCACTATGAGTTGAGCTATAAAAACAGTAAGCTGGTAAGCTGGAAATATGGGAGGTGGTGGTCAGAGAATGTATCCTTAAAACTGAAATTATGCCTGGGTACTGTTATTAATCAAGGATGATCATGGGGGAGGGTAAGAGACAAGGTCATTGGTGGAGAGGTAAAAAGAATGAAAAAAATCAATACGTAGGCTAGAGTATCAGTGAAAATGAGGGAAACTGTCAGTGGCATGATTGACACAATAGCCAAAGCAACGGACTCAAATATATCAATGATCATGAAGATGATGCAGGACCAGGCAATATTTTGCTATATTACAGGAGAGGGGTGTTATGTTACACAGAAAGTTGTCATAAGTTGGAGCTGAGATGGCAACAACTAACAACAACAACAATGCAAATTTCCGTTTGTTCATTCCCTACATATCTGCTTCCATTCATGATGCATTAGCCACAAGGAGAATCATGTAAAATATTAAGTGGGCCATTTCAATTCCAATAACACTATTAGCAAAACAATACAAAATGTATTACTTTGTAGAAAAACACATAACCTGGATTTCAAAGATGACTACAATCTAAATAAACTCTCTAATTCCTAGGGAAGTAAATTGCATGATAAGAACTCCTAAATTAACATCACCAGTTCTCTATCACACTCATTTATTTTATTCAGTGTAAACTGATTTTATTATTTCTTTGTTCCTTACAGATTTATCCAATTTAATCTCTCAGAATTTGGTAATTTCTCAGTCAAGTGTGTTTATACATATTTCTTATTTGAAAACATGGCTTATTTTATTAGGTGTAAATTGGAATTTATTTATTCAAGTGATATTTGAGAAAACCCCTGGGTCCTCCACCACTTTCCCTTCCTTCTGGATTGAGTTTAGTACAAAGAATATCTGTGGGTTATAAGTGAAAGACATTCAACCTTGGAATAAAGACAGTAACAAACAGTGGTCACATGCTGAGAAAAATAACTTAAGAAAGAATTTGAATATATACAATAAGGCTATATCAAACGGATTTTGTTCTGTCACCTAAGGCTTTTTGATGCAGCGTGTTTTGTATTTTCTAAGATCACTCTTGTATATGGCTTAATTAACTATGACCTTGCACTTAAATATTAAACAGCAAATATGGGTTTGACTATTGCATGCCATGTATATTATTTTATAAAAATATCATGAATACAGTAATCTCAGATTGTGAGAAGCCCTTAAAACTATTTAATTTTGTTAAGCTTGCTATAGGTTGTCAGACATTTGGGGGTTATTTTGTAATCATTTTATTTTCAGTCTTTTTAAGTTTGAAAACCTTGATTCAGATTTTTTTTTTTTTACACGGACAATTACTGCTTCTTCCTCCTCCTCCTGCAGTGCTCAGTGAAGCATATAATGTAGAGCCATTTAAAACACTGAGTTTTAGAGACCCTATGATTCAAAACTGTGGGTTTAAAATTTCTGTTATAAGTAGGACCAATTAAGAGAATGCCAATGATTTTTTTTTTCTTTGGTAAATAACTGTTTTCAACAGATGGCTGAGAACAATTGTGAACTAAAATCACACAGTATTTAATTACCTGTGAATATAAAATTGGGTAGAAAACACAGTGTCCCTGAATTGGTGTGTGTGTGTGTGTGTGTGTGTGTGTGTGTGAGTGAAAAAATGTTGGGGAAAAAGAGCTGTATTTTATTAAAGATAAAACTTGCCCCATGGGGAATAGTAGTAATGTAACTAGAAAAAGCTTAAAGCTCATATTCTACCCAATACCATTAGATCTAAATAAGTCAATGAGTACTGTGGGCAAATTAAGCAAATGGCAAAGAGTAATTTTCTCTGAAATAAGGAGCTATTAACAACCAGAATATGTCATCAGCTTTAAGGTTCCAGAAACACTCTTTAAAGTAATTTACAGGTTGGACAATGATTACATTTTTCTTTCCCACATGTACTCACGAGGATTATTTGTAATTAAAATAATGCACGGAGCCCAATTTAGTTTGACACATAGTAATGAAAGTAAAAGTTTGCTAAGTTGTTTATATTTTGTCTTTTTCATTGAGTTATATTGCACTTTCTTTCTCCCTTTTTCAAGGAACCCTGGTGGCACAGTGGTTAAATGCTTGGCTGCTAACTGAAAGGTCGGCAGTATAAACCCACCAGCGACTCAGTGGGAGAAAGACGTGGCAGTCTGCATCTGTAAAGATTACAGCCTTCAAAAGCCTATGGAGCAGTTCTACTCTGCCCTATAGGGTTTCTATGAGTCAGAGTAGATTTGACAGCAATAGGTTTTTTTTGGTTTTCTCACTTTCCCATGAAACTTCAGCTTCAGAAGATTTACTGTGTTAACAGTGTGAAGGAGAGAAATGGGAAGGAGTTTTTTGGTTTTTGGGTTTTTTTTGGCTTATCTGCTTTTTATACTCCTGAGGAATTTCATCTTATTTTCATAAAATGATATAAAAGGAGTAAATTCTGCTGCTTGTGCTTGAAACTAGCTTGTGTGTTTTATTTATAACGAAAGCAAAACCAAATGCTCCCCTTGTCTCCCACACAAACTGAAATAATTTATTTCTTCATTCAGCGTTTACTGAGATAGCCAATTTTTTAGGCAATGGGGATAAATCAAAGGAAAAAAATTCTTGCCCTCATGTAGCTTAGTTTCTAGTTGGAAAAGAGAGACAAAAAACAAAAAGAATGAGTAAATTGTAGGGAATGTTAGAAGGTGATCCGTGCTATGGAGAAAACCACAAAGGAAGGGGAAATGGTGGGCAGGGAGTGATGCAGTTTTCATTAGGGTTGTCAATCTGTTGAAGATATTATTAAATTTTCTTCTGGCTTCTATTTTTGCTGCTTAGAAACTTTTCTCCAGTCTAATTGCTGTCAGAATTGATCAAAATTTGTTCACAACTCCCGTAGTTAGTAGGATTTGTACTCCAAAGCAACATGTAATGCTATTAAAGGTCAAAATAAGTTTAAAACCAAATTTTCCCCATGGCCAGGAACACAGTATCCAGTTTCCATGATTGGGACTTTTTTCATTCTCTAGGACTCTAGAAGAACTCAGGGCCTTATTTTGGGCTCCACTGGCCTTTGATCTACACTGGTCATCACAAATGTACTCAATTTCTAACTCATAAGGTTGCTTGAAAGCACATGGCATATGAGTTACTGCTTCCTCCCTTACCTCTATGAGGTCTGTGCAGTCATTCCACTCTGAAGGGCTCACATCGCCTCTCAGTACTATGAGGATGGTTGTAATGACCCTACTGTTGAGACCTGCCTCAAACACTGTCCATTTTCCCGTGGTTACCTTTTTTGGCCTCTAATTATCTGCCATTTCTGTTTAACCCTCACATTTCAATGATTCCTACTTAATCTACACTCAAACAAGCTCAAGATAGACTTCTTCCCAGAAGAAATGGCATGGAAGAAGATGTTGACACCTGTCAGCTATGCTCCTCCTCCCCACTCCCAACTCACTCTTTTGTACTCCTATGTAAAAACCAGAACCAAACCAAGCCCGCTGCCATCGAGTTGATTCTGACTCATAGTGACCCTATAAGACAGAGTAGAACTGCCCCATAGGGTTTCCAGGGAGCGGTGGTGGATCTGAACTGCCGACCTCTTGGTTAGCAGTCATAGCTCTTTACCACTGCACCTCCAGGGCTCTCCCTATGTAAAAAAACACAGACAGGTATTCCCTGATGAATTGTCTCTGTGTGGAATAATGGAGATTGAGGGCCCTAGACAGCCCTAGAGTGGGGTAGAAGTCACAGAACATCGCTTGTTAGTAGTAACAGTTACATTAACTTTGTTTATGAAATCCAGATTTCTTACACATGCTTATAGATGCACATGTTTGTTTTTCCTCTAGGCTTAAGTTATTTTTTAATTTTTCAATGTGATTATTATATGTCTCATTCCATTATCACAGAAACTCTGAATGGCAGACAGGGCAGAGAAGTATTAACCCATTTTATAGATGTGGACATAAGGCAGGTAGACAGAGGGTAAAGTGAGAGATGAAGCCAGAACCTAAATCCAGGTCTTCTAAGTCCGTAGTTCAAGCTCTTTCTTGGTGATCAGATGTCAGTAATCACTGCAGAAGGAGAAAAAAAAAAAAAATACTTGGCCAAGCAAAACAGATTCATCAGCCCAAAAATCTTAGACAGTCTTTGGATGTACATGTTTGCCTTTTTTCTTAAGTTATTTCTTAATTTTTCAATGTGACTTCCTATTTCTCCATGACAGCACCTATAGATAAATAATACTAAATTCTTAATAGTGCAAGATAATAGTCCTTCCTTTGCTCCACAGAACTTTCCCACATACCTTAGTACATTTTATTTCTTGCTATTTATTTTCTCATACATGATATACCTCTTGTATTTATTTAAAGAGGCAGTTGTTCAAACAGAACAAGGGTATACTGTAAGGTTTAAAGTTAGGAAAAGTGTGTGTCAGGATTGCATCCTTTCACCATACTTATCCAGTCTGCGCGCTGAGCAAATAATCCGAGAAGCTGGACTATGTGAAGAAGAAGGGGGCATCAGAATTAGAGGAAGACTTACTAACAACCTGCCTTATGCAGATGACACAACCTTGTTTGCTGAAAGTGAAGAGGACTTGAAGCACTTACTGATGAAGATCAAAGACTACAGCCTTCAGTATGGATTACACCTCAACATGAAGAAAACTAAAATCCTCACAACTGGACCAATAAGCAACATCATGCTAAATGAAGAAAAGATTGAAGTTCTCAAGGATTTCATTTTACTTGGATCCATAATCAATGCCATGGAAGTAGCAGTCAAGAAGTGAAATGACACATTTGCATCAGGCAAATCTGTGGCAAAATACCTTGTTAAAAAGTTAAAAAGCAAAGATGTCACTTTGAGGAGTAAGGTGCATCTGACCCAAAACATGACGTTTTCAATTGCCTCATATGCATGCAAAAGCTAGACAATAAGGAAAACCGAAGAAGAATTGAAGCCTTTGAATTATGGTGTTGGCAAAGAATATTGACTATGCCGTGGACTGCCAGAAGAATAAACAAGTCTGTCTTGGAAGAAGTACAACCGGAATGCTCCTTAGAAGCAAGGTTGGGGAGACTTTGTCTCACATACTTTGGATATGTTATCAGGAACAGCCAGCCCCTGAAGAAACACATCATGCTTAGTAAAGTAGAGGGTCAGTGAAAAAGAGGAAGCCCCCCAATGAGATGGGTTGACACAGTTGCTGCAACAATGGACTCAAGCATAACAACGATTGTGATGATGGTGCAGAACTGGGCAGTGTTTCGTTCTGTTGTACATAGGACCTCTGTGAGTCAGAACTGACTTGAAGGCACCTAACAACAACAGCAAAGAGGAAACGGATTAATGATTATATTCCCCTACACCAGGGTTTTCCAGATTATGTTTTATGCACACCAGTGCTCTTCAAGGAAAATAGATTTTTTGATAAAATATGGCTGAAAAATATTTGGACACAAATTTATTTAGATATTATTATTATAGGACTTCTCAATCCTTATTATAAGTCTTCCTATGCTAATATGCATCAGACACTCAAAGAGGGGAAAAGAATATGCAGAACTTTCCAATTTTTTGACAATAGAATTTTTTTTTTTTTCTGGCAGCATGCCCATCAACATTGTGCAGACACTACATTCCAAAAAATACAGTTTGTGAAATGCCATCCTGCACCCATCACTAAGAGTGCGCTTGATCCCTACTCAACGTTCTTCACCATGGCTTAATTCTGGCAATGGCCTTTTATATGCATCTTGTAATTTGGTCTTTTAAGAATCAACTGGGGAAACTTAAGTTTAGAAAAATTAATTGGATTTCTGAATCTAGAAGTATAATAGATTTAGATATTCTGAACAAACTGGCTGCCTAAATGACTTAGACTTACAGATGAATTAACTTTGAAATATATTGTTGAGGTGACACAAAATAAGAAGTCCAAGAAGCCTGGTAGTTGAGCCAGTGCCAGCATGGGCTTTTGATATGAAGGTTTCTATCAACACCCTAAAGACCTTAAAGCTTCTTTTGATGGCTTCCTTGGTCCTTATGGAAAACAGATAGCTTCCAGGTCCGGTGAAGATAGTGGAATCAATAGAAAAGCCATGATTTAAAGCATAAAATTTAAGCATTAAAGAAAAATAAACTCTTCCGTGCAGAAGGAGACAGCAAGGTACATTGCATATCTTGACTTTAGTTCTGGGTAGAGAGGGAAAAATATATGCCCTGAGATTTCTTCATATACATGGGCCTTTTTTAAAAGCAGATTTGCAGTCCAAAGTTATGTTACCATTGTGGTCTAAAAAACTTCAGTTGCAGAATTTAGTTTAAAGTGGTCTCAGGTTGGTAGTTACTACAGATGTTTGGCAAAAACAAATGCAAACCCTCTGTGGAGGAATTCAAATTTAATTCAGGCCTCAAAGAATTTCCACAAATAAATTTTGAAGTAAAAGGACATTTTACCATCAAAAATTATAAAACACATCGGTACAAATGGCATCATGCATGGAAACCAGGAGAAATAAAAGATAGAAGATGTAGAAGCAAAAATATTTCAGAGGCTGGATTTATCAGACACAAAATTCAAAATAACTATATTTAATGTGAAATTATGGTTAGAAAAAACAAGCAAACGTGAAAAAATTGAATGTCTATAATGGAAAATATAATTGAATTTTCAAACTTGGTGTATAGTATAAACAGCTGATTGGATACAACCATAAGAGAGACCTGAAAAATTATATAGAACACAGTCAATAGATCGAAAATATAACGGGAAAGTGAGAGACAAAGAGGGAATCATCTGACAATAACAAAAAAAAAAAGCAATATTGAAAGATAAAATGGCTGAAATTTTCCAGACTTTTTGAAAAAGATGCCAGCACTTGAATTTAGGAAGTCTGGCATATTCTAAACAAGATAAATGGAAGGAAATCCAGACATAAACACACCAAAGTGAAACTGTAGAACCCCAAAGAAAAAGAGAAAATCCTAAAATATATGTTTTATTAGAATTCAGATGCATAAAACTGAAACTTCACTCCCAAATAAACTCATTGTTTGAATACTGTTATACGTTTGAGCTCTACAAGCCACAGGAAATCTGGTAAATTTTATTTCACTCAATTCTCAAGGGAAAAGAAAAAAATAAGTATGGTGTTTTTATAATTGTATATGCTGCATTATGTTAATAAGCACATTTCCAACAAGAGAGATCTTCAATTTTGACTGTTGTTGCTGTTAGGTGCCATTGAGTCGGTTCTGACTCATAGCGACCCTATGTACAACAGAATGAAATGCTGCCCAGTCCTGCACCATCCTCACAATTGTTGTTGTGCTTGAGTCCATTGTTGCAGCCGCTGTGTCAGTCCATCTCATTGAGGGGCTTCCTCTTTTTTGCTGACACTCTACTTTACCAGGCATGATGTCCTTCTCCAGGGACTGGTCCCTCCTGATAACATATCCAAAGTACATGAGATGAAGTTTTGCTATACTTGCTTCTAAGGAGCATTCTGGCTGTGCTTCTTCCAAGACAGATTTTGTTTATCCTTCTGGCAGTCCATGGTGTATTCAATTGTCTTCACCAACACTATAATTCAAAGATGTCAGTTCTTCTTTGGTCTTCCTTATTTATTGTCCAGTGTTTGCATGCATATGGGCCAATTGAAAATATCATTGCTTGGGTCAGGCACACCTTAGTCCTCAAAGTGACACCTTTGCTTGTTTGACTAGGCATCATTAAAAACCAAATCCTTTTCTTACAGTGTTACGTGTTTCATATTTGAAAGAATTTTTCACAGGTTAGCTTTTGGCTCCATAATTTCAATAATGTTTTGTTTTGTTTCTATGCACAGAAATTATTGTAAATCACCTAAATATATCCAGCTAAGTTAAATATATTACCCATTCATCACCACTTTAACAAGTTTCTAAAAATGTCCCTGGCCTGACGTGGAAGCAGGCATCACAGAGGGAAAGTCAGGGTGGTAGGTGACAGTGATATAAATGATGAGTTAGCAAACTTTCTCTGCACTGGGTCAGGTGATAAATACTTTAGGGTTTAGGGACCATAAGGTCTCTGTCAATGCAATTCCACCGTACCATTGTAGTGCCAAAACATCCATAGACAATATACAAAAGAATGAGTGTGGCTGTGCTCCAATTAAACTTTATTTACAAAAAGAAGCAGCAGGCTGGATTTGCCCAGCTCTGCTCGAAAGCAACTGAACTGAAAATATGCTAATGTGAATTTCACCTAAGTATCAGATGATTTGAACATTTATGGCTCTTCATGGTTCTTGAATGAATACAATTTAAGGTCTTAAATCTTAAGCATCACTAACATTAAACTCTTCTCTGGGTACAAATATTTATTTTAAAATTGTATCCTGTATGACTTTTGCTTTCTGTGACTCGTTTAAGGTCGTCCTTAATGATAGTTTTCTACCTTTTCTTCCAATAATTTTAGTTGTATTTTCCTTTCGTGTTTATGTCTCTATTCTCTGTGGAGTTTATTGTTTTTGAACGGTGTCATGTAGGGATTTTTTTTTTTTTTTTTGTAACATCTTCAATTTTCCTAGGAACATGTATTGAATAATTTATTATCGTCCCACAGATTTGAAGTGCCACTTTTATCATAATATTGAATATTGAACTATGATTCTTTTTCTTCCTTTTATTAAGATATCTTAATTGCTTCAGTAAATTTAATCTTTTTCTCTGTAAGGAATAAAGGCCTAATATATTTTTGTTAAGTAAATTACAAGATACTTCATCATTTCTGTGGCTTCAGTAAATACAGAATCTTTTTTTTTTTTGCCACAATTTTGAATTAATTATTGCAGGACTATATAAAGCTATTCGTTTTTTCATATTGATTATGTATCAATTCATGTCTTAGCTCTAATGTTTTGTCAGTTTATTTGTATTAAGTTTCAAGATAGATAATTATGTTGTCTACAATAAATTTTAAAACACCTTGGTCTGTGTTTATATTTTCTTATTTGTTTTGGTTTCAGGGCTATACTATTTTGTAAAATGACAAGGGTAGTAATACATCCTTTTGTATTTTCTTAAACAGTGTAAAACTTTGGAATTATCTGCTCCTCTGTTCTTTGAAGTTATACAGAATTCATCAACATTATGAGTGTTGAAATTAATAAGAAATTGAAGAAAATTAGAACAAGTCCACGAAAGCCAAAGTACAACCTTGAGTATCTCCCACTTTAATTTAGAGACCATCTCAAGAACAGATTTGACACGTTGAACACTAATGACTGAAGACCAGATGAGTTGTGGAATGACATCAAGGACATCGTACATGAAGAAAGCAAGAGGTCATTAAAAAGACAGGAGAGAAAGAAAAGACCTGAATGGATGTCAGAAGAGACTCTGAAACTTGCTCTTGAACATAGAGTAGCTAAAGCAAAAGGGAAAAATGATGAAGTAAAAGAGCTGAACAGAAGATTTCAAAGGGCAGCTCGAGAAGACAAAGTAAAGTATTATGATGACATGTGCAAAGAGCTGAAGATAGAAAACCAAAAGGGAAGAACATGCTCAGCATTTCTCAAGCTGAAAGAACTGAAGAAAAAATTAAAGCCTCAAGTTGCAATATTGAAGGATTCTACTGGAAAAATATTAATGCAAGAAGCATCAAAAGAAGATGAAAGGAATACATAGAATCACTATACCAAAAAGAACTGGTCGATGTTCAACCATTTCAGGAGGTACCATATGAGTAGGAACCAATGGCACCGAAGGAAGAAGTCCAAGCTGCACTGAAGGCAGTGGCAAAAAACAAAGCTCTAGGAATTGACAGAATGTCAATTGAGATGTTTCAACAAATGAATGCGTTGCTGGAAGTGCTCACGCATCTGCGCTAAGAAATTTGAAAGACAGCTACCTGGCCAACAGACTGGAGATGATCTGTATTGATGCCTATTCCCAAGAAAGGTGATCCAACTGAATGTGGAGATTATCGAACAATATCATTAATATCACATGCAAGCAAAATTTTGCTGAAGATCATTCAAAAGCAGCTGCAGCAGTATATTGACAGGGAACTGCAAGAAAATCAGGCCTGATTTAGAAGAGGACATGGAACCAGTGATATCATTACTGACGTCAGATGGATCCTGGATGAAAGCAGAGAATACTAAAAAGATGTTTACTTGTGTTTTATTGTCTATGCTAAGGCATTCAACTGTGTGGATCATAACAAATTATGGATAATACTGCAGAGACTAGAAATTCCGGAACACTTAATTGTGCTCATGAGGAATCTATACATGGATCAAGAGGCAGTGGTTCAAACAGAACAAGAGGATACTGCATGGGTTAAAGTCAAGAAAGGTATGCGTCAGGGTTGTATCCTTTCACCATATTTATTTAATCTATATGCTGAGCAAATAATCTGAGAAGCTGGACTATATGAAGAAGAACACAGTATCAGGATTGGAGGAAGACTTATTAACAACCTGCATTATGCAGATGACACAATCTTGCTTGCTGAAAGTGAAGAGGACTTGAAGCACTTACTGATAAAGATCAAAGACCGCAACCTTCAGTATGGATCACACCTCAACATAGAGAAAACAAAAATCCTCACAACTGGACCAATAAACAACATCATGATAAATGGAGAAAAGATTGAAGTTGTCAAGGATTTCATCTCACTTGGATCCACAATCAACACCCATGGAAGCAACAGTCAAGAAATCAAAAGATGCATTGGATTGGGCAAATCTGCTGCAAAGGACCTCTTTAAAGTGTTAAAGAGCAAAGATGTCACCTTGAGGACTAAGATGCACCTGACTCGAGCCATGGTGTTTTCAATCGCCTCATATGCATGTGAAAGCTGGACAATGAATAAGGAAGACCAAAGAAGAATTGATGCCTTTGAATTCTGGTGTTGGACAAGAATATTGAATATACCGTGGACTGCCAAAAGAATGAACAAACTGGTCTTGGAAGAAGTACAAACAGAATGCTCCTTAGAAGCAAGGATGGGGAGACTATGTCTCACATACTTTGGACATGTTATCAGGAGGGATCAGTCCCTGGAGAAGGACATCATGCTTGGTAAAGTAGAGGGTCATCAAAAAAGAGGAAGA
>NW_004444045.1:6977427-7084513 GCF_000243295.1 Trichechus manatus latirostris | reverse complement strand
GGGGCATTCAGTAGTTATTTTTCTCATTTATTGATTGTAGAGTTGTTTGTTTTGTCCCTTTTTAAAAAAAAAATTTGACTACGTCTGAGCAGGCAGACTGTGTATTCTTTGTTGTTTGCTCGTCTGTGCGCTCAATACTTTTCACGTCCTTCTCCAATTCTCTGGGTCAGACACTCAGATATGGTACGGCAGGGCAGGTGTAGCTGAAGAGGAGTTACTGGGACGGGTTGTTTGTGGCACTTCCTGCAGCCACCAGAGCAGGTCGGTAATCAGTGCAGGGTAAGTTCCAGTAGGCCGTGCTGTGCTGCTTGGTGGTGTGATGTCAAGTGTACGGTGCAGGTAGGCAGGATGCAGTGGGGAGATTGTTATGTGTGGAGCTAAGATGGATATGGGAGAGAGGAGAAAGGAATAGGAGCCAAAAACATACAAACAAAAAAAAATGCAAGGGGAGCTTGCCTTTGGATTGGAGAGATGAGAGACTATAAAATGGAGAAAAACAGAAAGGGGAAGAGGAAGAAAAGAATGAATAAATAAAAATCAGAAAGGTTAAAGAACAACAAAGTTCCCTGGGATCCCACCGTTGGAACTATGAGGTCTGGGGAAGTCACTCTCAGTTGTTGCAGTACAGCCTGGCTAGAAGGTGTAGAGGTATACAATGCCAGGTATTCAGGGAACAGAAAGAGAAGGAAGATATAGAGAGATGAGAAACTGAGCAATGAAGAAAGACAACAAGGGAAAAAGTGGGAAAAGAAAACAAAACAAATTAAAAAAAAAAGACAGAAAAACAGGAAAGGCCCCCCAAAAAACAGAAAAAAAAAAAACAACAACGAAAAAAGAAATGCCCTCAGGGATCCCTCTGCATGTCTGTGGAAGCCAAAGGGGAGTCTCCTTGCCACACAGCTCCACCTGGCCAGAAAGGGCTCCCAACTCAATAAAAGGAAAAGAAAACAAACAAACAATTCAAAACAAACAAATGAAAAAAAGCCCCGGGATCCCACCAGCACGGTAGCCCAGACCGGGAAGCAGCTCCACAGTTGAATGGAGCTCTGCAGCCCCTCAGGAAGAAGCAAAGATGGCGCACAGAGCCAGGCACTCAAGCGAAAGGAGGGGGAGGAGGCGAGAGGTAAGCAAGAAATCAAAAGAAGCAGAAAAAAAAAAGCGCAACACCAGCAGCCAAGAAATGGCACTCAGAGAGCCAGCTAGTGCGGGCTGGTGTTTCTGGACAAGAGACTGTGTCCGCAGGAAGCAGAGGAGGCCGAGTGTGGGTGAAGAAGGGTAGAGAGTGGGAAAGCATATATCACAAATTACCGGAGCTCTGCAGCCCCTGAGGAAGAAGGAAAGATGGCGCATGGAGCGAGGCACTCGAGCGAAAGGAGGGGGAGATGGCGAGAGGCAAGCAAGAAATCAAAAGAAGCGGAAAAAAGCAACACCAGCAGTTAACAAATGGCACCCGTAGAGCTGCCCGCTCGGGTGTGTGGAATCCAAGCAGCCGGCGCTTCCCGGTCAAGAAACCGTGGCTGTGGGAAGCAGAGGAGGCTGAGCCGGGACGAAGAGGAGTGGGGGGGTGGGAAAGTGCACACCACAAATTTCGGTTGTTTTCTCTCCTGCTGGACGCTCCCTGAGGCTGCTTTCTCATACCCCCTCTTTGCTGGTCTCCGATAGGAGTCCAAGATGGTGGATCCGCGCTGCGTTAGCTGGTAGGGGACCTCTGCATGAATCTCTCCTCGCTCTCCGTTCTCTGTCAGTTTTCTCACTCCATTTGGTGCTTGGCTGATTTCTTTATCTCTTCATTTGATGTTTTAGGGTTTCAGGATTGTTGTATTCTCTGTTCGGCTTAGTTTTTCGGATCTTTGCTGTGGAGGGACGGTGTGGTGCTTCTGCCTAGAGCGCCATTTTTTGTCTTTTTTTTTTTAATGTAGCTTTTATTTCTGTTGATATACTCTCTTATTTTATGTCTATTTGCTTAGCTTTTTAAAAATAATTTTCTTCTTTCTTTGGGCTTATCTTAATGCTGTTTATTTTCCTCCATCTAATAATATAATTTTGTGTGTTTTTTTTTTTTTTTTTACATCTCTCACACATACATACTATCTTCACCATTGCTTGCATTATACACTTCTTAGGAACCCAAGAACATCTGTTTCATTTTTGGTAGTCCCTGGGGGGATTAGCACAGCATCTTGCGCTTTTGTAAAATCCTCAGTGCCTTGATGAATTGAATTGAATTAAATCATATTTCTCATTTGTACAGCACTTGAGGAATGTACAGGTTTGACTACTGGATCATCTATGATGCAAGAGCCGTCATTTCTTGTAATTCTAAATGAATTAACAAAATGGGTTCTAACAATCTAAAAATGTTATAATCTACCTTTAGCAAGGCTTCCTACACATGCCTCCATTGGGATTTGAGCCACCATATTATAACAGTGATTGCAACATCAAGCACCTGAAATTAATCCCTAAATAAACATGCATAATTAATGCAAAGAATCAGAGGAATCTCAATGCAAGACTATATCTTAGGTGAAGAGAGAAAAGGTGCTGGGTGGGTGGTCCCTCAGAATTGTTTTAATTTGTTGACTAGGGTTAAATACAATTTGTGATCTCTGAACATTTGGTAAAACCCATTTATTTTACTGACTAGCCATTTTGATAAGTTTTTAGGGAAAAGAAAGTCTCAGTTCAGTTAGAAAGTTGTATGAAATGCTGGGTTGATTTGTCAAGGTGAATCTAAGCTCAACTGTCCAGCCTTCCCCACTTCCTGTTTACGATGTCTTCAGTACCCTGTTGGTGGCCCAGATATGAGGATAACTAATTTACACCTGGGCAGGACTACATAAATATAGAATGTTAGATCCAGTAATAATTTAGGGATTGACTAATCCTATTCTCAGAACATTATTTTTGTCATTTCAAAAATGAGGAGTTTAAAGTATAAATACCACCAAAAGCATGTATTAAAACAATTCAGGGGTCAAAAAAGAAAGCAAAATTTCCAACAAGGAGGACATCTTACCGTTGTTTAATTGTAAAACAAATAAATCTTCATCAAAATAATTGTGCAATCTAGATTTCCTTGCTCTTACAAGATCATTAACATTGGATTTTAATGACTCTAGTCTTTGCCAATTCAGAACACTCACCCCTCTTCTGAATTTTACTCAGTTATTTCTAAAAGTCCCACAAGATGTATCACATACGTTTTTAAACAGTCTTTTCTGAAAACATGTAATGTAAATATTGCCTTGTTCTGGGATCCCTTGTTGACATCACCTCCTGAGAAGTCTCTTTAGGACACCTCTGGCTCCCACTCCATTCATTGTATGCCAGGACTGAGCAACATCAGTCCTAAGGGTACTATCTCCCCATCTCTTAAATGCAAAAGCTTTAGAAGTACCATGGGACACCTTGAGGCACTGAAGGGACACTGTGTTCCACAAAGAAGTATGGAGTATCTTCTCTTCTCCACTGTCTGTCAAAGAATAAAGCAGTAACAGAAATAACAGAATAATCAACAAAATAATGAATTAAATAATGCAGACATTGAATATATTCCTTAATAGGAACTCCAGTTCATTCAATCCCTTCACTCTTCTTCAGCCTGCAAGCAATGTCTCCCTTTTTGGTTATATTATAGCCATAGGAGAACAGAACTTCACATCATCACATGATAACATCTATCAGGAATAGTTGTGAATAACTTTGAAATGGGTAAAAAAGAATCATGCATGTAGTGTCTAGTGCACCCTTCTGGGTTATCTCCACCTTCTTCCACTATTGTCTTTGGGCTATTTACAATTCTGTAAATTATAAAAACTGATCATAATGCATATGATTCTTCTCCATAGAAATGCAAGTAAATTGTGTCTAGTGGAATGCAATTGATTATTACCTTTTGGGTATACCAGTTTTACATCAATTTGTAAATTTCTTTCAGTATTTTTGATATGTGATTTTTAAATTCTCCTTTAAACCAACTATAACATATATTCCCTCATTAATTAATGCGTACATAATCTCTGACACACGTTCTTTTTATATTGTATGAGAGTCATGATTTTACCTTTTTATTTTTTAAATTATGCTTTAACACATATAAAGAAAGAAGAAAGGAGTCTAGAGCTAGTAATTCTTCAAATATATTTCTTCTTTTTGAAGAAATTGTTGGTTAGAACTATTGATAAATGGCTATCTGTAACTTCAATGGAGACCGCAAAAAGCATCTAGCATTTTCAAACTCTATAGCAGAAAACTAGCAAGCAAAGAGTATGGCTTGTGCCTCTAGGGGGTCCAGATTCTTTACAAGAGCCCCGTGAGCTTCTACCCAACGTCCTTCTCTCCAGAAGTAGCAGACTAAGTCTTTGGGGCTTAATGGGAGAAAGAATGTCTTAGAACATGTGCTGTTCTCTTAATACTCTTGCCCCTAGATATGTGTATTCTGTTGGTCTTCCCAAATCCCCTCAGTAAGTAGATTTCTGGTAAGTTTACCACCTTAGTTCATCAAGCATTTTTGGTGGTTGAATACAGCTTGAGCTCAAGGCTGGGGGATCCTGATGCCTGGCATCTTAGTTATCTAGTGCTGCTATAACAGAAATACCACAAGTGGATGGCTTCAACAAACAGAAAGTTATTCTCTCACAGTTTAGGAGACTAGAAGTTCAAATTCCGGGTGCCAGCTCCAAGGGAAGGCTTTCTGCTTATGTTGGCTCTGGGGGAAGGTCCTTTTAATCAATCTTCCCCTGGTCTAGGAGCTTCTCAGCACAGGGAACCCCGGTCCAAAGGACATGCTCCATCTCAGCTCTTCTTGCTTCGTGATATGAGGTTCCTCTCTCTCTCTGTTCTCTTCTGTCTTTTATATCTCAAAGAGATTGATTCAAGATACAACCTAATACTGTAGATTGTGTCCTGCCTCATTAACATAACTGCCTTTAATCCTGCCTCATTAACATCATAGAAGTAGGATTTATAACATATAAAATAGTTACATCAGATCACAAAATGGAGGACAACCACACAATACTGGGAATCATGGCCTAGCCAAGTTTACACACATTTTTCGGGGACACGATTCAATCCATAACACCTGGTAAGAAGAAGGGCACCATATTCTATCTAGAAGCAGCCCACTCATGTGTCAGGAATAGTACCAAAGAGGAAATGAATAATCTGGAATTTCTTCCAGCCTTAATGCAATAATAATACTAGCATGAAAAGAAAAATCCTGAAAAAAGAACTAAGAGACCTAGTTTCTAGTCTTAACTTTGCCCAACTAGAATTTAAACTCTATGGTTCTCAGGTTTTTTAACTGCAAAAAAAGTGTAGAATTAGATAAAACCTGTGACCTTATAGTCTGACATGATATAATTCTATGGAATTTAATTCATGCATGGACCATAAATCCTTTAAAACAGAGTGGAATAAACTTGAACTGTTAAGCTAAACAACAGGTGCAGAGAAGCTGCAACATTTAAGGCTATTATTTTTGTCTTGGCAAGTGTTCCACTATCTACCCAAACTAACATTATGATGTATCAAAGCATAATACAAAGAATACTGGGCAAAGCCTTTGCCATTGACTAGTTATATGACATCAGTAAGTTATTTACCTTGTCTGAGTCTCAAGTCCAGAGGGGTTAGATTTAATGCCTAAGGTCTCTTCTAGCTTTAAAATATTATGATATAGGATGTGCTTCCTTATTACTCTCCTATCTCCCCTTGAGTCTCAATAAGAACTTAATGTTCAAAATAACTCTTCTCCACACAGTAATTTAAAGAAGTAAACAAAGTTAGAGAAGACAAAACTAAAGCAAAAGAGGATGAAAAACACAACATTCAAATTTTTATATTTGCCTTTACAAGGGAAGTAACATCCTTGCAGATCTAGATCATTGATCATAAAATCCTAAATTAATAGCCTTCTATTTCTTGTGTAATATTTCAAGCAATTGCAAAATAAATAAATAATCAGAATTTATAGCATTAATAATAATGGAACTAAAGTATTATATAATTCTTTTTATACAGAAAAATACATATTTAAAAAACCAATGGATATCTCATAACCACAATTATGAGAGGATAAAGCCAGACACGGAAGAGGATGCCTTGCATGATTCCACTTATACAGCATTAAGAAACAGGCAAAAAGAATCTCTGGTGTTAGAAGTTAGAACAATAGAGAGGGGACTAGTAATTGGACAGGGACTAGTGGGGCTTCTTTGAGACTGGAGCTTGTTCTACTTCTTGACCTGACACTGGTCATACAAATATGTTAATTTCATGAAAATATATATGATTCATGCACTTTTCGAGGTGTTTATTATACTTCAATTTTTTTCATTAAATGGGTAGGTACTTATATTGATCTGTTTTTTAAGATTCATAGAATGAATGAGAGTGTTCATTTTTATCACCTTCATATCATTTAATCGTAAATGATTTAATCACAAAAGATTTATTCACAATTTAACAATAATCCAGAACACATATAATGTTAATATTTCCTTCCCAATAATTTTTTCTTAAAAAGAAGACTGGAATAAGTTATATAAAAAACATTTTAAAATGGTTGTCTGAGTGGTAGATTATGAGATTCTGGTTTTTTCTTTATAATTTTTGACTTTTCCCTGAAGTTTCTACCCTGAACATGTATTAATTCTATATTCATACCAAAATTAAATTTGTATTAAAAACATAACAAACAAAGACTGCATGTGAGAGGAGAAGTTTTATTCTGTTAGAACATCCCCACATACGGGGGACAGATGGTAGGAAGCTGCTGAGACCAATTTATTTTTCAAGGTGAAAATTACATATTGTTGATGACTCCTTTTCTTTTTTGTAGCTAAGGAGTTTTAACAGGAAATGTAGCACCAAAACTGTAAGTAATACATTCTCATTTTTATTTTATTTTATTTTTTGGCGCTCTCTGTTTTCGCCTGACCTCAGAGGGTCACACAAGGAGCCATTGCAGATTCACATCAACTATTTATTTATCACTCTGAAACATTACCAAAGAGTCCGCACTCATGGTCCAGTTGGTACAACTCACTCGTTTTGATAGGCCTTTCCTTCTATTGCAGTAGCTGCTCACTAGAGAGTTGCAGATACCTTATTCTCATGTCCGTTTAGAGGAGTCTTTGATGCTAAATAACAACACTTAGAATTATGTTGTGCCACCTGTGGTTGATATTAAACATTTCACCTTGACCATTCAACTATCTAAATGTAGATGGAGTATGCAAATTAGTTATGAGAAACTGCTCTGGGTTATCAGCATTAGCCTCGTGGCATTCCTTCTCCAACTTTTCTCCTCTTTCTTCTATTCCTTTTTTTTCTTTTTCCTTTGAACTCCACATGCTGCTTGTAGATTACAAGTCTTCGATAAATCAACCTCTTGGCCCACATGAACGAGAGTCAAAGGTAGTAACTAATGTTATCCCAGGGAAAGTTTGTGCTAGAAACAAACCACAAGTAAGGGTACTAATTAGAATAATTATGGCCATTACAATTTTAATGTAACAGCATGGTCTTACAATGTGCTAGTATCCAGAGCTGTCACATTTGCAAATAGCATAATTACATATATTAAGATTGAGATCTCTTTTACTGGCTATGGAAAATGGTCCATTTCATTAAACTTTGCAAATATGTACACATCCAGAATACCGTATTATGGTATTACAGAAGGCCTGGCTAATACACAAAATGAAGGAATGTGGCCAAGGAAAAAGAGTGAAATGCTTATTTTACAAATTGAAAATTCACTTAAGATCTCAAGGGAGTACCCATCTGTGCACAGACTGAGTAGCTTCTCTTATGTGGAGAAAATTTTAATAGTGATGATGATATTAATAAGAATAATAATGCAAGCAGGAACTCTTCTGATTATTTGCAAATAACAAGTATTTTAATCTTATGGACTATGCAAAGGCATTTGACTGTGTGAATAATAACAAATTATGGATAACATTGTGAAGAATGGGAATTCCAGAACACTTAATTATGCTCATGAGGAACCTGTACATAGATCAAGAGGCAATTGTGCAAACAGAACAAGGGGATACTGCGTGGTTTAATGTCAGGAAAGGTGTGCATCAGGGTTGTATCCTCTCACCCTACTTGTTCAATCTGTATGCTCAGCAAATAATCTGAGAAGCTGGACTGTATGAAGAAGAACAGGGCATCAGCATTGGAGGAAGACTCATCAACAAGCTGCATTGTGCAGATGACACAACCTTGCTTGCTGAAAGCGAAGAAGACTTGAAGCGCTTACTGATAAAGATCAAAGACTATAGACTTCAGTATGGATTACACCTCAACATAAAGGAAACGAAACTCACATCTGGACCAATAAGCGACCTCATGCTAAACGGAGAAAAGATTGAACTTGTCAAGGATTTCATTTTACTTGGATCCACAATCAGTGCCCATGGAAGCAGCAGTCAAGAAATCAAACAACTCATTGCACTGGGCAAATCTGCAGCAAGACACCTCTTCAAAGTGTTAAAAAGCAAAGGTGTCATTTTGAGGATTAATGTCTGACTGATCCAAGCCATGGTATTTTCAATCTCCTCATATGCATATCAAAGCTGGACAATGAATAAGGAAAAACGGAGACGACTTGATGCTTTTGAATTATGGTGTTGGCAAGAATATTGAGTATATCATGGACTTCCAGAAGAATAAACGAATCTGTCTTAGAAGAAGTACAGCCAGAAGTCTCCTTAAAAGCTAGGATGGTGAGACTTTGTCTTTCATACTTTGAACATGTTATCAGGAGGGAGCTGTCCCTGGGGAAGGACATTATACTTGGTAAAAGTATAGGGTCAGTGAAAAAGAGGAAGAGCCTCAACGAGATGGATTGACATTGGCTGCAACAATGGGCTCAAACATAGTTCAACAATGGGCTCAAACGATTGTAGGGATGGCTCGGGACTGGACGGTATTTTTTTCTGTTGCATATAGGGTCTCTATTAGTTAGAACCGACTCGAAGGCACCTAACAACAATGACAACAACAACAGATTTTAGCACCTGCTTGAACTTCTCTGGGAAATTCCACTCTCACATTATCAAAGTGTGGCTAAAATGTTAGGGTGAGAGCAATATGAACTCTAGGTCTAAAGACAAGTCAGAAATGAGGTGAGGGGAGTTTTACTGTAGAAAACAGTGAAGGGAATGAGACATAAAATGGTGCTGATGAATTTTGTATTTTAGTGGGATATATGTACATATATAGATATGAGATGCAGATAGACAGACAGACAGATGGTGTAAAGGGTTAACGTGCTCATTTGCTAACCAAAGGATTGGAGGTGCATCAGAGGAAAGGTCTAGAGATATAATTCCAAAAAATCAGCCATTGAATACCCTATAGAGCACAGTTCTACTCTGACATACACGGGATTGCCATGAGTTGGAATTGACTTGATGACAATATGAATTCATACTGTAGGAATTTTCAAATATTTATAAAATCATACTATGCATAAATCTATGTGAGATGTGCAATTCTAAATTCAGCATAGCTAATAGCTTTAAATCTTCTCTCCTTTATATCAACTTTGTTTCTATAATTATATCAAATAAAAACAAAGCAATTGTACAGGTGTGTAAGATTTGGGACCTCTATCTCTTACTTGAAGTTCGTAAAATATTCTCATAAAAATTAAGACACTAAAATTATGACTATGGAAGAAGGAAAGGATAAATTTAGGTAAAATAAGCTCTCCATGCCCAAGTTTTCTCACCTACAAAAGAAATAATAATGGCATCTAATTCATAGGCTTGTGTGAGATTTAAATTTGTTGATAATCTCGGAAGAGTTTCTGTATTCGGTAAATGTCAGTGGCTGCTACCACCACACTCCTCCACTTGTCCACCTTCTCTTACACTTAGTCCCATGGGTAAACACTGAATTCTGTCTGAGTCTTGAGAAATTGAGGTTTTAGTGGCATTAATGGCCATTCAGACCTAGAAAATCCCTAATTACTTGTCTGAGTCCTGACTATCCGGAGTGTTGTCAGCCTGGATGTGAACGCACACCAGACTCTGGAAGCCCGGCGCCTTCTTTAGCTATTTAGCGCGTGTTTGGCTGCTGGTAACAATCGCCTCCTCTCACTCCAATTACTGCTCATTAAAAACTAATGTGTCTAAATGCTAGCGGAAATTGTAGCTAAGTTCATGGTGGTCTGTGACTCGGTAGTATTACTGCATTCTAGGAAGGTAAGGAAACTCCGGTAGTTCTTTTTGTGGAAAAATATTACCTTGCTCAGGAAAAGTACCCAGTGTGAAATTCATTAGTGTCTGGTGAGCAGATATGTGGAAAAGTGGCCAGGAAGAAGGACGCACATGTTTCCATGGAAACAAACATAACAACCTGACGAGAGTCTTATTTGGTTCTATAATTTTTAGGCATTTCTTTCTTAAATTGGCTCCAAAATTCCCTGGGAAGGAGGTCCAGAACTAATTTATGTACATTATGGGTTTTTGCTGTTTCTCCAAAGATCAGAGCTAGCTGAGTACAGCAGAAGATAAAGTAGTTGGTGAAGCATTGGGGATAAAGTACAAATCCTACCTCTCCATTGGGAGCAATAATTTCTTACTGTATAAAAAGCCAGAGTGAAAAGTGAAGTGAGATATGGAACTTTAATAACCCTATTGTCTGCCTATTTTTCCACTTTCCCATTCTGGCCACCTACACTCCAGTTCCTTCCCAACGTTACAGAGAGTCAACTAGCATCATAGCCCATGATAGCATATGAGTGAGCTGAAAACTTAGACAACATTGTCTCCAGTCGTTTTCCCCCAAATGAGCACCTCTTGCCATTCTTCCTTTACTCTTTTAAAATTTCATCTTATTATCATCATTATATATGTAATACATGAACATTGTAAAGGTATTCAGATACCATAGAAGTATACGAAGGAAATGAACCATTTTCCCCTTCCTTTCTCACAATCCTTCTCCTTATCGAGTCAGCCGCTTTTAGCAGGTTAGTGTGTAACCTCCCAACATCTCTTACCCATTTAATCACACATGCACAGAAAAGTACACACTTACGTGCATGTATATATTTGTGCACTTTTTAAAACACAATTGGGACTGTCTGCAATTTACTTTTTTCATTCAACAATATATTGAGGTTATCTTCTCAAACCCACACCAGCAGATCGACCTGTTCTTTTCCAGTTTTGTCAGTCCTATATTGTATATCAAAATCAATTTTCTTTTATATTATACAAGGATTTCATGTACAATGTAAATAATTGGAAAAAAGTAATGAAAGGCATAAAATGAAAAGTGAATATATTCTCTCATACTTCCTACTCTTAACGCCACTCTCCCAAATCTACCAATGTTAATCATTTTTATTTTAACAATTTTGATGTATATAGGAAACTCTATAGGGCAGTTCCACTCTGTCCTGTAGGGTTGCTATGATTTGGAATCGACTTATTGGCAACGGGTTTTACATGTATATGAAACCATGGTGGGGTAGTGGTTAAGTGGTATGGCTGCTAACCAAAAGGTCAGCAGTTCGAATCCACCAGGTGCTCCTTGGAAATTCTACGGGACAGTTCTACTCTGTCCTATAGTGTCGCTATGAGTCGGGATCGGCTCGATGGCAACGGGTTTGCAAAGGCTGATGTCTTTTAATTTTAGGATATATTATTGACTTTCTCCTATGATAATTTCTTCTTTCCATTTTCTTTCTTCTTTCTATGTGGAACTCTTATTATTTGATTGTTGTACTGTAAGTCCAGGATGGAAAGTCTTATTTATTTTTTTTAATGTGTTCTATTCTTTGTATGTCTGGAAGATTTCAAGAGCTTCACTTTCTAATGTTTCCCTTGCATTTTCCATATATGCTATTGTAGTCTAATTTCAAGACGTTCTTTTCTTTTTAAGTTCCTTTTTAGCACATGCTGCTTTTGTTTCAGGAATCCAATTTCTGTTCAGATTTCTCACAGGATATTCATTGTATGTGTTTGTGTTAATTATTATTATGATAGTTAGTAATAGTAGTAATTTTCTTTTGTTCCCTATAGCTCCCCCTCCCCACACACACAGATTATCCTGACCAGTGTCAGCTACCATTTATCTTTCTGCTTTTAAAATTTTTCCTTTGGCTTCTTCTGGTTCTCTTCATCCCTTTACTGTCATTTTAGAGGTTTCAGGAGGAAGTGGAGATAAACACATGCTTTCAATCCACCATGTTTGACTTGAAGACGGAACCGTGGTACTTGTAATTTCACTCCTGAAGTTTCTAGCACTTTCTCTTCATCTTGTGGTTGTGACATTTTGCCAGTATGTGCCTAAGAATAGATATGTTGCATTACACTGGGGGAGGGGGTGGACTTTGAGTCTGAACTCTCTTTTCTTTCTTCAGCTCAACAAAAATGTTCTTGCATTTTCAAAATTATTTCTCCTTTCCACTGTGTCTATCCTCTCTTGTAGTTCGCACTAGGTGGATGATTAATAATTTTATTATATCTTGCATATTTATTTAATTTCTTTATTTTGTATCTTTTTTTTTTTTTTTCATAACCCTGAAAGGTTTCCCTGAATTTATCTTCCATATCATTAACTTGATTTCCAATTGTGGCCCTTTTATTATGGATTGATATTTATATTTCTTATTGAACTTTTGTACTTACATTTAATTCTTTTGATAATAAAAGAAATATATTCCTATTGTAAGGAATTGGAAAACATACCTTTAAAAGTACATAGAAGAAAATAAATACAACCTGTAACCCCATATCCTAGAGTTAATATTTTGGTAAGAATTTTTATTAATGTAAGCTCTCATGCGTTTTATTTACTTTTTTTAGAAAATTGATTCATGCAAAATAGTCTTTTTAATTCAATTTTTTTAATTCAGTAATTTAATACTGTCATTCTGTCTGATAAATAAACACATTGTCATTTTTAATAGCTACATCTCTTAGCTGCAACATAGTTTATTTTTCATTTCTCGTTAATAGATATTAAGATTGTTTTATTTTTTCTGTATTACCAGCATATGATGATGAATATACTCATAAGTATTTTTCAGGGATTTCTAAAAACTCTCCTTAAAATCCTTTGATACATGTTGTGAAATTGCCCTCCAGAAAGGCTGGGCCAATTTACACTTTTATCTGCAATGACTCATTCACCAGACCCCCTTGTGATTTCTCCAATCAGTTAGAAGAGGGAAAAAAGACAATTCATTCTTGTTTCTAATTGAATTTTTGTAACTATGAGAATTAGCATTCTTTTCAAATATTTATGAGTCATGTACATTTCATCTATTGTGAATCACCTCTTCATAGTCTGTTCATTTTTTATCAAATTTTCTTTATTAAATTCTTTAATTACTAATCCTAGACACTCTCTTTGCAATTAATGAAACAATTCAAATATGTATAAAGAAAACAAATTGTCTCTTCCCATCTACTCACTCCTCTGTGACCCTTGACACTGATGACTGGAGTGTGGACTTCTACAACCTCCTCCACACCCGTATGCACCGACCTTCATGAAAGGATCTTTGTTCTTACCAAAATGGGCTTCACTATACATAACTCTGCAATTTGTTTTCTTTCTAATTATGAAAACTTTCAAGCACACATACAAGCACAGAGTAGTAACAAACACCATGAAAACACCACCTCCCATATTTAAAAATGCTAACACTTTGACCTTTCCTTTTTCATATTTTAAAGAAACGATCGTAGAGATATAGTTGGTATCTGACCAAGGACCATTACTGAGATCATTTCTATCATGTAGCCAGGGTGAATCCTTCCTGTTTTAGTTCTCGCACTTCATATCTATGTCAAGAACTAATTTGAAGAAAAAGAAAAAAACTTCTACTAAATATACATGTATGCAGCACAAAAAATATGTAGGATCGATTTGTGTATTTTTAATTTGCACAAAAATTATAATGTACACATTATTCTCTTAAAATGTATTTTCACTCAATATTTTATTTTTGAGATCTATTCACACTCTACACACATATACACACTTATCACTTACTTTAGCTTATTTTAACATCTGTGCGTAGTATTGGATTGTATGAATTTATCAAAAATGTATTATGGAAATTTTGGTTGCTAGCAGATAATTTCACTATTATCAACAAAGCAGCAGTGAGCATCCTTGTACCTGTCTTTATGTACATATATGTAAATGCTTTGTAGAGCATATTCCTCAAAATGAAATTGCTAGGCTATAGGTTATAATCCCCAGTGCCACTGAGTCCGTTCCAACGCGTAGTGATCCTATAGAACAGAGTAGAACCGCCCCATAGGGTTTCCAAGGAGCAACTGGTGGATTCAAACCACCTTTTGGTTAGCAGCCGAGCTCTTAACCACTATGCCACCAAGGGTCCTAAGTTATAGCATCTATTATTTCCCTAGATAATGCTGTGCTCATAAGAAATTCCTTTTTTTTTTTTTTTCTTTCTCACTAGCAGATCTCCAGTTTCTCATTTTCTTGTCATATCTTGGTATCTTCAGAGTTAATTTTTTTCTATATGTTGGGCATAAAATATTTGATTATCGTAATTTGTCTTCACTAATTACAAAGGAAGTTGGGTAGCTATTCATGTTTACTGATCCCCCTTGTTTTTATCACTTACGTTATAAAAATAATAATAACTAAGCACATGCATGCTAGAAGCCCCTGGGTGTATAAACGGTTAAGCACTGGACTACTAGCTGAAAGGTTGGCTGTTCAAACCCACTCAGACGTGCCTCAAAAGGAAGCCCTGGTGATCTGCTTCAGAAAGGCCACAGCCTCGAAAACCTATGAAGCAGTTCTACTCTGCACACATGGGGTCGCCATGAGTCAGAATCAACTTGAAGGCAACTAAGAACAGCAAAAACAAACACATGCTAATATAAAGAACTTTTATAGGATTTATTTAATAAACTTTAGAACAATTAAAATATCTATTCTCAAAGACACTTTTCCTTACTTCCTAGTCAGAACTGGGTATTAAAATTCTTTTTTAATCCTTGCCAATCTGATAGTCGAAACAAAATGGAATTTCATTGGTTTCTTTATTGTGCATTTCTCCAGCTATTAGTGAGGCTGAACATATTTTTGTATGTTTATTGGCCATTTCAATTCTATCTTCTGTGAATTGCCTAATCATGTTCTTTTTCCACTTTTCTATGGGCAGTTTGCCCTTCTCTTGAAAAATCATAGGAGCTTTTTTATTATTAACTCTTAGCCTTTGATGTGTTGGAAATTGTTTTTCGTGTGTGTGTGTGGGTGTGTGTGTGTGCTTTCTTTCTGTTTTCTCTAAGTATATGTCTTTCCATAGTCCAAAAATATGACAGACATTAAATATGTCTATATTTTTGTTTATGATGTCTGGGCTTCTATGCACTTGGAAACATCTTTTCTACCTAAGGTTATTTATATAAAATTTTTCTTAGTAGAGATATTTTTTATTTGACATTTTAATTAATCAATAGGGCTATAGTTTATTTTATTATGATGTGAAATATGGGCTTAAATTTATTTTCTTCCATATGGCTAGATAATTATTCCAATACCATTTATTAAATTGATCAACATTTTCCTGCTGAATTAAAATGTCATTTATTACACATGTTATATATATTTGGATATACTTCTAATGTATTTATCTACTATGGTGCCGATATTCCACTAGAAAATTTGTTGCCAATAGCTTTATAGTCAATTTTTTTTTCCCTTTAATCCAGAAAGGACATTTCTCCTCATTGTTCTTAATTTCACACATTTTCGGACTATTCTAAAATACTTATTATTCTATTTGAATCTTAAAAGTATATTGTTTTAGTTCCACAGCCCCTCAAGGTGAAGAAAATACAGTTGGCGGCCCAGCTGCAGCCTCACGCCATCATCTTGAGCCAGCCAATCAGCAGCAATGTGTGTGAGCTACAGGATGGCTGCCACTTTCCTTCAGCCCTCTAAATCTCCCAAGCATCGCTCTTATGACCCACCCTAATCAGAAACATAGCAGGAACAGAATTCTGAGAAATGTAGTTCCATCTAACCAAGCCAAGTTGACACATCCCAAAGCCACCACAAGAAGACAGATATGTGAACTCAGACTGCCGTTTGAATCAGAAATCCCTTTCATGTCCTATATAATCATTTCCAGGATATGTTTTGAAGTTGGGAGAAGAATTTGATGAAATACATAAATGCCTGTTCCTTAGGTAAAGTTCTTCCAAAAGCAGGCCCTGAACCAAGGATTCATTTGGAAGTAATTTATTAAAGAAATGATCCTAGGATAAATCATTAATTGAGTGAAGGTAGTGGAATAGGGAACTGGAAGAAGTCTAGCAAGGGTGCAGTCTGATTGTCAAAGTGGGAGGCACTCTGAACCATAAAACTATGCCCAGAATTTGTTATGCCCAGAGGCACCTTGGAAGAAAGGCCCAGAGATCTACTTCCGAAAAAACAGCCATTGCAAACCCTATGAAACACAGTACTACTCTGACCCACACTGGGTCACCATGAGTCAGAATACATTAGACAGCAGCTGGTTTGGTTTTGGATTTAGAGGCCAAGGATCTGGGCTTTTGTACACACAGATTTGTTCCACACACTGTGAGGTGAGGAAGGGAAGGGAGACCCACCCTCGCAGGCTCTTCTCTCTCTCCATTCTTTCGCCATGCCTAAGTGTCTCAGGTACAAGCAAGCAGGTGTCAGCATGCTGGAGTTAGGCTCTTCAAAACCGGTAAAAGGATCTTGGGCAGAGCACTACTACAAGTTTTTATTTCATATGGATCAACACTTTTCTATTTGACCTCAGAGCCAGCCCGTTTTCCCTCTGCAGTTTTTCTGTACAAGTTTACATTAATGAACACAAGAAAATGTTATACATTTAACTTCAAAACATTCTACTCTTTATAAAGAGAAAAGATTATTAGCAACATAGTCACAGACACATATATAACAAACTTCTTGAAATGCTTCAAACTTTAACAAATACTCTGCTTGTTTCCCTATTTTTTTTAAATATTATTAATATTGTGCCACGCTTTATGCCTTATAGTATGCTGGTTCATTTAGTTGCCCATAGAATTAATTTATGATGAAGTAATGATAAAAATGTTGATGCTAAAGTCAACAGTATATTTTAGAACATTAAACCAGTGCTGAGTTCGAAAAGATATTTAACGTAATACTGCAATATATTAAAAATACCTAAAACATTGACCAGTTTTTTTTTTTTTTATAAAAGTCCCATTACTACAGATGAAACATGGGAAAGATCTAGAAAATACCTGACGATTGCAAGGGAGGTAAGAAAGATCTGTGGTATTTTTTTTTTAGAAAATGAAAAAGGATGTAAGATCCTTAAAATTAGGTCCTAGAAATTTTACCAAACTTTCTCTTCAGAAAATGTCATCCAAAACATTGGTTTGCAAATGAGGAAAGAATTGGATACTTATCATATTGACTTTTAAGGAATGAGTTATATCATACTAACACCATCTTTTCTATAAGAGTGATAGCCCAACAGAGTTCATCTCAAAGGCAACAAGTTTTTCACTTTAAAAGCATTAATTCCAAGGTGGCACTGAGTATTAGGAGATAAACATGGTCTCTGCAGGCAAAGCTGACCTGCGTGTAGGAAGGGTAAGTGTCTATGGATGGATCAGTTTTTAACATCAAGAGCTTGTTCAGTGGCTAAAATTCCCATCACTGAGGTTATCCACTTTGGCTAAGTCTTAACAGATAAAATATTGTCTCTTATTAAAATACAGATAGGTTATTCTGGAATTTCAACACACAGATATATTAAGCCAAAAAAAATGGAACCCAAAGCAGAGAACTCTCTGATGGGAACAGAGAAGAGAGAAAGATCTAGAGGCTAAGGAACCTACAGAAAATATTGGACCCAAGTAGTGCTTTGAAGTCTGTATTTCTGGACAGAGATGGATGTCAAGAAGGCAATAAGTGGTTAAGGTTAGCACTTAATGTGGGAAGGGGGAATCTAAGAAGAGAGGTGGAGACTACTCAGTATAGCTTAGACATTAGGACTATGGGTTTAGAACCAGCTGGCCTCAGCTTAAATCCTAGCTCTTCCACCTAGCAAATTAATTAAAACTCTCTTAACCTCAGTATCTTGATCTTGTTGTTATTGTTAGATTCTGTCGAGTCAGTTCCAACTCATAGTGACCCTACGCCCAACTGAAGGAAACACTGCCCAGTCCTGCGTGATCCTCATGATGCTTGCTGTGTTTGAGCCCATTGTTGCAGCTACTGTGTCAGTCCATCTCGTTGAGGATCTTTCTCTTTTGCACTGACCCTCTACTTTACCAAGCATGATGTCCTTCTCCAGGGACTGATCCCTCCTGATAATATGTCGAAAGTATATGAGAGGAAGTCTCGCCATCCTCGATTCCAAGGAGCATTCTGGCTGTACTTCTTCCAAGACAGATTTGTTTGTTCTTCTGGCAATCCATGGTACATTCAATATTCTTTGCTAACACCATAATTCAAAGGCATCAATTCTTCTTTGGTCTTCCTTATTCATTGTTTAACTTTCACGTGCATATGAGGCCATTGAAAACACCATGGCTTGGGTCCTCAAACTGACACCTTTGCTTTTTAACACTTTAAAGAGGTCTTTTGTAGCAGATTTGCCCAATGTAATCTGTTGATTGATTTCTTGACTTCTGCTTCCATGAACGTTGATTGTGGGTCCAAGTAAAATGAAATCCTTGACAGCTTCAATGTTTTCTCTGTTTCTGTATGCTGAGCAAATAATCCCAGAAGCTGGACTATATGAAGAAGAACTTGGCATCAGGATTTGAGGAAGACTCATTAACAGCCTTCGATATACAGATGACACAATGTTGCTTGCTGAAAGCAAAGAGGACTTGAAGCACTTACTGATGAAGATCAAAGACAGCCCTCAGTCTGGATTATGCTTCAACATAAAGAAAACAAAAATTCCTCACAACTGGACCAATAAACAACATCATGATAAATGAAGAAAATCTGGATCTTAGCATGGGTGTATTAATACTTTCCTTTCAAGATCATTGTGAAAATTAAAGGAGATCACATACAAAATACTGTGCATACTGGCTGTCATATTATAATGACTTGATCTACCAGAATGCATAATTCACAGTTGTGTCTGGGGCTGGTCCTGATCTGCCCCTCCACGAACTTCCACTGGTTACTGTTGCCAAGGGTGATAGCACACCCTCATCCATGTTTCGGGTTTCAGATGAGCCCTTCAGACAGAGCTGGGCTGGAATCTATCTCCAGAAAAGGAAATACATCACATAGAAGTGACATAACATCTGACTGATGAGTCCTGGGGATTAGGGATGGACAGCTACAAAAGAAAAATTTAAATATGAATTTTCACTGTAGGGAGAGGGTGGGAAAGGAGGAGGGACACTTACTTTTATAACATCTTACTATGTTCTTGGCACTGCACTAGTCACTTTAAGTAAATTATTTCATTTGGTATTCATCACAACATAGGTACATAAATATTATTGCAACATAGATACTATTAACTTCATCTTACAGGTCAGAAAATTCAGGCTTTTAGATTATAAGCTTGTAGACTGTGGATCGAGAAAAATAATAAAAACAATACACACCAAGGAAACAAATGCAAATATAAAGCTGGGTTTATTCGAGAAGACATTCAGGGATGCCCAGAAAATGTTCCTGGGACTTGAAATTCCATATCTTTTGGCAGTTACAGAAAAAGTAACATGGGGCTGTTGCCAGATTCCCAACTTGTTACAGTTTGAGTACAGCAAGGTAGTAAGTTCTATACTGCAAAATATGGAGCTCTGCACTTGCCTGAAAGTTATAGAATTCATCCTTCCCTCTGGTGATTCTGATATGAGCACCTTTTTGAAGGAGTGTTTACCACCAATGTCCCACTGAGCATTGGGTGATAGCAAGTGGTTGCCAATTCTGAAAGCTAATTGTATTACTCATGATGGATGGGGGAGAAAAATTTGAGCACCAATGTCTTAGGATTTAATAGACTTCACCTTGTGTAAAAGTCTTGTCTTAGGCCACAACAAGAGGAAACATCAGGAGGGTGCTAGAACTGTATATGTTAAGGCGTCTTCCCTTAATAGTATCCTAAGTGTTGTTGAATAAGTTTCCTAAGAAAACTCTGCAGTATTCTAGGGTCTTATGAGCTCTGCTGTAAAAGTTCTACGGAAATGACACTGAGAGAATACAGTTGGGCTGTGGAGCTGCTGAGGGACCTGATAATTTTGTCCCAAGATGTAAGGGGACTGATACCTGAACAATGAGGTGACCCCATGAGAACTACCCGCCAGACTTTGGAGATGATGGGAGTCGGTTTTGGGAGGAACTGTCATGGCTGCCGACAGAGAAAGTTGATGCTTCTGTTGCCACTGGGATTTCTGCCCACCGGAAAAGTCTCTGATCAGTCCACTCATGGGCACATTAAAAATAATTCAGACTCATGCTTTTACTTAATTTTTATTTATCAAGCATTCTTTATATGATAGGCACTATGCTAGCAAGGAGCTGGGCCTTCTGTGAAGGGAAGATAGGTAGATATTGTGCTTACTGTCAAATATCTTGCAGTTAAAGGAGGGTAAGATGACAAAGGAAAGACTATAAAATGTCATAAATCTCATGACATGTTATAAGGAGGTATTATCAGAGCAAATAGCAACATTGTGTTAAGAAAAATTATTAACAACTTGGAAATAAGACAGAAAGGTGGGTGGCATGTTTTTTCAATGTCACACTGCCATCCATTTAACACGGGTCATCTATAGGACTATTGCTGTGTTTGACTTTGTTATTTATTATGGGGGAGCCCTGGTGGCACAGTGGTTAAAGCACTAAGCTGCCAACATAAAGGTCGGCAGTTCGAACTTACCAGCCGCTCCATGCAAGAAAGAGGTAGTGGTCTGCTTCCATAAAGATTTACAGCCTTGGAAACCCATGAGGCAGTTCCACTCTGTCCTACAGGGTCACTATGAATTGGAATCGACTCAACAGTAGTGGGTTTTTTATTTACTATTGGAGGTTCAGACTCCATGAAGTTACATGTTAACTTGCAGGTTTCTTCTGTCTGGAAGAGATGTTAACCACAAAGTTTACAGTTTTATTGCCCTTTAGGACCTTAACTTGTTTTGTCTCTAGCTCAATAAACGTATTTTGAAATGTCTTACCTAGTAGACTGTAAATACCCTATTCCTCAAAACGTCCTTTCAACTAGCTTTACTAGTTAATCAGTTTCCTCATTCATGAAGGACCTGAATAAAATATGTGATGTGCGTTCAGTCAATATTGGTACGAAAGCCAGTTCCTGGGAAGATGGGACTGGGAGTCACAGAGAAGGTGGTGAAGGATGCAGCAATCAATGGAAATCGACATGGTGCGGAGATAGCATAAGGCAGTTGAAAGAGTTTGGAGTCAGGCAGCTCTGAATTCAAATCCTGGATTCAGGAGTTACTAGCTGTTAATGCAATTGCTCAGTGCCTCGATTTCCTCATCAGTTCAATGAAGCTGATAATAATGACAATATCAAAGGGATGTTGTAATAATTACAGAATAATAAATGTAAAACACCTAGCCCAGTGCTATGCAGTGCTTAGTAAGTTAAAGCAAGTTCCTTTCCTGGCCATTCATTGGCATTACTCTGGGATTTTCCAAAGAAATCAAAACTGGAAGCTAATTCCACACGCTGGTATCTGTCATCCTTGACATTCCAAAAGAGAGTAAGAATTAGAAATTTCTTGTATAGAAATTATATACAATTTTCCACCAAAACACTTAGTCAGTTGGCAGTCCAGAAAGTCTAATTTGGAGCGCAAGCCAGCTATGTTGTTAGATGTCATCAAGTTGGCTCCAACTCATAGCGACCTTACATGTATCAAAGGAAGCACTGCCTGATCACGTGCAGTTCTCACAATCATTGGTGTGTTTAAGTCCATTGTTGCAGTTATTGTGTCAATGCATCTCATTGAGGGTTTTTGTCTTTTTCACTCACACTGTAATTTACTAACCATGTCCTTTTCTAGCGATTGGTCTTTCCTAATGACATATCCAAAGTAAGCAGGACAAAGTCTCACTGTTCTTGCTCCTAAGGAGCATTTTGGCTGTACTTCCTCCAGGACTGATTTGTTCTTTCTTCTGGCAGTCCATGGTGTATTCAATATTCTTCACCACCAACACCACAGTTTGAATGCGTTAATTCTTCTAAATTTTTAAGCCAGCTATAGAGGCTCTGAATTTCAACTCAGGTTTCAGATGTTTGGGACATGGTGAAATGTAAGAAAAAGAACTACACAAATAGATTTTCATCTCATTAACTCAAGCTTGATTCAGTGTTTGTGACAATTCAGATAAACATCAGCCTTGTGTTTAACTTTGCTCAGCAAGACTTACTTGAAAGATTAACAATGTGAGGGAAATTTTAGAAAGAATATTTAATATATGGAAAAAATCAAATACTATTTATGCACCTACCTTAGTTGCACTTAAAATATTCACCAAATTATATGTAAAATCAAAATGTTTTTATCTAGTCTTTTAAACTGGTCCCCAAAGGCTATTTACTAAGCTATACTTCACCACTTTAAGTATATGAAGTTAAATAAACCTAACGTAAATGAATATTGCTAAAAGTATTCTATAGTTTAGATTTTTCACTAATTTAAATCACGCTCCCCTGTTAGCCCAATTTGGCTTTCAGAGAAAGTACTGTTTTATACCATCTTAAGTACATATGAGCACTCACTCTGTGGCACAGTCTGAGGATAAATAAGTAATTTGCTTACAATTACAATATGCAGTATTGATTTTTTTTAAGACTCTTTAAAGGAATGTGATAGAGACATAAGACTAATACAGGTAATTTTCATAAATTTAATTTTTAAAACTTAGTTTTCTTGTACTCCTTTTACTTTTTCCACACAGCTTTACATCTCCTGGAGGCCAATAACTACATCACTCATTGTCACACTTTATTGTTCGACCTTATTCCCACCTAAAATATGCTTCCAGATGCCATTAATGCATCTGGTTAGAAAAAAGTTTTTTGATTCCCAGTTTTTAACATAAATAATAAAAATAATTAAGATTTATCAAACATTTACAACATGGCAAGCACTGTCTTAAGAACTTCATATGAATAATTCATTTAATCCTCATAATAACCCTATGACATTGTCATCGTTATTATTATGTTAGTTTTACCATCAACACCCATGGAAGCAGCGGTCAAGAAATCAAAAGACACATTGCACTGGGCAAATCTGTTTGCAAAAGACCTCTTTAAAAGTGTCAAAAAGCAAAGAAGTCACCTTGAAGACTAAGGTGCGCCTGACCCAAGCCATGGTGTTTTCAGTTGCCTCATATGCATGTGAAGGCTGAATGATGAATAAGGAAGACTGAAGAAGAACTGACACCGTCAGATGGTGGTTTTAGCAAAGAATATTGAATATACCATGGACTGCCAAGAGAACGAACAAATCTGTCTTGGAAAGTGTACAGCCAGAATGCTCATTAGAAGCAAGGATGGCGAGACTACGTCTCACACACTTTGGACATGTTATCAGGAGGGATCAGTCCCTGGAGAAGGACATCATGCTTGGTAAAGTAGAGGATCAGCGAATAAGAGGAAGATTCTCAACAAAATGGATTGACACAGTGACTGTAACAATGGGCTCAAGCATAACAATGATAGGATGGCGCAGGGCTGGGCAGTGTTTCGTTCTGTTGTACCTACGGTCACTATGAGTCGGAACAGACTTGACGGCACCTAACAACAACAGTTTTACAGATAAGACAACACAGAATCTAAATAAATCACCCAAGTTTGAACTCAAGCAGTCTAGCTTAAAAGACGGCACTCTGGCTTCTGTTCATTTGACCTCCAGTTTTTGGTACTTGACCTAGCAGCTTACCTGCCAATCCTGGGATTTGTCAGCCTCCCCAGTCTGTGAGTTAGCGGCCTGCCATTTTCCCTATCAGTCTTGGGATTCATCAACCTCCTCAGCCTGTGAGCTAGAGGCCTGCTGTCTGACTTGGGTTTGGGGGTTCACCAGCCCCTGCAGCTACATGAGTCAGGAGACGCCTCCAGCCTGAACCACGGACTTGGGACTTTCCAACCTTTATAATCTAGTGAACTATTTCCTTGATATATGTTTCTCTTGTATATATATATTTATATGCTTCACTGGTTTTTCTTCTCTAGAGATCCCAGCCTAAGACACCTACACTCCCCAAATATTATTCCACCCAAACCAGTTAAAACTAAGACACTTTTCCTTAGAAAAGGAACACATAAAATAGCCAGTTTTACATTTTTCCCAGTAACATGTAGTATTAGGATATGGAACATCTTATCAGGAAACCCTGGTTGGTTAAGAGCTACGGCTGCTAACCAAAAGGTCAACAGTTAGAATCCAACAGGCACTCCTTGCAGACTCTATGGGGCAGCTCTACTCTGCCCTATAGGGTCGCTATGAGTTGGAATCGACTCAAAGGCAACGGGTTTGGTTTTGTTTTTTTCTTTCCACGTTATTAAGTATATTCATACATACAAGCAATTTGTGAATTACTCCTATTCATTTTTATTTCAAAATAAATGAAATCTATGTAAGTGTATATCTCTGTATGTGTCTACATCTATATATAGATATTCTGTACCGATTTTATACCTGTAATCTTTTTTATTAAAAGTATGATAGTAAAGAGCAGGGAACTGGGATCTTAAAACTAGAGAATTGTTTCTTATGACAGATCTATGAGATTACAAACGAAAAAAGAAGATCAAATTAATTAAAACCAAACGTATTGTCATCCAGTCAATTCTGACTCAATTAACTAGGGGACATAAATATAGTATAAATGCCTGTGACATGTGACCCCACTATTAATGGAGTAACATGGGCCTCATAAGATATTTCAGTTCCCCCAACTGCTATGAGATAATTTTTGAAGTCCTATACATTCTATAAGGTGGCGCAATGGTTAAAGCTGCTCAGCTGCTAACCAAAAGGTTGGCGGCTTGAACTCATCAGGTGCTCCATGGAGGAAAGATGTGGCAGTCTGCTTCTGTAAAGATTACAGCCTTGAAAACGCTATGGGCAGTTTTACTGTGTCCTATCGAGTTTTTTTTTTTTTTTTTTGAGCTCTGGTGGCACAGTAGTTAAAGAGCTTGGCTGCTAACCAGAAGGTCAGCAGTTCAAATCCATGAGCCACTCCTTGGAAACCCTATGGGGCAGTTCTACTCTGTCCTATAGGGTAGCTATGAGTCAGAATTGATTTGATGGCAACAGGTTTTTTTACAGGTATCGGGTTTTTTGGGTATAGGGTCGCTATGAGTAGGAATCGACTCAACAGCAGTGGGGTTTGGTTTATACGTTCTATATTTATATAAAGCCAAATTTGGTATTCTTGTTTGTCCTCCATCTCAAACTTTGTACATTCGTGTGTATGCACGTGTATGAATGTCTGAGTGTTTATGTATGTAAACGTTTATTATACAATGCTTGGTGTATTTTAAAAAATATTTTCGATGCTCAATAAGGTCTTGTTATACACATCATTAAGATGAACAATAGATAATATGGCAAAATAGAAAGAACATGGACATTAGAGCCAGCCAGACCTGGGTTTGAATCTTAGCTCTGACAAAGAGAACCCCAAAATTATATGAGGCATTTGGTATAAAATGAGGACCTGGGCCCAGGCCTGAGAACAAATCTGATTTTAAGACAGCAGTTTTTCTTTCCTGTGTTTATCCTTTAGTCATCCTTAGAAACATACCCTGAAAGAACTATTTTTCTCTGTGGTCAAGCAGATGCAGGATGTCACAGCCTGTCTGCAGAGAGTCTTAACACACAGTACTAATGAAAAAGCTCCTTTATAATGGACCCCCAGAAAAGACATGTTTGAGGAAGCAGTTTAATAGCATGTTCCCAGAAAAGCATGTCCTGTCGTTGTCCCGTGATCCCCCTTGTCCCCTTGCCTGCATGTACCCCTGCAATCTATGACAAATTGCCAACCTCTGGAGTCCACCTATACTTTACTGTATGTCACTAACAAGCCCCCGCTTTGAGAAAGCCCACCTCTAACTTCCCTGATTGCCTGAAACCAACCAGAATATTGTTGCCTCCACTGTGTGAATTCTATGAAAATGTTTGTGTGATTGTTGTGCCTAGGACTCCATGATTTCATTTTCACAGCCACGTAGTTCCCACTTCAAACTGTTTTTAATCCTTTAACAAACCTCTCTGTTTTACTCTAAAACCGCTTTCGAGTTTTCTCTACTACAGCTCTGCTACTCAGCAACCGCAGGATCTTAGGACAGCTATTTAACCTACATCAGCAATCAGGGAAATGTAAATTAAAATGTCACAATAAGAAACCATTTTTTATCCACCAGATTGACAAACATTTTTAAATTTGACAAAGAAAATTATTGGCAAAATTGTATAATTTTTTTTAATAAAAGGACTCTTGTACACTGCAAGAAAACAATTTGAAGATGCACATAGCCCATGATCTAACAGTTCACTGCTAGGTATAAATCTGGGATAATATTGTGTGCTTGTGCACCAGGAGACATCTTAACAGCCTAGCTTGTAATAGCAAAAAAACTAGAAACAGACCGAATGTCCATTAACAAGGGAATGGACCACCAAATTGTCATGTACCCATATAATAGGACATCATTCAGCATACACGTAAGGATCTAGACACCAACATATAAACATGTATAAATCTTAATTGTTAAATCCCAGGAGTATAAAGTGGAGGGAAAAAAAACAAGTCCCAAAATAATACACAAAATTTAACATTATTTATATAAAGTTTAAATACTTACAATACTAAACAATGTATCATTGTTGATACAGTTATATGTATCATAAACAATACACAGTTTATATATTAATACATATTTTAACATATATTCCTATATTTATGTATTTGCATTTTTATAAGGAACCCTGATAGTGCAATGGTTAAGCACTGGGCTGCTAATGGTAAGATCAGCTATCCAAACCCACCCAGTGGCTCCTCGGGGAAAAAGACCTAAAGATCTGCTCCTGTAAAGATTACAGTCTAGAAAACCCTATGGGGCAGTTCTATTATGTCCTATAGGATTGCTATGATATATTTTGTATATAATGCGAGTTTTATGCATATATGCAGATATTATATACATGGAGAGGAAATTTAGAATAATATTTATATCTGGGAGTAGGGAGGTGGGGGGCTTCAATGTTGTTGGCAGTGTTTAATTCTTAATCTGGGAATTATATCATGTATCAATATTTATGTCATAGTCTGTTTATATTCTCCTATGTGCATGAAAAAATTAATTATTTTTAGCAAAAAAGCAGATTGATAAAATAATTATATTTTAAGTCAATCAATTTATACTCATAAGGTAGATAAACCTGGGAATTCCATGATCTCGTATAACTGGAAACAATCTTGGATCAAGAAAATCAATAGTTCTGAGTTGAGGCTCGAACAATGACATGAACTAGTAGCATGAGGTTGGACAAATGACACTCTAGCAGCTCTGAATGTACCTCAGATGGAAAATTGGAGAAGGGGCTGAATCTGGTTGGAAGGCTATGTAGACTAGCTAAAATTTAATGCTACTTTGAGTTCCAGCATTGCACGCTGCCATGAATCCATTCTTTACAACCTTTTGGAGAATTTCTAGAGCTGTTTTTCAATTCTCAGCAATACATTTTTTTTGTGGAAGAGTTTTATACAGTATTATGGGAGTTGATGAAAACAAATATTAATCATTTTATATGGTAGGGCAACAGCTAAACATATTTATATTCCTTTCTGTTTTGTAACCTGTGAAACATTAATTAAGTTCAGTGATTATGAAAGATCTTTTCTTAGCAAGCATAGCATTCTAAATGAATTCTCTTGCATTACAGAGTTTATTTTATAGAGGGTCACTGACAAAGAGTGAAAAACAATACTAGCTAACACTTTCTATCATCTTTATTAAAGTACATATTGTAAAGAAAAATCTATTTTTAAAATAAGAAAATGCAATAGAAAGCTTTGCTCAATGCTTTTGAACGTAATTCTGTTCTACACTGTGGCTGGTAAAGTTTGAGAAGCAAAATGGGGAAACGAGAAGGAAACAAGTAGGAGATAATGAAGAGAGAGGCAGTTGAAAATAATTTGCACAGGAAGATGTTAAAAACCAAAATGGTGGGGGAAAGACAGAGAGTATACGTATATAAGATACACAAACAAACAAACGAATTATATATATACATATATATATAATCATGAAATCATTTATCCCATCTCATACTCTAGTCTAGTCTACCTTGAACAGTCTAAAAAATTATTATATTGCGACCAAAAAATTACTTGGGGCCATCAAATACCACCTCCTCCAATACCCTTGCCCTGTACCACAGTTTCGCTTTTGATCCTCAGTTTCCTTCCATGCTTCAGTCCTGCTTATTCCCTTTCTCTGGTTCCTTTCAAAGTTGACAGAAGTAACCTTGGCTCACGTTTCTAACAGTATATATTCATGCCTGTAAAATGCTCACAAAAGTTTGTCTGTCTTTTCCTTATATTAAAAACAAACAAACAAAAACCAATTTTTCCCCCCTCTGCTCTGTAGAGTTTCATGAATGTTATTCTGGCATAGTGTTTTGTTATTATATTAAGCCTTCTGTGGACTTGTAAAGAGAAATAAAGACATAACTAATCTCTTTGTCGGAAACCCTGGTGGCATAGTAGTTAAGTGCTATGGCTGCTAACCAAAAGGTAAGCAGTTGGAATCCACCAGGCACTACTTGGAAAACTCTATGGGGCAGTTCTACTCTCTCCTCGGACTCAACAGCAACGGGTTTGTTTTTTTGGAATCTCTTTGTCAATCTCAGGATTTGTAACTGAGCAAGTAAAGCAAACCAGCCAGCCTTTAAGGAGCCTGCAAACCGCTATGTAGAATAAAGCATGGAGTAGGGGTTGGCTTCTGTTCTTAAGAACCCTTAGCAGGTGACAAATATGATAATTGCCTGTCGGCACATCTGGAAATGAATCTGCAAATAAGAAAATTACAAAAATCGATAAGATAGCTTATTAGTCAATAAAGTTTGTAGCAGATTAGTTAACAGTGTTAGCCTCTCATTATACCAGAGGCAGAGGAGAAAGTGAAATTCTAGTTTGCATCTATAATCAGAATGCTATCATCAAGCCCAGCATGAATTTTATGGTTTGGATAACGCTCGGTGTTCTACTGTGCAACCTAGTAAATCCTAGGATCCAATTCAATGACTTTTATTCCCAGTGACTCTTTGATTAGAGCCCTGGTGGCGCAGTGGTTAATAACTAATCTGCTAACCAAAAGGTCAGGTGTTCAAATCCACCAGTCGCTGCTTGGAAACCCTATGGGGCAGTTCTTCTCTGTACTGTAGGGTTGCTGTGAGTCAGAATTAGTGGCAGTGGGTTTGGTTTGGTTTTGGTTTTACTCTTTGGTTAACATGAAAACTCAGTCACTAAAATCTGAGTTTTCAGTTTGTGTCTTTCTGGACCTTCAAATTAAACACAATTGAAAAACTACAGGCATCAACAAAGAATGTAAGCTCATGAAATCCTACAGACTTAGGGACTGTCCATTCCACCTGAAAAGTGTGGTGGCAGATCTGACAGAAACAAACAAACAAACAAAAAAAAAACAAACTCATTGCTGTCAAGTCAATTTCAAATCATAGCGACCCGATAGGACAGAATAGGTAAGCCCCATAGGGTTGCTAAGGAACGGCTGGTAGATTTGATCTGCTGACCTTTTGGTTAGCAGCCTAGCTTTCAACCACTGTGCCACCAGGGCACCAGGTCTGATGAGACAGAGTGATTTTCAGAGGCAGACAACTTGTTAGTGTCAGAGCTAGAGAGCAGACCCAGGTGCCCTGGTTCCCAAAGGCCCACTCCAACCCTACTACCCACATTGTATGCCACATTGTGAAATGCTTCCTTCTGTTTTGTCTGTGGCCATCTGTAATCTTGTTCGGAGTCCTGGTAGTTACGCGTTCAGCTGCCAACCAAAATGTCTGCAGTTTGAATCCACCAGGGGCTCCTTGGAAACCCTATGGGGCAGTTCTACTCTGTCCTATAAGGTCACTATGAGTTGGAATGGACTTGACGGCAAAGGGTTGGGTGTGTTTGCCTGTGAAGTTGTCTTACTTCAAATTCAATAGCTGAAAAAGGTAAAACGGACTCAAACTGTGGCTGAGAGAAGAAAGCAGGAAAGCAGTGTTTTTGGCTCCATTAAAATAGATTCTCCACTGCACTTTCAGCACTCTCTAAAGGCAAACAGCATTTAGCTGGAGCCCTAGGGGGGCAGCTTTAGTAATTAGCATGCTGCTTTTGCCTCAAAGCAAAGGTTAAATGTTTGAACTTCTAAGCCAAACCGCCTTACCTTGCACTTAGGGAAAGGGGAGCTACACCCTCTGATTCAATAGGTGAAAAGGGAACAAACCATTTGATTTTTGAAAATGAATTAACAAAAGAACAATGTAAGGTGACTTTCTGAGAGATGGTCGCCTGAATTTGGGATCTGTTGAAATGAATTTCACTCACACAGATAAACATGTATTGAGCACTTTTTTTGTGCCAGGTCCTGTGCTACATTCTAGGGATATAAAGGAGAAAAAAGACACCACCTCTGTTTTGAAGGAACTTAGAGTCTAATGAGAGAAAAAGATACCTGAAACGGGATTGGTATATAACAGGGTAAGAGACCCTGGGTGGCACGAATGGTTAGCGTGCTCAGCTGCTAATTGAAAGATTGGAGGTTGGAGTCCACCCAGAGGCACCTTGGAAGAAAGGCTTGGTGATTTACTTCTGAAAAATTAACCATTGAAAACCCTGTGGAGCACAGTTCTACTCTGACACACATGTGGTTGCCATGAGTCAGAGTCCACTGGATGGCAACTGCCTAACTGGTTAATATAATTGGGTAAGTAAAATGATAGAGAAGTGACAAGAGTATAAAGAAGGTGCACACAGAGGATTAGGGTTTAAGAAAGACCTTTTGAAGCAGAGGTTGTCAAAACTGAGTCTTGAAAGACAGTGGGAGGTGATTTAGGAGATAATATTGGAGTCATTATTCCCTGTCCTAAAATGTGACCCATCTGGAGCTGGACTCACAAGGACTCACAAGGACACATCAGCTGGGCCCTGAGGTATAAAGACAATAGCTAGGATAATCTTGAAAAATATCTTTTAGGGAATCTTTCACATAAAGCCAATCAAACAAACACAAAAGACTTTCTACTCTTATCTTTTTCTATTAGCATTTAGTGAATAGAAAATTTGTTGGACCAATGAAGACCCTCCTGACTGTCATTACTGAAACCTGTACCAATGATTGTTAAGAAAAACGATTCAAAATGTAGGATCACAGTTTCTAGCCAATCTGTGAAAAGGCGAAGCTTTCAATGGTTTTGCCCATTTTGTAATGTCAATATATACCAATGGTTCTGTAATATTCCTTGGACTCTGGGCAGACATGGCTCTAGAGCATGCTTGCCTGTTCTCCCACTCTTGCCTATTCTGTAATATTCTTTGGACTCAGGCAGACATGGCTGTGGCAGCACGGTTGTCCATTTCCCACTTTTGCCTTTTTGAATATATGCCGAATAAAACTTTCTTTTTGCTTTACTAAACTTTGTGGTGTTTTTACCCTAGAACACAGGTCACTGGGTAGGAAGGACATTCCAGACAGAGGGTAAGGTATTAGCAAAGACACAGAAAAGTGAAATATGATGGAGTGTAGAAAGACCTGTGAGGAATTTTTCAAGATCGTCAAGTATTGTCTGAGCCCTGAGGGCATTGAAAAGGGGACGGAGACACCTTCCAGGGGCTGCCTGGTTGAAAACCTTGAAGGCCAAGCTAAGAGTCTTGATTCTGTCACATGGCACAGAAATTAAATAAGAGACAGAGAGGCAGGGAGGAACATTTGAAGACTATTGCAATAGTCAGTGTAAAAGCTGATGCAGAACTGAGCTAGGGCGTTAGTGATAGAGACGGTGAGAGGGAAAACAGTGAAAAAGATGAGACTTTTGGGGATTAATTGGAGAAGAGGGATAAAAAATAAGAGGAGGCTAAGATGGACTCAAATATATCAGAGATCATTTAGATGGCACAGAACTGGGCAGTGTTTTGTTTTGTTGCCATGCATAAGGTCGCCGTACATAAGGAAGCAACTCCACAGCGACCAACAACCGCAAGGATGGTTTGAGAGTCCCTGGGTGGTGCAAACCATCAAAAACATTTGGCTGCTAGCCTAAAGAAAGGCCTGGTAATCTACTTCTAGAATATTAGTGATTGAAAACCCTGTGGAGCACAATTTTACTCTAAAGCACAAGGGGTCACCATGAGTTGGAATTGACTCAGAGGCAACCCATTAGCTGGCTAAGACAGTTTTAATTAGTTTAGGAACAAATTTTCTGTTTTCTTTTGGAGGAAGAAAGGTAAGCACATCTTCATTTTACAAAGGGTAAACGCGTTGCAGTAGAGTCGATTCCAACTCTTGGTGACCCCGTGTGTTCCAGACTAGAACTGCTCCATTGGGTTCTCTTGGATGCAGTCTTTATGGAATCAGATTGCTTTCTTCCATGGTGTCATTGAGTAAGTTTGCACCGCCAACCTGAAATGCAAACTGTTTGCGCCACCCAGGGATCTTCTTACAAAGGAAAGTTGCATCCGATTAGGCAAAAGCAAAATATTTTATTGCTATTTTATGGAAGTTCAAGTGTGTGCAGAGAAGTGTGTATAAATGCTGAGTAGCCAAAGATGTGGACTGCAGTGGTTAAAGCTATTACCTCTCAGTTCTAAATAGATCCTTCCATTCTCTGCTTTATGGAGCTAGGACTGGAACTCTGCAAACTTTGTTCTCATTTGTCAGCTGGTATCCTCTGAGGGGGGCCAAATTGAGACTAGAAGACAGGTGGAGGGTGAAAGGTCTTGCTCCTTACTGATAGATTTGCTGTTCCTGTCAGAGACACTTCAGCAATGGCCTTTCAGCCTGGAAGTGCTAATTGGCTCCAGTCTCCAGCTTTTTTTCTAGCACATCCAGAAGCCCTCTCATCGTGCTTACCAAAAGGTACCAGCACCACCAGTGTTTCCTCCTCAGAGGTCTGAATCTCAGCTCAGCAAGGCACCTCTTCTGTGATCCTGAAGGATTCATAGGAAGCCAGCAGCATCCCCTCCTCAAAGACCTGAGGTCCAGCTCTCCCAGGGCTTCTTGTCCAAGCTTGCAGGTTCTGAGAACCCCACAGCTTCCTTCAGTGGCATCACTAGGAGGGTGCGGGGGATGAGGACCACACCAGGTGACACTCTCAGAAGGGGTGACACCAAAAATGACTGTCTATGAAATTTTTGTGCAGTGTTTCAACAGAAATTTATTATTTTTTTAAAAAAAATCCCTGTAGTTAAACAACAAAAACATTTTTTGTAAGCCCACCTTACATATATCAATATACCTACAAGCCTAAAACTCTATGCTAATTTACTTTTTGAACCCTCTAATGCCCTCTGGTCAGCAATATCATTGTTACCCAATTACAATGATGCTTCGAATCACGTGGTTTCATCTGCTCGTGGCTGTAAGCCTGCACTGCTGTTTTCCTTGCTGTGGGTGTTTATATGGTAGCTGATTTTGTCAAATTTTCTGGTGTTTTAGCTACAATATTGCTATAATTAGTATTCGTGAACCTATATCAATACTTGTTTGAGAATGAACTAGTAACTGAAGGAAAAGCAGGAATTAAGATTTACGAGTAACATTAGTACAAAAAATATTACTAAGGATTCTGTTTGGTCTGGTATGGGAGGAGGTCCATGGGGAGGTGGTACTATGAGTTACCCAAATGGGTGACACTAACCCTAGTAACGCCACTGGCTTCCTACTGTTTCCCACTGCACCCCCTCTGACGGTGTCACCGGGTGCGGTCCTCACCCCCAGCATCCTACCAGTGACACCACTGAAGGAAGCTATGGGGTTCTCAGAACGTGCAAGCTTGGAGGAGAAGCCCTGCAAAGATCTCAGGTCTCTGAGGAGGGTAATCACTTCCTGCAGTTACTATCTCTGTGTTTCCTCTGTGTCCCCTTTTAGCTTTTGAATTCTCCAAAATCTGTTTAACCAGTTCCTTATGTTAAATTCTCTCACCGTTCAGCCAAAGATTAGACAGCCCCCTAAAACAAAATGAGACTAATGGGGCACAACGGTCCAGGGACAAGGACTAGAAGGCAAGAGGCAACGGGAAAGCTGGTAATAGGAAACCCAAGGTTGAGAAGGGACAGTGTTGACAGGTTGTGGAGTTGTTGTTAACCAATGTCATAAAACAATATGTATACTAACTGTTTAATGAGAAACTATTTGTTCTGTAAACCTTCATCTAAAGTACAATAATAATAAAAAAAAAAAATTCTCTTTTGCTGTGATGCCCCCGCCCTTTTTTTTCCATTTCCCAACTGGATCCTGACACATTCAAGCTTAAAGTTAAAGAATTTATATTGTTGTCAGGTTGTGTTTGAGATGCCTATTCAGATTAAATTGGGTAAATTCAGAAAGTCATCGGTTTTAAGAGTCTGAAACTCAAGGGAGAGAATATAGAAGAGCCTGAGATATTTGTTTGGAAGTCATAATAAATAAGTGGTAGTTAAATTTTTAGAGAATATATAAGAGAGTCCCCACACCCCCCAAAAAAACACAAGTAAATCTCTCTCTCATCGATTCTGTGGCACTACTAAGCCTTTTACCACATTCAAGAATAAATGTTCCCCAGAATCAAACACCTCTGAGGATCATTATTTAACTTGTATTTTGTTTGTTTTATTAATGCCTTTTGTTGTGTTTGGCACAGAGTAAGAGCTTATTTATTTATTTTGAATTAATAGAAGAAAGAAAAAAGAAAGCTGAAAAAGATACTCCAGGTCAGAGGGGATGGAGAGGCTGCTAGTTGCTTACTGAAGATCTTTTACCACTTTATTATTAAGTAAGAAAATCATGATTCGTCTGGATTATGAACAAGTCTATTTCCCAGATCTCTGCAACTAGCGTATGGTCAGGTGACTAACTTATAACAAATGACAGGTAAGCAGAAGTGTTGTTTATGACTTCCAGGAAGCATCTCGAAAAGGAAGTAATTCCACTTTTCTTCTTCCTGCTTTCTGCTGTCTAGATGCAATGCCTGAAGCTCCAGCAGTCATTTTAGACCATGAGGTGACTTTGAAGATAATGAATCAGAAAGAGAGGAAGGAGCCTGGGTTTCTGATGACTATAAAGTTGCCTTCCATGGCCCAATCTGGCTATTTCTAGACTTGAAATGAAAGAGAAATCAGCTTCTTACTTATCCACTGTTTTTATTATATGTAGTACAACCTATGCAAAGGGATGTAAATAGGTCTTAAAGTTAACCTATAAGAGGTAGTTGAAAGCCCTATTTGACTTTTCTATTTATTTTTCACCCCATATATGCTTCTAGAACTTCTTTACATTCTGAGTAAATCACTCTGGTTTTGGATAGCTTTGGCTCTTATAATTTCATTAAATGAGAGGAAAGATTTCTATTAATTGTTCCTTGATCTACTTTATGGAGTGTTATGAAAAAATGCCCATTTCTTCTTCACTAACAAGCACTGTGATTCCTGAGGACAGTTATTATACTCCTCACATCTGCAGGCTAAACCCTCCAGCTTCTTCCTACTAATCAGCAATTAGACATGGTTTAAAATTCCCATTTTAACTTAATCCCCAGATGATCATCAAAGGGAGGGATTCTAACATACTATTTCCCAGTAGCTTTCTTATAAGACCCTGACTGCTATTGACCCTGGGACTGTAGGTTGTTGTTAGTTAACTGCTGTTGATGGTTAGTAAAAAAATTTTACTAACCCTCTACAGTAACTAACTACTGGAGCCTTCTGTTCCAGTGGAGAGCCAAGGGGGCCAGTGCTAAAGGAGAAATAAGGAAACCCTTTGGATGTTTCATTCTCCTAAAGATCATTTTCAGTGAGAATGCTTAAATATAGCAATTAAGGGTTTAATAGTCTTTAATAAAAAAAAAAAAAAAAACTCATCTATTGCGAGGCAGTGTAGCCTAGTGACTAATCTGGGTCCAGATTGCTTAGGTCAAACCCCAGCTCTGTGTCTGACATGGCCTAGCCATAGCTCAGTATCCTCATCTGTAAGAAGAAGTCTTAACAGTGGCACTCTCACACGGGTAATTCAGAGGATGAAATGTGTATGTAAATTCCTATGTAAAGATTTTTTGGCACCTATGTCTCATCAAAGTTTCTAAAAGGCGATATAACTTTTACTCCAAAAATGTTAGCTATTTCTATTCCTACTACTGGTGGGATTTGACACAGTGACTAATTCCTTGTTATCTGGTGTTCTAAACCAAAACCAAACCAAACTAGTTGCTGTGGAGTTGATTTTGACTTGCAATGACCCCATGTGTTGAGTAGACCTGCACTTCATAGGGTTTTCATGGCTTTGACCTTTAGGAAGCAGATCCCCTTTCTTCTGAGGCCAACGCCAACCTTCCAGTTAATAGTTGAACGCTTAACAGTTTGTGCCACCCAGGGACTCCATGGTGGTCTAATGACCTTAATAGTCTCTCAGATTCATTTCCTAAAATTTATAGTAAAAAAAAAAAAAAAATCACTCTTCCTGTGATGGTTTTCTCTTTTCCTCCTCAGTAAAGTTCTACTAATACTTTAAGACTCAACTTAAATATCTCACATTTCTTCTTGACCTTATTCTTTCCTTCACTGGAATAGCAAGCTCTTCAAGGGAAAGAACCATGTTATACTCATATTTAACCAGCTTAATATCTATTATAATATCTGGCTTCCTATAGATGTTTATTACATGTTTATTGAATGATAATGAATTATTGAATAATGCAGTTGTTTTTAAAACAAAACACTTATTTTATTATATCTCTTCCTTCTTTCCTCCTTTAAGGATAAGGACATATTTTTTGACACTGTGTATTTAATTTCAGACAGGCTAATCCTGAAAAATAACTAACATTTTACTATCACCAATCTCTGTGCTGTTTTACATATATTATTTTATTTTATCTTCACAAAATTCCATTTGACAAATGAGGAAACTGAGATTTTAGAGAATTGTAGTAACTTCCCTACTTTTACGTGACTAATAAGTGGTGGATTGATTATCCAAACTCAGTCCTGTCTGACCCTAAGTCTGTATTTTAAATCAGAATGCTACACAAGCGCTTCTTGAACCTTAAGGAGAATTTAACAAATCACCTGGGGAGTTTGTTAAAAAGCACATTCTGATTCAGTAGGTCTGACATGGGCCCAGAGATGCTGCATCTCTAGCAGGCTTCCAGGTGATGCTGATTCTTAGCACAGACCACACATGGAGTGGAGTACATGGTGCTGATTGCCACACCCCTGGTGTGTCTCAGCTGCTTTAACCTACAGGTCCTACTTGGCTTGGTCCTTGGATTGGCTTCCAGCTCAGCAGGGGGCCTGTGACAGATTTCCTTTTCTGTATAGCAATTATCTCAGGTGCAAAATGTCCTTGTCCCTTGTTTCAGGTCTGGTTCCCATCTCATCCTCTCCATCACCCTCTTGGCTTTAACCTGACATCTGTGTACTTCCTGACTCTTGACCTCACTTCCCAGTTTCTAACTCATCGCCCTGCTTATCTTATCTGTGATTCCCACCTCAGTTTTGAACATTAGCTGTAGACCTTCTTTAGCTCTTGGCTTTATTTTAAAATTTGGAGTTGCTAAGAAATAATTTTCGCAGCATGTAGACTAAACTAACATGGACCGCATTCAAGCTTCAAACACATATTACTGCTGGATATTTAAAAAAAAAATACAAAAATATATAGAGTCAGATTTGAAAAATGGTGAAATTATTATTTTTTCCTCAGAAATGAAGAGTTACTGTACAAGCTGACTCAGTAGCAGTCCAGAGGGTAATAGACTCAGATATAGTCCTGCACACTTTAGGGGGTTATGATTTAATATTCATACAGGAACTTTACCGGATCTTTGGAGTGTGCATGAGATAGAAAGCTAGAACTAAGAACAATGCACCAACTGAAGTCTCTGGAAGACCCACTGCCTCCAAGAAAAAGGAGTAGGAAAACTCTTCCTGCTGTCATGGATAGCAGCAAGAAAACTTGTCATCTGCCAAGGTATTTCAGTGGGAAGAAAAATGTTTTTTGTAAATCAAAATCCCAAGATTTCACCATGGACAGATGCAAAACTTGAATTTATACCATACATGCTACTGGTGCCCTAATTTGATGAATTAACAGAATAGTAAATTAACACCGTGCATAGATGTCCCCCCCTTCCTCCCACCTCCCCACAAACTCCTACTGAAAAAGAGCTGATAGTAGACGTTGCGGAGCTCAAAAGTTTACCACGGATAGATGTAAGACTTGAATTCATATCACATGTTCTGCAAGTATCACAATTTATTAAGTTAATGTGTCACCTGAACTCAGAGTAGTAATTTCTCCAAGGCTGTAAGCAGAAGCTTATACCATGGCACTCTATTCGGAAACTTCCACAACTCATGGTGCACAGATGTCCCCTGCGCATGTGTGTGGGCATGCACACATGGGCAAATGCAAACATACAAATGAAAAGCTTCCACTGAAGATGAGCTCATAAGAAGAAATTACAAATCTCAGGACTTCACCATGGAGAGATATAAGACTAAAGGTAAATTAACATGTGAACTAAACTCAGAGTATTGTTTTCCCTGAGGCCCCCTAGTAGAAGCTCATGCTATAACATTCATTTAGAATTACCCAAATCCATGGTACATAGATATCCCACAGAAAAACCAACTCACACTGAATATGAGCTCATAGTAAAATATTATAAATCCTTGAAGAAACAATCTACCTTGTATGTGACTTGATGCACTAAAAGCATGAGGTAATAGAACAACCTAAAGGAGACTGTAAGTCTATTTAAAAGAATAAATAAAATCACAATGAAAGAAAGGGTACTATGAAAAGATGCAAATAAAACTAATGATGAATAATACAATCATTAGAACTAATAACACAATGTATGCATTAAAAAGATTTGACGGAAAATTAGTTAAGCAGAAGAAAAAAATGAGAAAATACTGATAATTCAGTCTAGAAAAAATATGTAAAGGTGAAATTAAACGAAAAATCCATTGCTGTCAGGTTGATTCCAACTCATGGTGACCCCATGTGTGCAGAGTAGAACTGCTCCATAAGGTTTTTATGGCTGTGACCTTTTGGAATCAGATCACTAGGTCTTTCTTCTGAGGTACCTCAGGGTGGGTTCAAACCAATAACCTTTTGGTTAGTAGCCCAGCGCTTAACCTTTGCACCAGCCGGGGAGACTGAGATGTAAAAGATAGTATGAGGAGACTGAACATATGTATCAGTAAGGAATCATGAATAAATAAGAGAAAATGGGGTAAATGCAATATTTAAAAATATGAAAACTGAATTCTAGAATGGAAGAAATGCATGGGCTCTCAAGCTGAAGAAGCCCACCAAGTTCTGAGCTCCTAGACAAAAAGTCTGCAGAACAGCAAAGAAAAAGTTCTTAAAGCAACTACAAAGAAAAGGCTGATTTTCTATCAAAGAAAAACAAATTAGACTGGCAGCAGACCTCTCTGCAGTACAATAGTGCTGAGAAGATAATGAAATGGTGTCTTCAGTGTCTTGGATGAAATAATTGTCCACCTCAATTTCTATACCCAGCTCAACTGTCATTTAATAAGGAAAAAAATACAGACTGCTGTTTTTTCAATAAAACAAAGAATAAGATAATTTTCCTCTATAGAGTCTCACTGATTGATTTTCTAAAGGATGAATTTTCATAAGAAGAATATTAAATGCAGAAGTAAAGATTAACTAGCAGCAATAATAAGCAAACACACTAGTAAATATGAGGATACATATGCAAAATGATTGTAAAAAATAATGATAATATAATTTTAACAATGATTTTGGGGAGTTAACTAGAAAGTAACACTATAATAATGGGCAATAATTATGTGGAATTTGAAATGGCATGATTGGAATTAAAGTGTTCTGATTCCCGTTCATGGTTCAGGTAGAGGATAGAGATGTTGGTTAGATTTACATTTTTTTAAGGCAAGTGTATATTCAAAGAAGTCCTGGTGATGCAGTGGTTAGGACCTATGGCTGCTAACCAAAAGATCAACAGTTCGAGTCCACCAGCCACTCCCTGGAGACCCTATAGGGCAGTTCTACTCTGTCTTATAGGGTCACTATGAGTCAGATTTGACTTGACAGCAATGGGTTTGGGTGTATTCTAAGGATAAGGACAAAGAGAAGAGAAATAGAATAATTTCCAATTAAGAAAATAAGAAATTCAAGTGCATTACTTCTCTATGGTCACTATAACAAATGAACACAAGTTGGATGGCTTAAAACAACAGAAATTTATTCTCTCACAGTTCTGGAGGCCAAAAGTTCAACATCAGTTTCGCTAGGCTGCATCAGTTTCACAGGACCTCACTCCCTTTGGAGGTTCCAGGGGAGATTCTGTTCCTTGTCTTTTCCAGCTTCTGCTGGTGATCAGCATTCAGTTTCTGCCTCCATCTTCACGTCACCTCTCCTCTGCTTGTGTATGTCTAATCTCCCTCTACTTCTACGTTATAACGATGCTTGCGACGGCAAGTATAATCCAGGAAAATGTTCTTATCTCAAAATCCTTAATTGTATCTGCAAAGACCTTTTTCCAAATAAGGTAACATCTACAAATTCCACGGATTAGAACATGGACATATATTTGGGGCTACCATTCAGCCCACTATAATAAGAATAAATAAAACACAGTCTACCATATAAACAACAGAAAAAGAGAGATAGTAAGAGCAATGAAGCCAATAACCATTTTGTCTACTTTGAACACTCTTTGAAAATTTCATTTCCTCAACTTAACCTTTTACTCTGAACCAAGATTGGAGCAGTGGAAGGTATTAGATAAGGAGTCAGCGCACTATGGCCAGTTGGCCAAATCCAGCTTTCTGCCTGTTTTTGTAATCATAGTTTTATTGGAACAGCCCTGCCCATGTTTATATATTGGCTGTAACAGCAATGGGTTTGGTTATGGCTGCTTTTGTGCTGCAACAGCAGAGTTGAGTAGTTATAACAGAGACTGTATGGCCTACAAAGCCAAAAATATTTACTGTATTATCCTTTCCTGAAAAAAGTTGCCAAACCCCTGCTTAGATTATCCACCCCAAGCTGAAATAGGGAAAAGGAGAATGTCTTAGTCATCTGGTGCTGCTATAACAGAAATACCACAAGTGGGTGGCTTTAACAAAGAGAAGTTTATTTCTTTTCAGTAAAGTAGGCTAAAAGTCCAAAGTCAGGGCATCAGCTCCAGGGCAAGCCTTTCTCTGTCTGTGGGCTCTGGAGGAAGGTTCTCATCGTCATCAGTCTTCCCCAGGACTAGGAGATTCTCTGTGCAGGAACCTCAATTCCAAAGGATGCGCTCTGCTCCCGGTGCTTCTTTCTTGGCAGTATGAGGTCCCACTGTCTCTCTACTCACTTCTCTCTTTTATATCTCAAGAGATTGCCTCAAGACACAATCCAATCTTGTAGACTGAGTCCTGCCTTACTAACACAACTACCGCGCATCCTCCCTCATTAATATCATAGAGGCAGGATTTAACAACATATAGGAAAATCACACAATACTGGAGAATCATGGCCCAGACAAATAGATACATTTTTTGGGGAACATAATTCAATCCATGACAGAGAATTAGATCTATTAATTCATTGACTCTGTGTGTGCGTGTTTGTGTGTGTGTGACGCATATATATTTTGGATCAAAATCATTAGCAAGGTCTGACGCCTTCTATAGAACTGAAGTTATCTCAGAGAATTGACAATGGAAGATCAAATGGTTTCCTTCCTTGGATTTGGAAATCTGGATTCAGGATTTCCTTCAACTCCACAGAATGTTCTTAGACAAAAGATTTGCAGCTACTTGTTAAGCACATTTAACTGGAGGGACAAGGAATAGCAAACACTGCCACAGATTTTATGAAAGGTGTATATAACCTGGATTTTACTCCTAATGGGATGCACATTTTGGCTTCCTTTCATTTTTGCTACAATTGTAAGTTACCTTAAATAATTTTGGTGCAAGTAGATGTGTTATAAATAAATAACCATCCATGGCCAACACCAAAGAAAGAGAAAATGTGGAGCAGAAAAAATAAATCTCATAAGCAGTTGTATTTAAGTGGAAGGTCAGGCTTTGCATTAGGTTGTATTTATAAGATATTTGTGGAGTGACTTAAAATGCCATGGAAATGTCAATGATGGTCACAGCTCTTGAAAACTATAGTGTCAGAATGAGCTAACTTAGTTATTCCACTGCTTGGCTTTCACTTCTATGTAAAAGACATGAATACCTGTTCCTCAAGGCTCCTTGTCAGGCTCAAAGATGACAATGCTTTCTGGCCCAGGGTGCTGCTGACAGCTTCCACTGACGTGCCAGCTCAGGAAGGGTACAATTGGGCTCTCTGAATTTACAATAAGCATGGCTAAATATTTAGGAATCTGACATTGTTTTCGTCTACCAATTATCAAAAAAGAAAGAGAGAAGTTTCTATTTTATAAGACAAGCCTTCACATTATTCAAATTGATACTTGTCTGCACTGCCTTGGAAATAAAATGGAGGCATTATCATTCTCTCTGCTTGAAATAGACTTCTTCATAAAGAAACTGACAAATAATAGACTCATGCCACCCCCTCTCCATCATCTGTTCATTTTGCTTGGTCTTTCATCTCTCTTGCATATCTTGGAGATTCTCAGCAAAGGAACGAAGACTTCCCAAGAAGTCGTCAGTGACATCACTGAAGATGTGGTCAGTGAGCAGTGCATGGAAATATGGAAGAAAAACAGGAAGGGGGTCAACTCTGGACTCGCCTCCCCCAAAAATCAGAGAGCAAATTGATGAAGCATATCTAAGTTTATTAGACCCACGAATACAATCCCAACAGAGCCTTTATACGTAGTATCTCAGAAGACAGAGAACAGGGGAAGATATTTAAAGGATTTTGAGGACTGGGCTCAAGTAGTTTAAGGAGATCTTTCAAGGCGGGGAACTGACTGGGACTGGATAGATTTTTTTACATAATGCTTTAAGAGTGATGGGCACTGCAAGGTGATGGTCTTAAAGCTAGTCTTGATAAGGAAATTTTTTGTTTGATAAGTGAACTGTTTGCCCAAGGGATCAATTTATTTACCTAAGTTGAAAACTATTTGTTCCCATAAATTGGTTTGCAGAAATTCCCTGAAACAAACAGGGAAATTTTTTTTATTGGTTTACGGCTTTATCTTTCTGGGCAAGAGTTAAGTCAGGTTGACACAGGTGGCCTTAGTTCAGTTTTGGTAGTTACGTGCATTCAGAGGGTCTCCATTCTCAAACGTTTGACCCTGAAACAGAACACATAGTTACAGGTTAAGGGTCGCTACTGTTTCTCCACTTTTAGGAGTTAAAACTTGTTCATTACACCTTCAAATGTATTCTCCTGAAGGAAAGTGTCTAAAACTTGCCATTGCTTTTGGAACTTTGCTAGCCCCTACTTTTGTCTGGCCACATTCAGCTGTATGCTTATTTTTACTGTCTGCACTTGCCCAGCCCTCAGTAGAGCTGAAATTCTCTTCAAGAATTGACAATTGATGGAAAAAATGTTTTGCCTCTTTGGAATTGAAATATGGACTCAGGATTTCTTTCAACTCTGCATTCTGCTATCTTAGAAGAAAGATATATAGTTAGATGATATGCACATTGGACTAAAGGATGAATAGATAGTAAATGTTGGTAAAGGCATGCCTAAGCTGCATCCTTTACCCAATCCCTACACTGAGTGTCCAGTTTTGAGAAATGAGGGAACATATCGGACGCTTGGGCAGATGACCATGTTTTTGGAATATGACTCTGGGTGAGGAAGCTTGATATTTTGTGTAGCTTTGTCTTGCTCCCTCCATAAGAGCTGGATCATCTCTGTAATGCAAGAGTTGGGCCTTCTTCCACCACTGCCACCACCACAAGTTGTCATCAAGTCAACTCCAATTCATGGCAACCCCACGTGCGTCAGAGTAGAAGTGTGTTCCTTATGGTTTTTAATGACTGATTGTTCGGAAGTAGATCACCTGGCCTTTCTTCAGGGTGCTTCTGGATAGACTTGAACCACCAACCTGTTAGTTAGCAGCCCAGTGCATTAACTGTTTGTACCATCCAGGGACTCCCAGTCCTTCTTAAGTGTTATTAAGTCCATCTAGAACTACAGTACTTTGCTAGAGGAGAATTGTCACGCTTCTACGTCTCAGAGACTTCTGACCATAGGATTAGGCTCTTTGGATGTCGTGACAGTCAAAATCAGGTCTGAATTAGCCTTGGCCTGTGACTAGAAATGATGGTGCCCTTTCTTACATCATCTGTTCCCTTGGAGAGCATTGATGTCTTTCTTATTTTCATGTTGCTATGGATCCTGAATTGCTTTCTTTACTCCATCAGTTTACAGTAAAGTACTAACATAGCTCTTGGGCCTGGGCTGAAAATAATTTTTGGCAATCTGGCAATGATAAAAGGAGCCTGGTGACACAGTGGTGAGGAGCTTGGCCACTAATCAAAAGGACAGTGGTTCGAAATCACCAGCTGCTCCGCAGGAGAAAGATGTGGCAGTCCGCTCCTGTAAAGACTTACAGCCTTGGAAACCCTATGGGGCAGTTCTACTCCGACTTATAGGTAGTCTCTGGGAGTCCGAATTGACTAGACAGCAACGGGTTTTGTTTAGTTTTGGCAATGGAAAAATTTTCATGTCCTACCTGTGTATTCCACCAAGACTGCCAGGCAAAATCATTTCATCTCAACTGTATGAAAGGCCCACCAGAGAGCTGCCCTTCTGCTCCCATGCCCCAGTCTACTTTAAGTCTCATTCCCTGCTTATTCTCTCTCTTATTAGGTTCCCCTGTTCTCCAGCACATCAGGCTTCTTATCTTGACTTCCATCTTTGCTGAGCCAGTTTAGATTTATTTTTGTTTTTAATTTCACAATGCCAACCTAGACTCTGATCTGGCACTTAGTAGAGAGGCCAAACCCATGCCCTGAAATCATGGAAAGAAGACTTCCCATGACTACATCATGTCCAAGTGTCGCCTGAAGCACCCAGCTCTGCTTCTGCATGGTAGGAATCAGATACCACCATTGGCTCTATCTAGACCCAGCTAACATGGAAGATCAAAGGAAAGAGCTTTCAATCTGAGCTTTTGGTTTCTAAATTGGCTTTTCCCCAATATAATGACATTTGTCTTTTTTGTTTTGTTTTTTGGTCACCCAGTACCTCCTAACAGATTGTGGCGTGCTAAGTTCTGATGCTTGCCATCCCAGTCTAGAACTAGTTCTTGAAGGTTCCTTTGATGAGATCCTCTCTCTCAACGCCCCTTCAGCTAAGATGCAGCTCATTAAGTTTTCTTTGGGGATTCCGATTTCTGAGGGGAAGGTCAGAAGTCGCAGAGTTTGTTTCTACTAGTAGGGGAAATCGTGGAGTTGTTCCTGCTACCAGCACCATCTGGAGCAGCCTTGTTTCTGTCTCAGGCTTGGTTCTGGTGTCCCCTTTCATTGTCAGCCATTCCTTGTAAATCTCCTTCATCACTGAAGGTAGTCAGAGTCTGTTGTTTTCGTTTTGTTTTGTTTTTCTGCCTACAAACAAAGAACCTTCCCAACTCTTGTGGATTTCAAGAGGCTGTGTGTTAGAAAGTTGCATTTTGGTGCCAACTCGTTGAAGCTGCCCTCTTTATTACAGCCAGACCAGCCAGACCACCCGTGCCCTGTGCCAGTTAATTAGAATAGTTCTGACGTATCCTCAGTCAGTCAGTTCCCTAAACAAAGCTCTATAGGAAAAGACACGTTTACAGGAAAAATATTTTCTCTTAAATTGTACACTAAATCTGGCTTACCTCTGAGCTCAGGGAAAAATTACCTCCTTCACTTATATGATAAGCCAAGGCTGCAGTGGGGCCGTTTCAAAAAGCAGGGACTCACTATCAATTTTGGCTTGAAGCTAGCAGCTCCGAAACCAGCTTCTTGCTTAAGGTTAAGTTTTTATTCTTGGCTCTGTGTGTGTGTGTGTGTGTGTGTGTGTGTTTGTGTGTGCGCGTGTGTGTGAGAGAGAGAGAGAGATCGTAAAGACAATCATGGCTCAGTTGAACAAACCAGCAGTGCTTGTTCAGTTCATTACACCCTTTTCCCAAGGGAGTGCTGCTTTGTTTTCCTTTCATTTGCTTCCAACCTGGTTTTAACATCTCCCGTCGTTCTCTCTTATCTAGTCACTCTTTTGTAGTAGTGATCAAATGGCAACCCACATGGCACTGAGGTTAAGATTTCCCAAGAGTCTTGCATTGTTAGATTCCCCACATGAAGGGAAATGGACTTCATGGCCAGGGCAAGTTCACGTGTGTATACCAGCCCTTAGCTACCACTCACCTCCGCTTGGATTTTTAATCAGGTGAAATGCTGTTACTGTAAATAGTGAAGGTCATTTTAAAGAGGAAAGAAATCACAAAAGGCTAACAGTGAGAAAGGTATGTCCAGTGTCATAATGATGGTAGTGATCAAGAACAGATGCAGACTAATTATTAATAAACATTATCTATGTGGAGCATTACAATGTGTATCACATACATGTAAAATGAACATATTGTTCTCATTTTATGTCTCACAATATCCTTGTGAGATACATATTGATATTGATCTTAATAATCCCAATTTAGAAACTGAAAAAACAAACTGATGTCCCAAGAGTTTAAGTGACTTGTCTAGGCCAGAGTTAATAAGTAATAGGAGTTTGTCTCTAGCCCTTGGCTAGCCAAAGGACCGTGGACCAGCAACATCAGCATCGCTTGGGAGCCTGGTAGAAATGCAGACTCCTGAGCCCCACCCCAGACCTGCTGAAACAGAATCTGTATTTTAACAAGACTCTAGGTGAGTGATTCTTTTGCACCAGAACACGTAAGGAGCACTTCTCTAGTCTGAGTCTCTTTTATAATGTCATGGAAGCTTTAGTGCTTTTTATCACTGGCGACCTTCTTCTTCCTCAAAGCTTCTCCGCAAGGTCACTTTCTAGGAGTCTGGCCATTAGAGTGAGGAATCACAAAGTCTGGAGTCTCTATCTTTGGATTTTCTTGAATCTGAGAAGTCAATCCTCTTTTCTCCAATGGTATCGTTACTGGAAAACAAAAGCAAGTAGAGCTATAGAAGGGCCAAAGGCAGGAAAGAAGAAGAAAGCGTGTTCGGTAGATTATTCCCTGTTCCTTCTGATTTGGAGAGCTGCTCCAAAAAGCACATGCCATTATTACCAAATTCGGAGGAGTCTGAGAAGAGCTGCAAATGGAGTCATTTGCTGTCTGTTGATAACGTAATCTACCAGGGAGACAGGCATGATTTTGCTTCATTTGTCTCTGAGCTCTAGTACACACTGTCTGTTGTGAACTTTTCACACTGAAAAACAGTATGGCTTAAAAATGTGCAGACTTACATCTCTCGCTGGGAGATCCAGGCTAGCAATATTATAAGGAGGTAATTAGACTAGGCCTCCACAAAGATGTAAGGTATCAAAGGCCACTGACCTGGAAGCCTGGAGGCTGAATTCCATCTTGCCCAGCGCTTGCCCAGGTGACCTGTTCCCACTGAGTGTCCGTCGATTTACCTCTGCTTACCCTGAAACCAAGGAAAAATAAGCTGCAATGATATGTCAGTTGTCTTGCTCTAATCACACTTTGTTGTTGTTGTTAGCTGCTGTGGGGTCGCTTCCAACTCATGGTGACTCCCTGTGTGCAGAGTAGAACTGTACTCCATAGGGTTTTCAAGACTGTGATCTTTCAGAACAGACTGCCAGGCCCATCTTCCAAGGTGCCTCTGGGTGTGTTGGAACCACCAACCTTTTGGCTAGTAGCCTAGTGCTTAACTGTTTGCGTCACCCGGGGACTCTTTGCTTGGAATTAACTGATGCCTAATCCATGATCTGATTGCTGAGGCTCAGAGTGCTGTAATGGTTTTAGAGGTTGGCAGCCTCCCCACTCCCACGCAAACCAAACAACATTTGCCTACTAAGTCTTTTCAATTCCTCATATTTTACACCATCTCCAGATATTTCATTCTTCCAATAGTTTTTTCTTGCCAGGTCCATATTTTTTCATTTTAAATTAAAAGATTTTGTTTTGTTTTTCTGGAAAGTTCAAAGACATAGTGCTCCAATAGGATAGGAGCGAGCTGATGTCATTGGTCAAGAGCACATGTCACTTCAGTGAACATCTCAAGACCTTCTTCCCAAATAGAAGTAAGTTCGAGTGAACAAATATGGAAATGTTCACAATTTCTCCTCTAGATTTTTCTGTAAGCTTGTGTTCACTTTATCTGATATAACTAAATGTTGGGGAGGATACATATGATTCTGAGCATTACCTCTAGAGAAAATATGGGACTAACATGCCAGAGGCCAGAAGAGAAAGCCTTCATCACTGGATGGGATGATTAACTCAAACACCTTCCAATTAGGGGAGAGATTATATTTGCGGGCTTGTTTTCTCATGACTAATTTACTGAGTGTCACATTGTTTATTCTGGGGTATTCTTTTATGCAACCAACATTTACTGAGTACCTGTAATGTGCCAGAGACTGTGCTAGCCACTAGGTAAAGAGAAAACAAGATGGACAAGTCCTTGCTCTCAGAGCCCTTACATTCTAGTGGTTGTTGGTCCTTATGATGACAAAAAAAGGGAGGTTACCTGGAAGAGCAATACAAATGATGGTTTAGTATGGAAAGGGGAATGGGTTAGGCTAATTTCTGTGAATACTTTCATGGGAGCTGGGCTTAAACATGCAGTTTCTCTCTGCTCAAGATGCCAATATATATCATGAGGTCAATAAGCTTTGGGAGATGCTGCAAGTCGGAGAGTCTCTCTCTTGACTTTTCCCCCTGTTGGCCACACAGATGTCACAATTACTGAAGGTTCTCAGTCCCAGAAACAGGTTTTATCTAATTATTAAGATCTAGGTTCTTTAAAATAAAACATAAGGGGGTACTGAATGACCCTGCTTCGAAAGCTCCTGTGTTGCCCATCAAATGGATTCTCTCTAAGTGGAGTGGATCCTCACATTCACTCTGCCTTCCATGGAATAAGCTGTACTAGCCAGCAACCACAATAGCTGTCATCTGTCAGCAGTTATTACCTACCATTAAAGCTAAGTGGAGCTTTAATGAAAAAGATTACAACATGCTTTGTAAAATTCACAAACCATTTTAATGTTATCCCCTGCCAAGCTGAAGACACAGGCTTGCCTAATCCTCATATTTTACCTCTCGCATCTTCTCCTTCACCCTCATTTCCAGGTACCCAGCATCCATCCAGCTTGCCGTGTGAAAGCCTCCATTCAATTACTTAATGCAGAATTCAGTCACATTATACCAGAGGTTATCCTGCAGGAGTCTTTTGTGTTTTGTCTTTCCGTGTTCTGAAAAGAGTGTATATTGAAGGTTGCGGACCATTCTTCCTGAGCCGACAGCTTTACGCGGACTCAGAAGCCTCATTGTTCTCTCTGACACAGCTGGAGAGAAGCTGAAACAATGCTCTGCAATAAATAGGCTTTGTCTGCCTGTGCTGGCAGCAACTGCTCCAGACTGAGTTCATAGGCACTATGCGACTGTGCATTCCCCAAAGGCACTCCTGCACACAGCTTCTAAATCTGTCACCTTTCTATTCTGCTCTCTCCAAATTCCTCTTCTCCCTGGCCAACGACATATGACATAAACTTCTTTTCCAGTCTCTGGGGCCCATGATCTTTCTATTGTCGTGAGTGTTCACTTGCTGGGCTGGGGTGTGCTATGGGACTAAGTCCCCACAGTTTAAAAAATGAATTGTATCTCAATGTCCCCAAAGGTATATGCTAGTCAGTGGTTCTAAATGCAAAAATGAAGGATCTTGGGTAAAACCTATAAGCAGTGCATTGTAGATGCTGAGATCTCTGTGAGCTTTTGGTCATCTTAGAGTCTTCAAGCCCTCAAAATCCTCTGAACAACCACCTTACTGAGGAGAAGACGGACGGAGGCCTGACGGGAGAGGCTGGGTACACACAGTCGGCATCCATGCTGGGATCAGAGCGCAAGGTTCCTGCTCCCTGTTTGGTCAACTGGATTGGAGTTGTTAAGGCTAGAATTCACAGAGGAGGAGAATTTTGAGCTAGGTTTTGAGGGCAAATATCTATGTGGTATAAAAAGTAAAATCTTGGAAAAAACACAATCGTGTGTGTGAAGGCAGAGACACGCTAAAAGATGGTGTTCTGAGAACTGTAAGGAGCTCGGCCAGAACAAACAGGAAGTGCATAAACAGGAGTGCCAGCGAAAGAGACTGGAAGTCTTGGGCTAGAGTGTGAAGGGACATGCAAGCCCCATTACAGAGTGGAGTTTGTATTTATCTCACTGGAGTCCCTGGTGGTGCAGTTAACGTGCTTGGCTGCTAACCAAAAGGTTGGAGGAGCAAGTTGACCAGAGGTGCCTTGGAAGAGAAGCCTGGTGATCTACTTCCAAAAAATCAGCCGTTGAAAACCCCATGGATCACAGTTCTACTCAGACACATGTGGAGTCTCCACGAGTCAGAACTGACTCCATGGCAGCTTGTTTTGTTTTTATCCTGGTGGGCAGTAGAGATTTCCTGACGGACATGATTAGATTTCATTTTAAATAGATCAGTACACAGTTTTGCTCACACAAGACAATCGTCCTTGATATTGGAAATTAAAAATATCAAATGTAGGGTGCAGGCCTAGCCATACACTGTGGTGTTAAGAGAAGAGAGATTCAGAAACTCTCCAGAGTTAATAGGCTAGCTGGAAAGATAAATCCTGCATGTGTTAAGAGACATAAGAATGATTCTTTAGAAATGTGGATTTGGATTGTGCCACATGATTTGATATTTTTCATAAGCATTGAGGTAATGTTTAGGAGAGGAGTGAAAAGGGTGGCTAAACAGATTTTCCTAAAGAAAAGGAATTTCTGTTTGGGTTTTGATGGATGTGAGAGATAAGAATTTGTGAGGAAAGAAAAAATTAGAAAGAAAGCAAATATATGTGGGATACACGGAGCTGATTCATTTGGTTAAACAAGACGGGCTGTGGAGGTGTTAGTGAGAAATGACTGTAGGGAAACTTCTAGCGGTGAAAAGCAGTTGACTGGGGACACCGGCTGCCAGGTCATGGGTCTCACAGCTTTACCAAGTTACCCGCAAGACAAAGTTCAGGCAGTCCATTAGGTGGCTTGGGTAAAGATTTTTTGTCAAAGTTGGAATTACTTGTCACAAACAACTGAAATTGATGCTGGCTGATTTAAGCAGAAAAGGAATACCTTGAAAGGATTCCAGGTATCTCACAGACTTGCTGGGAATTCTGAAGAAATGAGTACTAAAAATGAGCAGGACTAAAATGAGAATAATTGGCCAAAACCATAGCCAAGATAAACCAAAACCAAACCCATTGCCATCAAGTTGATTCCAATTCACAATGACCCTGCCCCATAGGGTTTCCAAGGAGCAGCTGGTGGATTCAAACTGCCTAGCTTTTGCTTAGCAGTCGAGTTCTTAACCACTGAGCCACCAGGGCTCCACAGCCAAGACAACATCGCAGAAATAGTAACCTGGGGGATACACTCCCCCTGCTTCCGAACACTAGGCACCACAGCTTACATGCCCAATATCAAATTTGATTAGTAGGTGTGGAGCGCTGGTGTCACAGTGGTTAAGAGCTCAGGCTGCTAAACGAAAGCTCGGCAGTTTGAATCCACCAGCTGCCCATTGAAAACCTTTTGGGGCAGTTGTACTCTGTCCTATAGGGTCGCTGTGAGTTAGAATGGACTTGGGTGCAATGGGTTTGTTTTTTTTGTTTTAAATAAGTATAGAAGAACAGGTTGCAAAGAGGAAGAACCACAGGTGGCTCAAATTTGGGTTGGGGGGTAGACAATACTCAGGGAAGAGAAAGCAAATACTTGGCTAGGTAAAGAGTAGACGAAGACCATTCCAAAGAGAAGGAATAGTATGGGTTATTTTATGTGGTTCCAGTTGCTTTGTGTGGGGGTAAGCTTGATGGCTTAAAGGATTAGGAAGAAATGGCACTTGGAGTTCAAGTAAGGGCCCCTGCCATAGGCAACTTAGCTAAGTAAATCATACCAGAGAACAAAATAGGAACCCAATTCAGGTGAGTGAGCGAACATTGACTGTATGGGAGGAGGGATGATATGACCTAAGATCTTAGAAATCCTCTGGGCTCATTCTTCGTACCTGCAATATGAAATCTCCTCATTGGCAAAGCCAATGCCAGCCTTAATGTCCTTAACATCATTCAACAACCCTTTGCCTCGTCTTTGTCTGTTCCCGCTTCCATTAGGGATCATTTCAAGCTTTACCACGCCTCTCATTGTCTATCAACTCTCTTATTCTCTGTAACTCTTAACAAATTTCACCACTTATTTTGACTAAGGAAATTTGATCCATCAGACATGAACCATCTCAAACACAGCTTGTCTACTTACAAACATATAACATGTACCACCATTTCCCTCTTTCTTCAAGATTCAAATTGTAAATTTACTCAACATTCTCAACTCACAATTCCTCATGCTAGGACAAGCAAGGTGTCATGGAAAGGTCCAGGTTGACAGAAGACCTGGGTTCTAGCCTCATCTTGGCAGCTAATTGCTTCTTTGACTTTAAGCAAGTCTCTTTCACACTTCTGTCTTGGAAGAAGTACAACCAGAATGTTCCTTAGAAGCAAGGATGGTGAGACTACGTCTCACATACCTTGGACATGTTATCAGGAGGGGTCAGTTTCTGGAGAAGGACATCATGTTTGGTAAAGTAGAGGGTCATTGAAAAAGGGAAGACCCTCAACGAGATGGATCGACGCAGTGACTGCAACAATGGGCTCAAGCATAACAATTGTGAGGATGGCGCGGGATCAGGCAGTGTTTCATTCTGTTGTACCTAGAGTTGCTATGAGTTGGAACCCACTTGACGGCACCTAACATCAACAACAACAAAGTATAAATGAGGCCTCTTTCTATTGAGGACCAACTCAATACTTTTAATGGTATCTCAAACATTTATCCTCAAGGACTATGATTAATCAGTTATCCCTGCATTATTCTACACATCTCATACTCTCCTTCTCCTCTGAATCTTTCTTTTCAACCTAACAAGTTATCAAAGCACTTCCATTTAAGAAAAATCCACCTTTGCTCCTGTGTCACCCTCCTAATTGTCTTCTCTTTTCCCTTCCTTTCCTAATTTCATCCACTTGTTCTGATTATAAGAATTACATGTATATATAAATATATATATAAATAATATATAAATATATATATATAAATATATATACAAATTTATAGATATGCACACACATATATATTAGTATATGTTTGTTGTATAATTTATTTAAAAGACACAAAAATCACAAAGAAGGAAAATAATATTACGTGTAAATCCTTCTTCCATTTACATTTTTATTCAAAGGTTTCTAAAATAATAGACACTTGCTAGCACTTCTGTGTTTACAAAACCATGTCTTAGTTATCATTTGGTGAATATCTCTTAGGTGATCAGTCTATATAGAATCAAGGGGAAATATTTTCCTTATTCTCTAATCTTCTTTCTGACTTTTCCTGGCCTGTTCTAGAAGAGCCAAGGAAGGCGAGTTCATTTTGAGGAGCTCTAGTTAGTGGCATAATTCATTGAACCTGTTGCCATCGAGTCACTGCCGAGTCACAGCAACCCTATAGGACAGAGTAGAACTGCCCCATAGGGTTTCCAAGGAGTGGCTGGTGAATTTGAACTGGCGACCTTTTGGTTAGCAGCCGAGCTCTTAACCACTGTGCCACCAGGGTTCAGTTAGTGGCATAGTCCATGAAGGACTCTGAGATAAACTGTGAAGTTCACAAGGTTTGTGCTTTGATTACCTTCCTTTACCCTTTGATATGCCTTACCCATTCCAGCTCCAGTACCTCCGCAGAATCTGGACTTTCATGCAGTGTGAACTCTGCTCAAGCTGGGAATATCACACTGCTGACGGTGAAACAGATCTTTCCTCACCTCCTCAGCTCTGCCCACATGTACCTGCCCATGATCAAGTTCCCCAGCACTGTTGAAGCCAGTCTTATAATCATAAAAAGAAAGAGCAAATACACTGAATGTTTCTTATGGGTTTAATCTGAGGCCCTTCTAGGTACTATAATGATCTAACTCAATAATTTGTCCATGCCTTCAGACTCTCCCTCCCCTCACAAAAACAAGCACACAAACAAAACAAATATAATGAAGAAAAATATCATCTGGAAATTGCTTATCAATGACATTCCTGCAGGACAGGTTTCTGTCGTATGCCATGAGGCAACTAGTTAATAATTAAGAAATGGAGCATTTTCAAATCTGCTTTTTAATATCACTTGATTGCCAAGAGCAGCCTGGCATGTGGACTGAGAACATCTGGGCCAGCTCAGACAATGGTATGAGAATGGGTAGAGTCAATCCCAGGGCCATTCTCATTAAACTCCTGCTGACTTCTCACTTAAAGAGGGCAGCAGTGTGTGTTCAGGAATGTAGGCGATTGAGGAATGCCCCTACCTAAAAAACAGAAAAGATGTTCTACCTCATAAAAGCTCTTGCTCTAGAACCAGTGAATAAGATATGTATCTTCTGTTTCTGGGCTAGCTTAAGCAAGGCCCCATGACTTCCAGCAGGTTAGGAGGTGGGAGGGAGTTGTATCAAACCAGATCCTGAACTAGACCCTGGCAACATGCAAGGAGTAACACTAGTAACCCCCAGTGGGTTAACCAGACTTGTAAGGCATGTATCTAAGTCAAGTCCAAGAAGCCAGTCCAAAGTCAGGTGAGTCTTTCATATAAATGATGGATCCAGAGATCAGAAAAAGAAAAAAAAAAAAAATCCAGGAGAGGTGATTCTTACAGTTAGACTCAATGTCAGGAAATTCAGTGGGCAGGAACTTCAGTCACCAGGTTAGGATCCGGGTTGAGGCAATAGGAAGATCAGGAATGAGTACCATGGGGTGGAAAAGCTACTGGACAGACAGGTCCGGAATACCCTATATAATTTGTTCTTGTTAGCTGCCTAGAGTTGGCTTTGACTCATGGTGACCCCAAGTACAACAGAACAAAATGTACTCAGTCCTGCACCATCTTCACAACTGGTGGTATGCTCACGTTCATTGTTGTGGCCACTGTGTATTCCAAGTGCCTTCCAACCTGAGGGACTCATGTTCCAGCACTACACTGGACAACATTCTATTCTGATCTGTAGAGTTTTCACTGGCTAATTTTCAGAAATAGATTGCAAGTCCTCTCTTGCTAGTCTATCTTAGTCTAAAAGCTCTATTGAAACCTATATACTGTGGGTGGCCCTCTGGTATTTTAAATACTGGTGGCATAGCTTCCAGCATCATAGTAACCACACAAGCTGCCATAGTGGAATACACCGACAGACGGGTGGCCCCCCATACAGCTAAATGCAATTAAATCAACAAATACTTACTAAGCCTATGAAGAAGGGGAAATAGAATGGAGGAAAGGGTAAAAGAATGACCATATGGAATCTTTATTCTTTAGATGATATTAGTCAATTTGGAAAGGCAAGTTATAAATAATAGAAATTTTTAAATAACAACACAAAAATCTCACTTATTAAAGGCAATGTGCTAAGAGATGTTACCAGCTAGGACATGATTAAAGGATTAGGGTTTTAACCAAAATAGAGTTCTCAGACTGAATCATTAATTTATTTAGTACAATTAGTACTAATATTACCTAGCAAAAATGGTAAATTGATTATGCAAGTGTTTTTGGTTTGTGTTACTGGGTAACTTACAGTGTATTGAGCAGCTTTGTTTTTGTTTTTTTTTTTTTAAATCTTATACCTCACAATGCTTGTAATAACCCTTGCAAATTCCTTCTTGGAGTCCCTGGGTGGTACAAACAGTTAACACATTCAGCTGCTAACTGAAAGATTGGGGTTCGAGTCCACCCAGATGCACCTCAGAAGAAAGTCCTTATGATCTACTTCTGAAAAATTAGCCATTGAAATCCCTGTGGAGCATAGTTCTACTCTGATACACATGGGGTCACCATAAGTCAAAACTGAAAGTAACTGGTTTAATTCCTTCTTCCTTTGGCAGTTACTTTTATCCAATGTTTTTCTCAAATAAGACATCATGAGAACTTCTGACCTGTTTGTCCATCCCCTACAGCTGGCTCAGACAGGTGTCAGCCGGGCGTTGACAGCCTGGCTTTGCTGAGGGATATTTCCTGTCAGGCTCTTACCCAAGAGTTCGCTTGGGTTGCATCTCCATGACAACACCGCAGTCTGGGGAAAATTCTTCCATTGTTCAGTTGCTGTGTTCCCCAATGCTCAGTGACCTATGTGAATGACTCCCCCATTTGTTTGATTACAATGGCCTCTTTGAAGCTTAGCTATTGTCCTTATTTCTGCAGTAAATGGGTTTGTTCCATATCATGCCAATGACTTTTTTTCCTCTGTAAAAATTAGCTTCATCAACCATGAATGTACCGTTTTCCTAAGAATGAAATTGCTGCCATTCTAATGGATGGCTTAGCAAGTAGGACTTTTCTTCTCCACTTCCATTCCTTGCTGGTTTCCTCAACTCTCTGAAGAGAAACTGAGTTATTAACCATGTAACTACTTGTTAACGTGTCAAGTTTCTCAGTTTTACAACTAAATTGACATTAACACACATAGCCAATGGATATGGAAAAACCTTTTTAATTTCCCTCCTGTTTTTCTCTCCACATTTAGCTATGGTAAAATATCCTGTTTTGTGAACACTGCATTTTAATGAATTTTAATACGTGGAATCCTTTTCAAGAGTTTTTTTTTTTAAATTGCTCTTTTAATTACTGAGATCAGCTTGAAGCATAGGACTTGAAAAGCTTTGCCAGCAAGGAAAAAATAGGATTCTAGAAAAAGCCAAAGTAAAGTGTTTTGACTTTATTTTTCTTCTGTTAAACTCATGGCAGTATTATGCTAGCAATTACTATCTTTCAAGTCAAAACTTTAAGAATCAACTAAATATCAGCTAATCAACAGCATTGTGCAATTCACTAAGAATGATTTAAAGCCCAAGTGGAGAGGAAAAATACATATATATATATATATATCTGAAGTGGTTCTGATAAGCTCCCAAAGATCAGCCCTTATCTGAAAAGATTTGATGGAATCAGAACAGAAAGGAATGTCATAATTATCCAGGGCCATTTTTTCACATAAACCATTTTCCAGCATTTAACTTGTACAAAACTAATTCAGTTTGAAGAGAGGTCATTTTATGAACTCTCCAATAAGATGTTTTAAGGTCTACATGGGGCTATCTTTCTTGGAATCAAAGCTAGGAGAGGTTGAACTGCCAGATACTGAATTCAGGGTCAGAAAATACTTTTTATTTTTTTAAAGTGTGATGTAATTAAATAGTTAGACAATGAGGTTCTGTTTTCATTATAGTGAAATCTTCATTGACATTCATCCCATTATATAAAAACATGTTTACATTAGGACCGATTAACCCACCGGGAAATTTTTGTCCATCACTCCTAATAGAATACATTTCCCCGAAGATGTACTATTCACTTTGTCCTTGAAGCAAGAAAGCAAGAATCCAGAGATGCATAATTGATTGTTTCTGTTATTAAATTTAAGGAGAAATACTTTGAGTCATACTCTCATAATGGTCATGTACTTCTCTGACTTCCTGACAATTTCCTAGTAAGGCGAATACTTAGGATAGTAGACTGTGAACATGAACCCTCTCTAGTTTTCTATCATTGTGACTAATGCCTACTTCCCTTATTTGTTGTTACAGATGGTGAATTTGGAAGTTATTTTGAGTCTTGCTTGAATTAGGGTAATCAGTGTATTTTGAATTTTAAATGATCTTCAGTAATTTAATAATTGTTATGATCTGTTTGTATTAAATTAACAACCAGCATTAAGAGACCCAGTAAAACTCTGCCACTTACAAGCTGTGTGACATTGGAAAAGTCACTTAATTTCTAAACTCCTTGGGTCTTTGTGTCCTCATTTATAAAATAAGGTGCGTCACCATGACGATAAATGCAGGAGATATGTGCCTCAAAGAAGTGATTCCCAGAGGGAGGTTTGGAACACAGATGGTGGCACAGTGGGGCAGAGTTGTGAGAAAATTTGAGATAAGAGGGAAGAATAAACACCTGGGTGAGAAGAAATTAAGAAGCATTTAGAACAGACATAAGAGTCCAGATTTTGATTGCTAACCCCTTTGACATGATCTTGAACCCTGTGTGCTCCCAGAATGGGGATCCAAGTGTGTAGCAGCTCTGAGAGCAAAATCCTAAAGAAGCACTGAGGCAGAGTCCAAGCAGCTGGGAAAGTCTGGGAAAAACCTAAGAAAGAGGTGATTCAAACATCAACGGCTTTTCTTTTGATGTTATTCTTTGATCTTTGCCTGGAGGCTGGAAAGGAGGATAAAATTGGAAGGACCAGTGGGCCAATCTGAGCTTCTTCTAATTGAAAGATAGAACTCAGTACTTTGACTCATCTCACAAACATTATGGGGAGGGGGTGGTGGGAGAAGGGAGCACTGGGTGCACTGTGCAGCTGGAAGAAGCAAATAGCTTTCAGGTCCTTAGAAGCCACATTTACCTTCAGAGTGGGCAGCAAGGCTGAGCAAATAGTATGATTTGGGCATTGTGTTAGGCTGGGTTCTCTAGAGAAGCAAAACCAGGAAAGCATATAAATATATATAGAGAGAGATTTGTATCAGGGAAATGGGTCACGTGGTTGTAGAGGCTGGAAGGTCCCAAGTCCTTGGGTCAGGATAGAAGCGTCTCCTAATTCACGTAGCCACAGGGGCCTGATGCACCCAAGATCGGTAGGTCAGAGAGCAGGGCTTTTGCTTACAGTCTGCAAAGATCAACGAATCCCAAGATTGGGAGGCAAGACCACAGGTAAGCTGCTAGCTCAAGTCCCAGAAACCATAGGTCAAAAGAACAGGAGTCATCTGCAAGATCCAGAGCGAGCAAAAGCCCAGAAGCCCTGCCAGAATGTCCACTTATATTTGATAGAGGCCACACGCCCAAGGAAGCTCCCTTTCAACTGATTGGCTACTCATAGCAGATTCCATCATGGGTCTCTCAGCTATGGTGCTAGGTGACAGCATGTGTAGCAGAAGTTTTCAGTCCATCTAACCAAGCCTACCGTGCCTGGGGGGATTGACCAAAGGAAGGCTTTGAGTCCCTCACCTATGGTGCAAAGTGGGGCACACATAAAAGAGTCATCATTTCCACTAGGACAACCTTTTCAAGTCATAGGGGAGACCAGCTTAAAAATAGATGCAAATTTGTTCTAGTGTGCTGTCTACTTCTTTTTGTAAGTCATAAAAGCTACTGCCCATATGATAATGCTCTGGGAGTGTCTGACGTGTGTTCAGGCTCTGATTATGTGATATTCATGGAGGAATCACCATCAGTGACTGGTACCCTTTTTTTTAATGACCTTCTGGCTATTTAGGAATGTGGGACAACCTGTGAGTGCATAACATGGCTTTAGAGTATGAGTCAGTTTGAGACCCAGAAGTATGTCTTATTATTCTGCTTAGGAAATACTTCAAAAACTCATGGAAAATATGTCCACAGTGATGTGGAATGGTTGATGATCTAAAGATATGTAGCACAACAATCCTTGGGACAATCTGAAGGAGATATAAAACAAAAGTGAGACTAAGGTAGAAGAGTTAAAGCAAATTTGCCAATTGAGGAACATCAACACAAAATCAATCCTCTTACAAACTGAGATGGTCTCCTCCACTTATCCATGGTGTCTTATGCAACTAGCTCAGCATTTGTGCCAGTGTATGTTAACATCAATTCCATGGGAATTATTTTCACAGAATATTGCGGTGGCTTGTTTATTCCCTTTCCGTTGAGACAGAGTCCCCATAGTGTTGCATTAAAAATCCTATTTCCTTTGCTGGGCTTCCTCCCCCCACAGCTTTGCATTTAAATCCTACGTTTGCTTGGAAGTTATATGTAAACCCCATTGCACCTGCATAGTATGACTAAGAATGCTGCTGACGTAATTTGTGTGAACTCCCCACTAGTAAACTGATTAAAAGTTAACTTTTCTCCTTGCCCATGGTGAGCAGTCTTGGCAGTAGTAACTCCAACTGACTCCTTTTCCTTGTGCAACAACGTAAAGGTGTCTTTCCTGTTCTCCCACCTCAGTCTCTCGTTTATTGGCCAATGCGAGTCATGCCGAGCAAGAACCTGGAGTTTTCACCTGGTAACACCGTCACCACCCTATCGAGCAGCGTTCCTCGGAATATCTAAAATCCAGACAGATAATCCAGTTGTATTGTTATCTCAATGGAAATTTGTAACATGAGGAAATAACAAGTAACTAAAATCACGTTTGTATTTCATATGCTACCAAAATGTATCCTTGTCTGAGATCAAATCTTTGGGCAGTCACTTGCCCACATGAATAAAGATTTCAGACCTGTTCTGGGGTCATCCTCCCATGATTCGAGTGAAAGCTAGTATCTGAAGCTCTTCCTAGAACCCCAAATGACAGTCACCTATGCCACCTGTCCTCTGTTCCCTGAGTTGTCTTTGTCTTCCATGCCTTTATCATAGTCCTCTGCTGAAGAAATAAGGGGAGATTACAGGTGCTTCTCTTTTTGCAGTGTCATCTCTCCTTCCCTCTGCCCATGGTTTTCATGGTTTACTCTTCCTGCAGATTTTCTGCGACTGGCCAGAGAGTGACTACAAATTCCCAAGAAATTATTTTCCTTAGTTGACCCTCTAATTCCCATTAGATCTAGAGTATACCTCTCTATCTTGGTATGATTAAAATAAGGCGCTATTTTTTTTTATATCAATTTTGAAGACACTTATTTGTTATATCACCAGGGTAATTTTACTCCAAGAACTGACAGTCTCAATATATGTGTCCAGTGGGAGCTAGATTGGTTTAACGTGTTAATGTTTCACAATGATAACCAAAATCATAGTCATATTTTCATTATATTTTATTTGAATTTGATTTAAGCTCATTGTTGCCTCTCTTTGTTAATCTATTTCTGGAATACAAGTCACTTGGTAATATGGCAAGTATTTAGAAACAGAGCTTTATGAATTATAGCTCAAACTTGATAGATGACCAATATGTTATAATGGTGATTAGAATTCAAACACCAAATAACAATCATCATTCAATTCACTCAAGCACATATTTATTGAGCACCTGCTGTGTGCAAAGCACAAGGCTGGGTACTGTGAGAGAAACAGTGATAAATAAGCTCTGGTCCTAATCTTCCAGAAGTTTACCAAAAAGAAGTGACAGTCTTACAGGGGCTTACAAATGTGAAAAAATAAAATAAAATAATAAGAGGCTGGCTGAATGGAACAAAGACCATGATAAAGTTATAGGCAGTGTGTTTTGGGTACACAGAGAAAGGGGTAGTTAATTCTTTCAGGGGAAACAGGTATGGGCTTCCAAGAGGCCTTGGAGAATACTTAGGAAGGAAGAAAGGACATAGCAGCCTAAGGGAACTAAATGACCAAACGCTTTCCTCTAGAAATCCATATGCTGCATTGCTTTTGCCTATGCTGATGATGAGGACGATCTATCAGAATGCTAAGTGTATGCAGTTCTATCCCGTCTTTAGGTCCTTCCCCATCATTGAAGTGGCACATGTCATGCCTGGAGAATGAAACTGCATAAAAAAAAATTATAGCATTTCATCATTTTAAAAATTTTAACTTATCAAGAAATTTGTTTCCAATGCTTGTGAATGGGGGTTTCTTGCACCTAGGAGCGTGATTAGGAGCCCTGGTGGCGCAGTGGTTAAGCATTTAGCTGCTAACCAAAAGGTCGGCAGTTTGAATCCACCAGCAGCTCCTTGGGGCAGTTCTACTCGAACTGTTGAAATCGACTCAACAGCAGCAGGTTTTTTTTTTTTTTTTTTGGAGCTTGGAGCATGATTACTTTCTTTTCCCCCAAATAAAGCCAATAGAGTATCTCAGTAGAGCTTACCATGGTACAAAGAGTCTGCTTACCTCAGCAACTCACCTTCTGTCACTTCCGACAGTACAAATGCTAACCCTAACCCTAACCCTAACCCTAACCCTAACCTTCATGCTGTGGTTTTCTGTGACTCTTTTCCTTTGTCTGCGCTGGTCCACCTTGTAGGAATAGGGCTGCCATGAGTCAGAATCAACCCAGCACCAACTGGTTTTACATGGCTATCTGTCGTCTTAGTTGAAAAATCATCCCTTTGAAAGTTTTCAGTGGAACCCCCTTCTGAAATAAGCCTAGTTAAGAGACATTTTTCCAGATTATTGGGGTAGTAAAGGTTAGTTTTTGTAATACATGGTTTATGGGTATCTCTCTCCCTCTAGGCCACGCGATACATGTCAATCAGAAATATGTGTTACATTTATTTATATATATTTGACTGTTGATACTTACCCAGAAATAGTATGTGGCATATTTATCCTATTCTCCCTTCCCTCACTCTCAACAACAAAAACAAAACAAAACAAAACAAAAAAAACCAAACCTGTTGCCATCGAGTTGATTCCCCATAGGGTTACCTCTGGTGGATTCGAACTGCCGACCTTTTGTTCAGCAGCCATAGGTCTTAACCACTGTATCACCAGGGCTATCACTCTCAACAGACAGCAATAACCCATCACTGTATTACTTCCTACTGAGCCCTTTCTCAAATTATTTCTCATCTCAGTGCTCCAGGCAGATGCTTCCAATCTGTCAGAGCTGCCCCCACACAAATCCATGTGCCACCCTTACTTGCCTTTGCTGTTGGTGGTGGTAGTTGCCTTTGAGTCAATTCCAACTCATGGCACTAAGTCATCATATGAACAATTAGTACAGCTAAAATGACCTCCTGTTTTCCTCATACTCCACCTAGAGCTGGTGTAATAACTGCCTACTATGTTCTAATCATCTTCCTAGGTCATTTGCATACATTACCTGGTGTCATTCTCACAAGCGTGTATTTTTGCTAGGTATTAATTTCTTTATTTCCCAAAGATGAGAAACACAGCAGAGGTGTTTAGGCACTTGTCGAAGGCCATGCTAGCAAGCCTGGATTATAAACCACAGCCATTTGACTCCCAAATCCAGGTTGTTTCCATTGCCTTCAAGAAGCTTGGGTTTGTTATTTGCTATTAAACCATAGCTTCTAGCCACTCATACGCAAAGAACATCTAGCCAGGCATCTGAGGTGGCTGCCTCCTATCTCTTAACTGGCTGGTCCTCTGCCCCATTGCTATAGTAAAGAGACAGGTAGAGCTGCTCAGTACTGACGGTGTGACGAGGTTAGCAGAGCTGACCACAAAGGGTAGATGTGACTCAGCTGAATAAGAATTCTAGTGTCCTCATAAATGTACTTGGAATTGGCGTTTTCTTCACCTTTTTCTAATTCTTTCTTTCCCATTTCTTATACTTGCCCTGTGGAAGTCGGAAGGGGTAGCTGCTTTTCTTATCACATATACTCTCCTCTTCTGTCACACACACAGACTGACTTGTTATTTCTGGCTTGTTCTTGACAGGGCTTCAAACCGGTTCATTCCAGTTTGAACCCCTGCTAAGAATTTTTATTTCCACCCAGATATACTGAATTAGAATCTACAGTTTAACACGGTCCCCAGGCAATTGTTATGTATAATAAATTTTAAGAACCACTCCTCTACTACTGGTTCTCAAAATTGGTCCCTAACCAGAAGCATTAGCATTGCCTGGGAACTTGTTAGAAATGCCAATTCTCAGCAGGAGTTCGAACCAGAACAAACCAGTTTGAAGCCCTGGTTCTTGAGTGCTGGACTATTGTTGATCATTGATCTTTTTTCTGTCTCAGAAAAAGGAGCTGCAAGGCATTGTCTTTCAAAGGAAAAAAAAAAGAGCTAGAAAGAGAAAATCACACATCTGAATGATTACATGGACTATGTAAATAGATTTGTTTCGAAAAGTTTTTATTTTAATCTAATCAAAACATTTGAGCAATCTGAATGGTGTCTCTGCCTTTAAGTGAAATTGACTGCAATTTTACAACAGAAACACATCATTTTGAAGCTTAACGTGAACTTGCCTTGAAATTTAGATACAAGTAAGGAGCTTGGGTGGCGCAAGCATTTTGTGATGTGCTGCCAGCCTAAAGGTTGATGGTTTGAACTTACCCAGTGGCTCTGTGGGAGAAAGACCTGGCAAATTGCTTCTGCAAAGATTATAGACAGACTCATGAAAAGGTTTACACACAGAAAGAAACAATCTTTAATGGTTACGAAGAAGAGTAGGGATGGGGAGAGAAAATAACTAGACAATAGATAAATGGTAACTTTGGTGAAAGGTAAGACATACACAATACTTGACCAAGGCAAAGTCGTAGAAGCTTCATAGACATATCCAAACTCCCATAGGGATCGAGTTACTGGGTTGAGGGATGGGGACCATGGTCTTGGGGGACATCTAGCTCAATTGGCATAATCAAGTTTATAAGGAAAATGTTCTATAGCCTACTTTGATGAGTAGCGTCTGGGGTCTTAAAAGCTTGTGAGTGGCCATCTAAGGTATGTCTACTGGTCCTACCCCATCTGGAGCAAGGGAGAATGAAGAAAACCAAAGACTCAAGGGAATGATTAGTCCAAAGGACTAATGGAACACAGCTACCACAGCCTCCATAAGATTGAGTTTAGCACAGCTAGATGGTGCCCTGCTACCACCACTGACTGCTCTGACCGGGATCACAGTAGAAGGTCCCGAACAAAATTCTAACTCACAAAAAAAGACCAGATTTACTAGTCTGACAGAGACTGGAGAAATTCCTAGAGTATGGCCTCCAGACACCCTTTTAACTCAGTGCTGAAGTAACTCCTGAGGTTCACCCTTCAACCAAAGATTAGACAGGCCCATAAAACAAAATAAGACTAAATGGCCACATGAGCCCAGGGGCAAAGATGAAAAGGCAGGAGGGAACAGGAAAGACGGACAAATGGAAATGGGGAACCCAAGGTTGAGAAGGGGAGAATGTTGATACATTGCGGTGTTGGCAACCAATGTCAGAAAACAATAAGTGTATTAATTGTTTAATGAGAAGCTAGTTTGTTCTGTAAACCATCACCTAAAGCACAATTTTATATATATAATGAAGCCAAAAAACATTACAACAGGAAACCCTATGGAGAACTTCTACTCTGTAACACACGGAGTCGCCATGAGTTGGGGGCCAACTCAATGGCAGCTAATAACAACAACAAGGAGTGGAAAAGCATCACAGAAAGTAGCAATATGTATCTCCTTTTCGTGAGTGCTCCCTCTTTTACTCACAGTGCAAGATCTTCTCCAGGTGGCTTAGGCTTTCAGTAGACTTCAGTTCTGAATTAGCTTCATCACTTCTATCCTTTTTTAAAAGCTCAGGATTTTATTAATATCTACAGCTCCCTTGTGTTAAAAGTCTGCTAACAAACAATCTGGGGAAATAACTGTGAAGTTAGGTACTAGAACTCATAGCACTGATATATGAAACTGTTCCCTCTACCACTGTCCCCACTGACATAGCTGATTATTATCTGTAGGAGTCCTGCTTTCTTTTAAAGTCAACTCTGATTAAACTGAGTCACTTACGAACGTCTGTCTTGCTGCAAAAAACCAGGGAAAACTAAATCTTTCTTCTTAAATTAGTAGTCCCTGGATGGCACAAACGTCAAGTACATGGCTACTAACTGAAAGGTTGATGGTTTGAACCCACCCGGGGGTGCCTCAGAAGAAAGGCCTGGTGATCTACTTCATGAAAGTCACAGGCATGAAAATCCTATGGAGAAGAGTTCTACTCTAAAACTCATGGGGTTGCCGTGAGTCGGAATAGATGCAAAAGCAACTGGTTTCTTAAATTAATCCTCATGACTAAAAACCATGGAAAATCTCCTAACTTGCCTTCCTAAGATTTCATGCCCTGGAGTACAAGCTTCTCGAATGTGTAAATAGCATGTTATCTTAGATGCTAACTACTGCTGAGTTCTATACTATCTAGCTTCAGAAGCCAATCGGTTTTGAGTGAACAGTAACTCTGAACATGTACAGCAGGTTAATCCACTTTTAACCAGGGTTTCAAACTGGTTCTTCCCGATTCAGTCATGGCTGAGAAAGTGTCACAGACGCTTTAAAATTTCGGTGAACCGGCACGGTAACTGGAAAGGAAAAACTACCTGTAATTTTTTAATCTCCCTTCTAGAAAACAAGAGCAGTGTATGGGTTGCAGAGTAACCAAATCTCTTGCCCACTGGACTTTGAACAGAGATGGAACAGCAGTGCCCCGCTCAAAGATGGTGGGGCCCTGCTCAAAGATGGCGGCCAACCGCACTGCTTTCAATATGTGTCACTCTCCACAGTCCTGCCAGTAATCCAATCTTGCACACACCTCATGCTCCTGAAAGGGCTCACTACACCTCTTCTAAGTCTTTCATTCCACGGTTTTGACCTGTAATTTTTTCTGTTCTGGTTACCATACCAAATCACCCAACATTGTAAAAATTCAGGTCTGTTCCTTTTTCGCTTGGTCGGCCATGACAGAACCAGTTCAAATTGGTTCAAAGCCCTGCTTTTAACTAGAGTATAACGCTAAAGAGACAAAAGTTATAGGTCACTCCTAGTCAGCATGTGTCTACCTCCCTGCTGCTGGAACACTGGTCAACTCTCTTATCCATTGATTTTTGGGGCACAAAGGAAAAGTGACAAGAGTGTGTGGAATGAGCAGTGCAAAAATATCATCACTCCTGGGAAAGAAGGGCTCATCAAGATTTCTCTGATTGATGGTGGATTTGCTGCACTGTCTTCACATTTATGGAGGAAACATTGGCAACACAGGAGTTTTGTTTTTCCAATCATTCTTCTGGGTACAGTTATGCCCATTTTAAAAGTTTTATTCAACATTTCTTCAGAAAGCACTTATCAGGAGGACATTCTGTACAGAGCCTCCTACTAGAGATTGTCATTGGAGGGTTGAGGGGAGGTGGCTGTTAAAAAGGATTACGTACTCTTGCTAAGAGGAGAGAATATAAGTGGTTACAAAATAATTATCCCTTCTTTTGCATTATGGTTTACTGCTAAACACTCATACATACATCAGTTATTGTATTACTTTCACAATTCTTGAGGTGAAAGGTGGGTACTATTAGCTCCTCCTTTTAAAGATGAGGCAAATATGACAGACAACTTGAGGTAATTTCCTGAGGTAGACTTGTAACTGACTCAGTTCTTCACCTCCCTCTATCCATGCCCTTGGCCATGTGACTTTGCAGTTCTTCCCACAAAAAGAGTGAAGAATATGTCCCTGTTTTTTGACTCTGACTTCATGCTGTCACTTGCATTGGCCAGCAGAAGGAGAGGGAAGCAATGATGTGCCAATTCTGAGCTCAGGCCTCAGGAAGCCTTGTATGTTACCATTGTTCTCTCGAGAAGACCATGTTCAGGCTAGCCTGGGGGTCCCAGGAGGAGGATGAGAGGAACTTTGAGCAGAGCCACCCTACACTAGCAAAGCTCAACCTGGATCAGGTAAACCCCAGCTCACCTACAGACCTGTGAGGAATAATAAATGACTGGTATTTTAAGCCACTTAGTTTTGGGTTGGTTTTGTAATAATAGCTAACTGACACATTGTTCAAGGCTACACAGCTAACTAGCAGTGGAGTCAGAGGTACAGTCACTATTTTTGACTCCCAAACCATCAATCATTCCAGAATACCAGACTGCCTACTGAACAGAGTATGTGAGGCTGGACACCTTCTCGGTTATGAGACTAAGAAACTTTCTTCTGGCAAGTTGTACCTTACCTAGTTCAACTTATCTCTCATTATTCCCTGACACTCTCCTCTGCCCCAGACAGGCTTGGGTCCTTCCCATCAGCCATTTATACGTGTTATCTTTCTTTCTCTATTCACTCACTCCTAGTGATCTGCTTCTCTCTCTCTGCACGACAAAATCTTCTACTTATTTTCTCATTTCACTTCTAATATATCCATTTATGAGTTCTCCCTTATTTGCTTATTTTCTGCTTACTTAGCACTTAACATTTACATGTGGTCTCAACGCAACATGATTATACCCTTTATCCCCACTCTTTGATAATCATGTGTTCTGGCTCCATAGCTCAATAAAAGAGCTGAAGTAAAGGGACCAAGACATCTACTTCCCTGCAGCACGTGTAAGTGAATAAATAAATAAATGTAGGAAATAATTAAACTCCTAGAGTATAAGCTATACTAGCAAGAAGGCTAAATTAGCACAGTATCTTTCTTACTTTTTTAATAGAATTACCTCACATCTCTAGACTGCTAAACAGCAAATACAAAGATTCTGTGACATTACCTTGCTCTCCTGTCATCTGGAATATTATTGGAAAAGAAGAAATAAGTATACCTTACTCAGAGAGACGAATGCTTCTGTTCTCCACCAGGTGTCTCCTCAGGTTCAGCCAGGTTCATCATTTCTGTAAAAGATCAGGAAGTGGCGAGATCTAATAAGTAAGCACAGTACGGAGGAAGCCTGCCTGCTGTAGAGGCCTGCAGAGCTTAGTACCTGCTAGGGCAATCAGGCATGGTTACAACTTCAAAAGTTCTCTTTTCTATGTGCAACATAGGCAAAACACCTATTTCAAAGACCACACCGTTTGGAAACATAGCTTATGGACCATTACTTATAAAAGATTACCAGTTCCTTTTTTAAAATTTAATTTCCACCCCAGGGAAAGACGTAATTTCCATGCACATCATTTACTACCTTTTACATATAGGTGGCTAATTAGCAGATTGTGGTATTCTTTAATATTCCTTTACTGGAACTTTTGCATTTGAAAGAAAACCAATCAACAATAACAGCACGAAATTTACTCCCCTGTTCTTCCCAGCTTTCTGAGCGCTGCATTCAGAGTTGTAGACATACATGAGCCTATCCATTGCCGTCGAGTTGATTCTGACTCATAGCGACCCTACAGAACAGAGTAGAACTGTCCCATAAGGTTTCCAAGAAGCGGCTGATGAATTTGAACTGCTGATCTTTTGGTTAGCAGCTGAAGCTCTTAACCACTGTGCCACCAGGGCTCCAGACATATGTGAGACCTGCTTAAAAAAAAAAAAAAAGAAGCCAAGATTATTTGTATTCACCAGTGGTTATCTTGTGGGCAGCCAAAATTGAAGGATTTCCCAAGATGCCTCCAGGACCAGAAGCATGTAGAACTGTATAGTCAATGAAGGAGAAGAAGGTAAATCTGCCAGCTTAGATGCAAAAAGACACAAGCTTTTAGCTATGAAGGCAAGGAGCTCCTGTTTCATATACAGCATATATGGCGTGCTACTATTTCTTTTCATGGTTTGCTTGGGATGTTTATTTTAACATGGACTCTTTAGACTCGTGTGTGTGTGTATGTGTGCACACGTGTAGTGAAGCGTGCATGCCCACATGTATAAGCCTGACTCATGAAAGAGATCAAGTGCTGCTTTTGTTCTGGACACTGCATCATCCAGGGATGGTCATAGCTGGAAGAAAGGGAAGAAGAAAGCATTGCTGGGGAACAGATTAATCCCCAGTCCCACATAAACCCTTGTACCAGTACCAGTTACCTTGTAGTCGATTCCGACTCATGGTGGCCCACTGTGTTTCAGAGTAGAACTCTGATCCATAGGGTTTTCATGGCTGTGACCACTCAACAGCAGATTGCCAGGCCTTTCTTCCAAGGTGCCTCTGGGTGGCTTTCAACTGCCAACCCTTTGGTTAGTAGCCCAGTGCATAATTGTTTGCACCACCCAGGGATTCCAGATCTAATGATTTCACACAGGTAGATCAGAATGAGGGTGGGGGCTGGGTATGGTAGACAGATGGGGAAGGAGTAGCAATTCAGTGTTTCTGGCCCAGAAGCAGTTGAAGTCACATTAAGAATTTTCATTTAATTTGTAGTGGTGTTGAGGAGAAAGGGGGGAAGGACAGGGAGCAGGAAAAGCAATCTGGTTGAAGCTGTACTGTTCTATTAATATTGGTTAATTAATTACTTATTCCAACTCGGTCAAATCACAATAACCTCTATCCTGTAGTAGATTTTTTTTTGTTAGAAACTTATTAGTTACGTGCTGAATCAGCTTGCTGTGAGACATACAGTTCTGAGCATTAAAGCTTAATATTTGCTAATTTTATTTGCTAGTTCTTATCTACTAACCTAAAGGTTGGCCATCTGAACCCACCAGTGGCTTTGTGAGAGAAAGATGTGGCAGTCTGCTTCTGTAAACATTACCCATTGCTGCTGAGTCTATTCCAACTCATAGTGACACTATTGGACAGAGTAGAACTGCCCCACAGGGTTTCCCAGGAGTGGCTGGGGGATTCGAACCGCTGACCTTTTAGTTAGCAGCCAAGCTCTTAACAACTGCACCACCAAGGGAAACCCTATGGGGCAGTTCTATTCTGTCCTATAGGGTCACTATGAATTGGAAGCAACTTGCAGGCACCCAACAACAACAAAGGACATGATGATCATGGCACATAATGTGTCTTAGGGATTAGTCACTAGTCAGTCTACCTAGTCTCAGTTAGCTCTATCTTGTCATTAAATCCTAAGGAAACGCCTTTGCTTAGGGATATCATTGCTATATTCAGCAAAAATATTCCACAAAAACTCAAGGTAAAATGATAAATTCTAGTGTCATATTTTGTCCCATCTTTTGAGGGGTTCAGTGTTTAGATATGAGGGTATTATTAAGTAGCTTTGGGGAACAAGAATCCAATAGACACCATTGCCAAGTTGTATTTCACTCAGCACGTTTACCTGAGATCTGAAGCAGCCTTGGTGTGTGATTTTGGGGTTATAATAAAGGCCTGGAGAGCAGCATTCCTATCCTTTAGTCCTGGTTTCTAGCCCTACTGCCGAGATCCATCCTGGATGCACCCCTGCCCTACCATCCCATTTGCTTAAAGACAGGGACTGAAATACCTGTGTGGACATACAGTAATGATACTACTACTCGTGGATCTGGTCTTACAACTACGTAAGCTGACAAGAGCGTTTAAGTGTTGAAGGTGGTATGAGTAAACAACTAGATATTGCCAAGAACATCTAGAAATAAATAGCAATTTTCACTTAACCAGCTCTATGTACTAGGCAGGAGTACTTCACCATGCATACAAGCTCTACCCATGTTTCAATTCAGCCCAATTCAACTCAACGTATATAAAGTACCTACCAGCACAAAAAAGCTGCACTGCGGTTGATGCTATGCTTCTCATACATGTGCTTGGCTTATTTTCTTTGCCTGCTTCCAAGAAAAAGAGTACTGCCAGATGGTCTCCCTATGTAGATTTCTTTCTTAAATAAAAAATAATAATAATGAAGTTAGGACTTTAAAAGTAAATAAGCAAACCAAATTTCTCTTTGACAAGTGCATTTTTTCCTGGGAATTGGCACCCAGAATTTGGAGTTGGTAGCCACTTTAATCCACTACCCCTCTGTCAATTTGTTATACTGTGGTGGCTTGAGTGTTGCTGTGATGCTGTAAGCTCTGCCACTGGTATTTCAAATACCAGCAGGGTCACCCATGGTGGGCAGGTTTCAGAGGCACTTCCAGACTCAGACACTAGGAAGAAAGACCTGGCAATCTACTTCCAAAAATTAGCCAATGAAAACCTTATAATCACAACAGAACATTGTCTGATAGAGCTGAAAGATGAGCCCCCTAGGTTGGAAAGCATGCAGAAGTACACGGCGTCCATAACAATCCCAATGATCGTGAAAATGATGTAGGACTGGGCAATGTTTCATTCTGTTTTGCATGGGGTCGCCAGGAGTTGGGGCTGACTAGACGGCAACTAACAATAAGAATAAGCCACTTTGAACATCTGGGGACATTGAGGTTCAGGAACCTGCACCAGGGCCAAGTGATAGATGTCTTTGACAATGATACTCCCCAAATAAGTGAGAGCTGTGTGACCACACTAAGAAAAAGCCACACGGCTAGAAACTGAGCTGCAATCAAAACAGTGTGGGGACCCTCTGAATGAAGCTCCCTGGGGCAGGGAAAATATCTTCGTCACCTTTGATTCCCTGCGACCGACATGATACCCGGACCAAAGTGAAACCTCATCAATGCTTCCTGAATGAATAAACAGTGGAAGCGCCAGTGACTAGATTTTAGGAAGATAACGATAAACATTAGGCTGCATATTCACACCTGGATATTGAATTTTTCCACCTTGGAAACTCTTGTCTGTGCTACTCTCTTATTCAGAAATGAGAGTGAAATTGTTTAATCGACAAACTGCAAATCCTGAACTGCTTAAGACTTGATTGTATTTGTTTGCTGTGTACTGGGGAGGAGGAACAGAGAGTGGTGGTATTATATTTGAGAGTGTTATAGTGTTACTAGTCACTGGGTGTTGCAAACAGTTAAAGTGCTCCACTGCTAACCAAAATATTGGAGGTTCAAGTCCACACAGAGGTGCCTTGGAAGAAAGGTCTGGAAATCTACTGCCAAAAAATCAGCCATTGGAAACCCTATGGAGCACAGTTCTACTCTGGCATACAAGGGGTCGCCATGAGTTGACTCCAAGTTGACAGCAACTTGTATAGTGTTACTCTGCACATTGGGGAAGCCTCTTAAAAAATAATTCCACAGACACTCTCAGCCTCCCACTCCTCCACCCCTCCCCACGCCTCCTCCCCAATACCGGAGTAAAGGGTTCTCACACCATGGCAGCCCCACTCAGGGCAGGATGGCGGTGGGGTGAATGATGGACCAAGCCCTGAGAACTATAGCACACTACAAGCAGATAGACGTCATTTCCAGGATAGAAGACTGTGTACCTCCAAAACCCGTTGCCGTCAAGTCGATTCTGACTCACAGCAACCCTATAGGACAGAGCAGAATTGCCCCATAAGGTTTCCAAGGAGCAGCTGCTGTATTTGAACTGCCGACCTCTTGGTTAGCAGCCGAGCTCTTAATCGCTGCGCTACCAGGGCTCCACTGTGCACCCGGGAGGGGGGAAATATAACAAACTTCAACTTTCAGCATTGCCTAGATCTGTGTAATAGGCATCACTGGCACATCGAGTAAGCACTTGGCTGCTAACTGAAAGGTTGACGGTTTGAACTCACCCGGTGGCTCCCCGGGAGAAAGACGTGGTGATCTGCTCCTGCAGATTACAGCCTAGAAAATCTGATGAGGCAGTTCTGTTCTGCCCCATGAGGTTGCTAAGAGTCAAAATTGATTCGATGGCACCCAACAACAACAACAACAGATACAGAGAGGGTATTGGTTGCTCAGTGGTAGAATTCTCGCCTTCCATGCAGGAGACTCGGGTTCAATTCCCAGTCAATGCACCTCATGTGCAACCATCAACTATCTTTTAGTGGAGGGTTGCGTGCTGCTATGATGCTGAACAAGTATCAGTGGAGCTTCTAGACTAAGACAGACTAGGAAGAAAGTCCTGGCGATCTACTTCCAAAAATCAGTTGATGAAAACCCTATGGATCACAATGGTCCAATACAGTTGTGCATGGGTTGCATGGTGGGGATCGATTTGATGGCAAACAACAAATAGATACAGAAATGGTTGATGAATCGTGAATTGTAAGCAACTGTAGCTACAGCCAGAATTTTCTGGAAATGGTCCATAAGTATCCATACAAGAAACAATTATTCTAGTGCAGGCAAGTATAGGACACAGAGGAGGATCTGCGGAGAGACCAAGACAAAGACCATTAAAACAAAAGAGGGTCCAAATAGGTCCAGAGCATAGATACCATTTCTCTCATGCCCACATGAGTTTAACAACTCCTTAGTGAGGCAAGATGGGAAACTAACACTGGAAACACAAGCATAACATTTGCAGTTATAAATATAGATTTATTCTTTAGTTTATAAGCCAACCAGTTGGCTACCCGATGTGTGTCAGAGTAGAACTGTGCTCCATAGGGTTTTCAATGACTGATTTTTCAAAGTAGATCCCTAGAACTTTCTTCCAAGGCACCTCTGAATGGACTCAAACCTCCAACTTTTTGGTTAGCAGCCAAGCGTATTAACCAGTTGCAAGCTCAGGGACTCCAGTTTACTTTGTAGTTAATAGTTCACTCAACAGTATGGATCCGTCCATTCTCAACTGACCTTTGCGTGGTTACTATGATATCTAATGTTAAAGATCTTTCCGATTATTATAAAGTTTTCTCAATTTCTGGTGACCTACAATTGAAAATTGCTGTCAGGATTCCAGTTTCTAGAGGAGCAAGACAGGTAAAAAAAAAACACCACTTGGAGAATGCTGGCTTAATAAAATTGTGCTACTTGCTATATAGCCTTACAAATTCCGAAGCTGGCTGTGCCTTAATTGCTGTTTGGCTGGCTGGCAATGCAAAATGCAGAGAAAAACAGCATCTGCTTATGAAAACAAATTCTGGTTTTGAATCTCTAGGTAACAGAACTAGCCACATTGTCAGTGCTGAAATCAAGTTATTTTCTTTTCGGTTGTGACAAATACTAAATGTATACTTTTTTAGACATTCTTCCCTTGGGAGAATGACTGTCTAAGGTTCCCTGCTGACAAAGCTTATCACTAATTCATTTGCCTCCTTTAACAATAAAAAACCATTTTCCATAAACTCAAGTGAATTTGCTACATTATAACTCAATCACCAATGAGGAGAATTTTCCTTCTACATCAGTTGAAAAACATTAAAATTTTTCTCCATTTTTTGCAAAGTAAGAATCTGTGTGCTTTTATATTCCTACTTTTAACCCTGAAAAAGAGGTTCCTTTCGGTATTGAAATCCAGAATGGTCTACACACTAAATTTAATCAAGCCTCCCCTGTATCTTCATAAAGTTGCCATACATTACATCCATTTTGGAAAGCAATAATTTTAAAGTTATTCAGTTTGTCCAAATGAATAAACCAGAGATGGAATCAGGAACGACTGGAATTAAAACTGACCACCAGGCTTTCTGGGAGCTCTTCTTTTATCTGCTTATTTTTCTTATTTTCAAGTAATCACAACCTAAATTGGATGGAGGATATATTAGAAAGTAGCATCCTTTGTTTATAAATAGCTAGAGCACTGATGGGACAAATTTTTTTTTTTTTATAAATGTGTGAGGCTTTGACAACAAATCCTTTAATTAGGACAACAAAGATTAGTTGTTATATAATTAAATATCAGTTGATTGTTGAAAGGTGGTTTTGGAGGCTATGAGTAGCTAAATCTCGCTGTTATACTATTTTCCCCAAATTATGAGTCTCCAGTGTATAACTAGTGTGGAAAATTGAAGATCTTTGTGCTGTAGTGGTATCAAGTGATGATGTTGTGACTCTGGTTACAATGAAACCCATTGCTGTCCAGTCAATTTCAACTCATAGGGGTCCTACAGGACAGAGTAGAACTGCCCCGTACAGTTTCCAAGGAGTGGCTGGTGGATTCAAACTGCCGACCTTTTGGTTAGCAGCTGTAGTTCTTAACTACTGCACCACCAGGGTTTGAAAGTCTCATGCAAAAATATAAAAACAAAACCACAACCCACCATACAACAAAACATCTTGTGGTTCTCTAGCACAAGAAAGGTGTCTGTGTAGCCTGATTTAGTTCAAGCGTCATAGAGCAATCCCCGGGATGTACAGGGTCAGCTCCATTGACATTTAGGATCCCAGAAGTAACTCTGCTATGAGTTCCAATAGTGTCCCCAAACTTTGCTTCACATTAGAATCACGTGAAAACAAACAAACAAACTCATTGCCATCGAGTTAATTCTGACTCATAGTGACCCTATAGGACAGAGTAGAACTGCCCCATAGGGTTTCCCAGGAGTGGCTGATGGATTTGAACTTCCGACCTTTTGGTTAGCAGCTGTAGCTCTTAACCACTGTGCCACTAGGGCTCCAGAATTGTCTGAAGATCTTTTAAGTCTAAACGCCCACGTCATATACCAAACCATGCCAGCTGCCATCGAGTCATTTCCAACTCATGGCTACTCTATATGTGTCAAAGTAGAACTGTGCTGCATAGGATTTTCAGTGGCTGATGTTTTGGAAGTAGATTGCATCACCTTTCTTCCAAGACATCTCTGGGCAGACTTGAACCTCCAAACTTTTGGTTAGCAGATGAGCGAGTTTGTACCGCTCAGGGACTCCACTCAGGACATAGCCAGTCTCAATTCCATCAGAAAGTCTGAGCATGAGAGTCAGGCTCCAGGAGTTTTTAGAGATCCTCAGGTGATTGCAAGGTTCAGTAAAGTTTGAAGACCACTGGGTTATAGAAAATAAAGGTTAAAAATCATTAAAGTATCACTAAATGTTCAGAGAGAGAGCTTTCACATTTTGCCAGGATAAATGTAAGTACAGGTTCCTGTTCATTCCCCAGCTTGAAACCCATGAGGATGGGTCTGCTTCAGTCTTCAGAATTTTTCAGATTTTAAGAGTTATATAGTGCATGTACTCACACTATGTAGCTCCCCAGTCGGGGTATAAGTATAGAGCACCCTGTAAGCACAAAACATTCATATTTCTGCAGGGACTCTTATCAATATTCACACTAAGTAAGACAAATCGAAACTATAGATAATCTCACATCAACTTTTTGCCGCCGAGAATACTCGCCCACACTTACATAAGCCACTTTTGGTTTTCGGAGCTTTTGGGATTTCATAACTGTGGGTAGAGACATGTGGACCTGTGTTGAATCAAACTGCCAGCAAACCAAACTGGGGACCTAAAGCAACAGACTCCACTCACAGCAATAGCAGTGGCCCCTGTGAGGCCGGCAGGGATGAGAATGATTAGACCACTCTGATCATCTCACCTAAATATAATCTCCTTACATCTAAGAACAGTTCTTATACAGAAACTGATAGTTTCTAAGAGCTGAATTCCTTGTGTATGTTTATGCACACACGCATACATACATACACACATACATCATATATAATGTAATGCATATTATAATAATATATACAATTATAATGCCATATAGTTAAAATGCCAGCTCATCAAGACCTTTATCTTAAGGAATCAACCAGTCAGGACACTAGATTTACAATCGTTGACACTATCCTTTCCTTTAGTATCTGTTAAACCACCGCTGTGATTCAACAGCTCACCCAGAGTCTAGCAGCAAATCTCACATCCAAAATAGAGCAGGCTGAATCAGTTCTTGCAAATAGCCTATTAGTTTTCTGCCCTGGGGCAGAGTTACTCACTGGTATTAATCAGAAGAGGAGGAGATTCATGAATTTTACTGAAGAAAGATGTATGTATGGTCAATGAAAACACAGCTACCCCTCAAATTGAAGTCTTTAGTCTAGAGACACCTAAAGAAAATAAAGCTTTATAGAACTGGGTAGAAGGAATAAGTTTTGGTGCTGGTCAGCCAGTGGAGACCACCCCATAATTAGGCTCTACCGGGAGCTGTGTAGGATAATATGATGACAGGAACAACACAAAGTTAAAAGAATCACCATTGTGTACTAAGTTGCCAAGACTTCCTTCAAGGACTCTAATCTCAGAACAGCCTCATTTAGTCTTACTGAGAAATAATCAGGTCGACCTGATGCCCCGGGTGTGTGGTAAACGGAGCCCTTCTTCTCCCAAGGGCACCAAACCCAAGAATCAGGGAGTGAGGCAGGCCTTGATTTTCTGGCATTGTTCCAAACAACCAAGTACAGATTTTATCATACTAAGAGAACTACTCAGGATAAGATCTACTGACTGCATTTTGGAAACCATAGTTAAGTCTTCAGAGATGCTTCAAATAATCTTTCCATTGTGATTGGTCACTGGCCTCTAATTTAACATAACATTCAGTACAAATGTCATCTTTCTATAGTCCTCTACCTCTCCTCTGTCTCAGGAAATGAGCCTGGTTCATTGAACAAAATGAGTCCATCATGTCTGAATTCCCTCAACTTCCTTTCCCCTACACTTACAAATTCATCCATTTCCGCACTCACTTTCCTGTTACCTTCTTTCTTGTTCCACGTCTAATTCTTGCACTTCTCCCAGAAGATCAGAGACCTTTCTCTACGTCTTCTATGTCCTCCGCCCAAATAGCTGTCTCCTCTATCTATAACCTGCTCAAATCTTTCCCATCTCAAAAACAATAGTAGAAAGGGGAAATGACCTTAAGTTTGCCATAGCTTTACTTTTCTTGCTTTTATAGCTTAGCTTCTTGAGAGGGGTGAATGGGAGATGAGGAAATGAAGACTGTTAACTTGGCTTCCCCTCCCACTAGTACCCTGAAATTGTTCTTGCCAGGGTCAATTACCCTAGTAGCGAAATTCAACAGACATCTTTCAGTCATCTCAGATTTCACCCCTCTGCAACATTTTACATTCTTCCTGAACTGGAGTTGCCCTTTTGTGACACTACTTTCTCAATGTTTTTCTCATGCCTTGAGGCCCTTCATTCTCCGTTTTCTTCATGAGTTGTTCTTCTTCCACCTGCCAATTAAATTACTGTGATCCCATGGTTCTGTCAATGACTTCAAGTACATCTTTAATATCACTCAGACTCATCCTCTCATCTCCAGCACCCCTGACGTGAACTTAATTTAAAACTTCATCATTTCTATTCTGGAGTTCAGATACAGCCTTCTACCTGCTCCTCCCATCATTCTTCAGCTGGCCTGGCCTCACTTACCAGACCTTTGATGGCAACTATATAGCACATCATCTGCGCTTCTCCACAATTGTGGCCTTGACAGCCACAGTTCTTTTTAACAGTGGAGAAAAAAAAAAAATCTTATTTCTCTCAGAAACTTAATCTTCCCTTGACTTATGTTGGCATTAAATCTTCAATAAACCTTACATATCCTAGATATTGTGTGGCGAATTTGGATATATTTTTGGAAGTGATGTAGTGACAGCAGAGCTGTCTTTTGGGTGTTGACCATGGGATAACAAGCCATACCTGGTACATAATGATGGCATTTTACCAGTTTAGCCTAAATGTAGCTTCAGAGTCCTTCTTAACCTGGTGACAATTAATGGGAGTTGAATATTCTTACTTCGAATATTCCCCATGATGCTACAGAGTGGTCCTTCTAAAATGAACAAACAAAAAAATGTGATCTTGTCACCTCCCTGTTGAAACTTTTGAATCATTCTCCTTTACCTATAGGGTAAAGTCTTTGATTTTATTCTGGCAGAGAGGTTCTTCAAGACCTGGTCTTGCAGATCTGTCAGTCTGTCTCCAGCCACTCTCACTGTTTCCTAGTCTGCTCTGTGGCTTTAGCATACAACTACCACCTGACAGATTCCAAGTGCTCTTTGTTTTCTTTTTTGTCCCTGTAAGAAGAATTGTAGGGGAAAAAAAAAAAATTGCAGCTATGAGGGGAGATGAGGCCCTCAAAGAAATGAACATTTAAAAAAGAGACAAATGGACCCAGAAAATACCCTGGCAGAAACCTCTATCAAGGAGATTAAGCAGAGGAGGAAGGCCCAGAGAAAGAGTTGGATGGAAAGAGGGTTGTTAGAAAAACTACTAGAGGAAAGTGTCACAGAAACCAAAGGAAAGGTAGGTTCAGATATTGCAGATAGAGCAAAGTAAATGAGAACTGACAGAAGCTCTTCAATGTGGTAATTATATTGACATAAGTAAACTTGAAATGGGTATTTCCAATGAATAGTGAGGGTGAAAATCAGATTACAAAGAATTATGGACTGAGTAACCAAAACCAAAAAACCAAACCTGTTGCCATCGAGTTGATTCTGACTCATAGCGACCCTATAGGACAGAATAGGACTGCCCCATAGGTTTCCAAGGTGTGGCTGGTGGAATCCAACTGCCGACATTTTGGTTAGCAGCCCAGTGCTTAACCACTGCACCACCAGGGCTCCCTGGGCTGAGTAAGTAGTGAGAAAACAAACAAACTCATTGCACTGATTCCAATTCATAGTGACCCTGTAGGACAGAGTAGAGCTGTCCCATTGTATTTCCAAGGAGTGGATGTGGATTCAAACTGCTGACCTTTTGGTTAGCCAAACGCTTAACCACTGTGCCACCAGGGCCCCAGTAGGTAGTGAGGAGGTAAATAAAGTGAAGGAAAGATGGCCTCTTTCCTCACTGGAAAATGAGCTTCTTGTAGGCAGAGAATAGCACTAGTAGAGGACTTGTGCACAGTTTTCTTGGGTGAGTATGATTTATAACATACTCACTCCGTAAAGCCTGCAAGCGAAGATCTGATCATTGTCACGAAGATGAAAACATGAAAGTGCCTTTGATTGACCATTATCAAAGCTTTCCATGGGGACCAGGTGGATATTCTTTGTCCCAATGGATGGTGAGTTTTCATGCTGAATCACTTGGACTTCAGAGTCAATGGCCTTTTCCTTGAAAGCAATTTAATATGCTTGAATGATCCAAAAACCAGCCGTATAATCTCTAATGGAGGCAGGATCATATGAATAAAAGTGTGTTTAAACCAGTTTTCCTCCCCACTTCACTCTAAGTTTTTTCTTTGTGATATTCTGTTTATAAACAGTGTGAAGGTTATCTAGCTTTTGACTTTCATCTTCCTAAAAGCTGGTCTAAGCTGTCTTCATAATTTTAATTACCCTAAGTCTTAATTTGTTCCTTCTTATTTGTTTTCACTGTGCTACTTTATTCAGAACCTCTTTATTTTTCACTTAAATTGATTTAATATCCTTATTGAGGCTAATAGCGTCCAGATTATTTTGTCCTGCGTATGGATTAATTCTCGCTAAAAAGCAAACAAAATAAATCAAACACAAAAAAATTAAAAATTGTTCTCTATTATCTTCTGTGGTAGTTACTTGTATGTGTCAACTTGGCTACACTATAGTATCCAGTTATTTAATCAAACACAGTTGCTGTGAAGGTATTTTGTAGATGTGGCTAATATCTACAATATATTGGAAGGCCTTAAGAGCAAAAACTGAGTTTTCCAAGTAGAAATTCTGCTTCAAGACTGCAACATCAGCTCCTGCCCAAGAGTTTCTAATCTTCTGGCCTGCCCTACACCTTTCAAAGTTGCCAGCCCCCAAAGTCACGTAAGTCAGTTCCTTGAAATAAATTTGATCGATGATAGATAGACAGATAATCTACTACTTATCCGTTTCTCTGGTGAATCCTGACTGATATAATACTGTCCAAATCTTTTAATCTGATTTTCAAAACTCCTTACTCTACTGTTCACTTTTATTTCCAATTACTTCTCTATTACTCTTCCCAATTAAGTTATCAGTCCCATTCCTACCAGGGCCTTTTGCTCCCTGGCTCATTTACACGGTTCTATTTAGAGACTTGGAGACCCTTTCCTTATTTTTAAGAATGCCCAAATTCTCTTTTGCTTCATATTGCAGGAAGGAAAATCCACTTCTGGAGTCATTCTTAGCTATCCTCAATCAGAATTTACATTCCTCATATATGAATGTCCACAATACTCTATGCCTTTCTGGTGATATATTTCATATTCTACCTTGTGTTATAGATTTCTGTACATGTCTTATTTCACCCACTGGATCTTCACACATTCTTAGTCTAGTCTTATCTGCATAGCAGTTACTCAATAAATATTGGATGACTGAACAAATGAGTAAACGAATGAATAGGCTGAACTAAACTATTAGCTCTTACTCCTAGCAAGAGTAAAATAAGACTAAAAGCTAATCTATGGAGATTTGCTATGCAGTTAATTTATTTAAAATATGTGGTCCTCTAAGTTGGCTAAATCAGACAAACAAAAAAAAATGTATGTTTTAAAAGTAACATTTAGTATTGGATCCATGTGGATAGCAAAAGTCTCCTCTTCATTTTGGACTGAATTGATAGAGCGAGTAACTGTATCAGCGGACAAGGATGGGGGATTGGAAAGGTTGTTTGAGGTCAAGCCAATCTTTACTACACAGATACATGTTTTAAATGTTTGTTTCTACGTGCAGACCAAACAGAGTAACAATTCTACATTAGCAATGTTCCAAAAAGCATTCTTAATGTTGGTCTTTTAAAAGCAATCTCAACAATTAGGTACATTTCTTCTTTAAAATAGTTATCCATAAAAGATGTAAATATTCTCACTACAACACTCTATGCTCTTAAAAAATTTATTGGCTGTAGGACTGGGAGTAGAAAGCAGAATGGAGCCAGCCTGGATTAGAACCAGGTCAATCAATTAGTTGGAACATGATGTTAATGAGGCTGGGGTTACATATTCAATCCCCACATTGACCAGTTAGCTGGACTCCACTCAAGGTCCACAGCCTGAACCTCAGTCCCCAATCAAACGAGAGAATGAAGCTGGATCAGCAGAAATGTATCCCCATTCTTGGAAAAATAAAGCAAAACACTTCCCTTAAGTAAAGAAGGTCAGGATAGCCATTAACTTGTAAAAGATACATTCCATGAAATTGAGGGCAGGTTTGAAGACAGAGAAGTCAAGAAATCTGGAGAGAAAAAATGGGCTTCTTACAGGCGAGCAGGGAGCAAGATAACTGTTGTTCCAAAAGGAAGTTTGGAAGCTGAAGAACTGTGGACGGTGTGGTTCAAAGTAACTTAGTAGAAATAGAAAAAACAAACAAATAAATAACTTGGGGAGAACTTTGGAATGCTGACTGGCATGAAAAGCTGGGGAAGAATTTTGTAAATTCTCCCCTGGTCCCTTTCTCAATTTTATGTATCATTGTATGCTCGTCATACCAGTTTATTGCATTTTTTGAGGGGGGTGGGTAATAGGAATGGGGAACATTATCAACAGGTTTACTCTCAAGATAGTTATGCTACTGAAAAACAATTCAATGTAAACACCCTTACTTGTAAGATGTATTAAAGCACAGATTTCCTTTTTTTTTTTTAAATTTAGCAGGGATTTTCTCTCAAAGGCAAATGATGTGAGTTGCAGTTAAAAGTAAACAATTAGAGGTTAGGGCTTGGACAAGCAGTAAGAAAATGTTACTGGAATTTGAATTTTTCCTGAACATGTGACCATGCTTGTCTATAAAGCTGCTTCAAGTGCACAAAAGAAAGGACATTGATTGAGGCACAGAAATCCACTGTGAAACGCTCCTGTCTCCTTGGTGTGCATGCATTTCAAAGTAACTAATGTTTCCAAATTACTTTATGCTGGGTGCGTATCCACTTCCTGTCTCTCTCTGCGCATATGTGTTTATAATGACATATTGATTACAAGTCCAGCTTGAAATGGAATGGAAGCTGCCCCTCCCCTAGAGAGGGGGACATTTCTCCTAAGTCAGCTCACCCTGTGCGTATTCTCAAGGCATGATCTGTCTACTGGGTGATTGGGCCATGAGGAGAAATGAGGTTGAGGAAGAGGGGCTGGGGGAGGGATAAGAACAGCGATACGACCTTTCTCATTTTGGAGGTGAATTGAGTTCCAGGCCTGGGTTAGTGTTGTCTATCAAATTCTGTCCAAATCCTTTCCAAAGTCAAACACTTTAAATCTAACAACCTTGACAAGTCAGGGTATACATTCTAAACCACAGCGCTCAACTCAGCATTCTATTTCTGCATCAGTAGCCACTGCTAGAATTATTACCCTGCTGTGATTCATCTAATGACTTGTGAATAACATACTGACTAAGCGAGCAGAAGACCTCAGAGAGTTTCCATTCTAATTTCAGAAAACCTCCTCAATTCTGAATAATTGGCAGTGGAGAAACTATACAGTAAAATGTAGCAACAACAAACCACATGAATTCCACAGAAAATATTAGACATATAGAGACCAAAATAAAATGCATACAAAAAGTAAGATGTTTAAAAAGCAAATATAGTTTACTTACTCTCAGCTGCATACGGTAATATTGACAATAGAGTGTTTTCAGGTAGCAAGACTACTGGATCTGCTCTAATAAATAGGTAAGATGAATTTGTTCTAAGAGCCTTCCATTTTCATACAAGTATGATGGTATATCTTTAAAAATGCTTTTAATCTAGAGTAGGGTAAGGAGCTAATGTTCATCAGATATTACTAAATGCTGGGACCTGTGTCAGATAATTTGCATATGTTACCTCCTTTTTAATTCTACAGTGTATTGTATATGCCTTTTATACAGATGAGAAAACTGAGGTTTGGGGAGGTTAAGTAACATGTCTAAGTTTAAACAACTAGTGAGTAATAGAGCTCAAATTTGAATCAGAATTTTTCAAAGCCAGTGTCCTTTGAGCTTCTGGGTCCCCTGGTGTAGTTTAAATATGCTAAAGATCACTGTTGTTCTTCTTATTAAAATGCATCATGGGAGATGTGACCAAAAAATAAGACTGGGTTAGCACACAAGTGAAATTGCATAGTTCATTTTATATGTATAGATAAGGTATATTAATGCTTTATAGAAGTAAATTTGAAAGTCTTAAATTTAGACCAGTATTTCTGCCATGCCTTAAATATCTTAAAAATATTTTCAGAATTCTTCTCTGGAATTACTGTCAGAGCTAGAATGTCTATGTCATGCGTAAAACAATAATCATGACATATTTATTGAGAACCTTCACTAAGTTGTGGGAAAATAAAAATATACAAATAAATACAAGCATGCAATGCTTTCGCTCCAGGAGTCTGAAATCTAGTTGGGAGAATGGGATATTTAGATTTCTACCTTCAATGCAAGGCAATATAGCAGGGCACATGCCTTGCAAGGAGCCCTGGTGGAGCAAGTGGTTAAGCATTTGGCTGCTAGTCAGAAGGTTGGCAGTTTGAATCCACCAGCCACTCCTTGGAAACCCTATGGGGTGGTTCTACTCTGTCCTGTATGGTCACCCATGAGTCAAAATTGTCTTGATGGTAATGGGTTATGCCTTGCAAGGGGTACTTCTCTACATACTATGTGTGAGAGAATGAATGACTACTTTGTAATTAAATTTAGCCTACTGAAGAAGAATTTTGGCTTTTCATTATTTTAGATTTTTTCTTATAAGTAAAACAAAACATATTCCAATCATGCACAGAACGAATGAATCCCTTCTATAATGTCTGGAGGAATAGACACCAAAAGAGTTAGGAAAACGCTTAAAAAAAGCTTCCAATCCTTTTCTTGTACAATGAATAGACATTACGTGTGTGTTAAGAAAGTGAAAAAATAAATTATATGCTAACTTACCATTAGTTTATGATGAGGTTAATTTTAACATATTGATTGATTATTCTAAGTTTCATCTAGTACTTCCTGGCTAAAATAGTGTGTCCCATCTCCTCATGGTAACCTGGCCAAAAATGGCTGGGATTGTCAGTTGTCAGATTGAGATTTTCATCTTTGAGGATGGGTTTGCTTTTAGAGAAATGAGCAATAGCATTCAGACCTACCATAATTGAGAATATTCAAAAGACTCTGTCACAATCTTTGATGATAATTCCAAAAAAGTAGTCAAAATGTGTGGATGCTGGCCAATGCCTTTTGAAGGAATGGCCAGACTTCCAAGGTGACTACTATGAAAGTGACAAGACATATTTGTCATCACTTTATAGTCACACTTCATGAGTAGTATGCCCCTACCCTAGTATATTATCAAAATATTCCAATTATTGGAGACTAAACTAATGAGATTTTTTTGTTTCATTAAGTGAAATTATCTTCTCTCAGAGCTTTACTCACTTTTCCGATGAGCATGTTGTCAGCTATTGTTGAGTTCTATCCAGTTCATGGTGGCCCCAATATACAACAGGACACTGCCTGGTCCTGTACCATCCCCATGATCATTTGTGGATCCTATCATTGTGATCCATAGGATTTTCATTGGCTGATTTTTGCTTGTAGATCACCAGGCCTTTCTTTTTCTCTGTCTTAGTCTGGAAGCTCAAGCCTCCACTGACAGACGGGTGGGTGGTGGCTGAGCATGCCATGCATTGACCGGGAATCAAACCTGGGTTTTTCTCATTGAAGGTGAGAATTCTACCACTGACCCACCAATGTTTCATTCCAATGAGCATGGACAGTGAAAAACTTGTTTATTCAGAGACCTTCTAAAACCTATCTGTGAAATACCCACAGTACCTTTCAATCAATCATTTGGTAAATATTTCCTCTGGCTTCAGTTAATCCAGTTCAACAAAGACATCTATGTTTATGGACCAAGAAAATAGGGACATTTGGTAATTACTGGCTTGCTGGTTGATGCAGAAATCCATTGCAAATTATTCAATAGCTCAGGCTCTGAAGAGGATATTTTGGTTTGAACTGTTCCATCGGGCTTTCATAAGTTATGTATAACCACAAGATTTTCTCTTTGTTTAGTGCCGTAAATCAGCAGCAAAATGAAAAGAGCTCCCAGGTACAGTGTAGATAAAAGGACACAAAAAGCAATTTTACTTCTGCGTTTTTCCTCTCAAGGCTTTAAAATTTCTGATTATTAATCTGTTGTGAAGTTTCTATCTGTGCTTCTTTCCAGTTATCTTGCGAGCAGGTGTTCCGGGAGACTTGCTCTTTCCAAAGCTAACCTTTCAATAGATAAATAAATATTCTAGAGGCTGGGAAATCAACAAAACCAAAAACACGGTTTCCCCACTAGTCACCAGAATACAAATAGTAATAGCATATTATAGAAGGGAAATGGTTCAGGCTCTGCTCTCTCTGCTATCTGCCACCCACGCACACTATGCCCAGGGCAAGGAGAAAAAGTAACATTTTATTGCTGATTTCCATGGTGCATTGTTGTGAAGATTTGCAGATACAGTTCAAGAAAGCCAAGTTCATTGCTCGCCGTAGAACTGAAGAAAAGGTAACCTGCGTTGGGGCGGGAGGAATGGTAGGAAAAGAAAGTAGTAAATGTTTCCACCTCTCTGGACTTTAATTCAGACAAGAACTAAACCAAGGATGAATTGAATCCCTACTCTGTGTCTTTCCTTACCTTTCATGACCCTCCCTCCTTCATCATTCAGCTCCTAGAAGCACCCTCCCTTCCTCTCCCTTCTCTTCTTTACCCAAATCCTTCACCCTCACAGCCTCCTTATGGATTTCAAAGCCACAGGTGTGGATGCTGAGCCAGTTGCCTCTGCTTTCACCATTGCTTTCTGTACAGTCTGTTGGCAGCGGGAGGGAAGGCTACTCTCAGAGGCCTGTTGGGTGAGGAGGAGGGGCATTCTCATACCAGAGTGGAGACCATGGAAGGTATGAGCTTTACTATGCTCCAAACTAAGAAAAAGCCTTATCTATATGTAAGCATAAATTTGTATTAATTTTATTTTTATAACATCATTATAATAATTTTTTAATTTGTTTTATTTTTGTTGTTGTTTTTGACAACATACACAGCTGATCATGCACCAATTCAACTGTTTCTACATGTACAACTCAGTAACACTGATTACATTCTTCGCGTTGTGCAACCTTTCTCGCCCTCCTTTTCAAGTTGTTCCTCCGCTTTTAACATAAACTCACCCCCCCCAGGTTTCCTAGCTAATCTTTCAAGTTGCTGTTGTCAGTTTGATCCTATATAGATAGATCTTAAAAGAGCACAATGCTCAAGGCAGATATTCTTTACTAGTTAAATGAATCTATTGCTTGGTTTTAAGAAGACTTCAGGGGATAGTTTTGGTTTAAGTTTCATTATAACAAATTTTAATAAACAGTTAATCATGATTCTGAACTGGTTGTTGCTGTTAGGTACCATAGAGTCATTTCCGACTCATAGCAACCCTGTGTACAACAGAACAAAACACTGCCCGGTCCTGCACCATCCTCACAATCATTGCTATGTTTGAGCCCATTGTTGCAGGCACTGTGTCAATCCATCTCATTGAGGGTCTTCCTATTTTTCATTGACCCTCTACTTTACCCAGCATGATGTCTTTCTCTGGGGACTGGTCCCTCCTGATAACATGTCTGAAGTATGTGAGACGAAGCCTCGCCATCATCACTCCTAAGAAGCATTCGAGCTGTACTTCTTCCAAGACAGATTTGTCCGTTCTTCTCGCAGTCCATAGTATATTCAATATTCTTCACCAAGACCATAATTCAAAGGCATCAATTCTTTGGTCTTCCTTATTCATTATCCAGCTGAACTGGTCAATTGCTTCTTATGTACTAAATTTACACACACACACACACACACACATACACACACTCCAGAATAAAGCAAGAGAATTGCTTTCCTAATCCTCGTTAATGAACCTGAATATTGCTCAGGTAGCACCTGCTATTTAGGGGGACTCAGAAAAAGTAAATCATTTTCCTGAGGGGTAGGCCTTTTCCTTGAGTTTTTACCTTGTCGGATTGTGAATTGAATTTTAGGCTGTTCTCATGATCGCCTAGCGTCCACAGAGCGTTAGCATCAAAGGATCATCTTAAACAACCACCCAGTTGATGCAGTTTCCCTTTACAATATCTTCTGGCTTCTGTTTGAATTATCCAAAGAGGTTTGAAACTCCTTGCCTCCCGGTGCATCTTGGATGACTCCAAACCTTAGAATCTCCCTCCCTCTACTGCCGTCAATCTGTATCCTGTGACTTCCATTTCTTGGGCCTGTGTTACTCCTGTACTTTCATTTCTCCACAGACGGCAGTCTTTGCTTGCACACACACCTTAACTCACATCTCTTTTTCTAAGGCCATTCATTTCTTTCTTTGACTGCCTGCCTGTTTCAAGTCTCTTCACCATCCTGGTGGCTCTTCTCTGGCTACGCTTCTATTAAACTTGCAAGCTCTTTCTTTAATTCAATGTCCAGGAAGCAAGAATAAAAAGACTCTCTGGAAAATATACCTTTGTAGGTTAGTGGTGAAAAAACTGCTGAAAGAACACTCAGAACAGCTCCTGTAATTGGTAAGGCAGAAGCAGGTAGAATGCCTTCCCCGTGCATACTCGTGAAGGGCACAATGCTCTTGGATCCTCTTAGATGTGAACTTGACTGAAGAGGCAATAATAGGATGGTGAAGAGAAATATAGGTGTGTGTTTTGCTATGTGTGGTAGCACGGATTTAGAATCAGACCAGTTTGGATTCAGAGCATTAGCTCTGCCACTCACTTTGTGATCTTTGACAACTTAATATCTCTGGGCCTTAGTTCCATCATCTGAAAAATGGGAACAATAGTCTGTGTCTCATGACTGCAAACTATTGCTATTTTTTTCTTCTTGGTTTTGGCTTGGGAGATTTGAGCCTGAGTTTGGGGAAAAAAAAAAAAAATGTGGTCTTCTCTCCATTTTGTAACAAGGAGCGCAGAAGGAAATTGGACTTGCTTTCATTAATTCAATAATTCAGTTATTTATTGAGTATTCTTTATGTGGCAGACACTATTCTAGGGACTGGACAAACTCAGTGCAAAATATGCTACTGAAATTCTACTACACTGATGTTTAAGACTGAAGAACTAAAATTTTGATAAATCTTAAAAACTAAAATCAAGACCCTTTGCCATCGAGTCAATTCTAACTCATAGTGACCCTATAGTTACCATTATTTATGTAATCCAGAAAGAGTAGATATGAAAAACTACCCACTTGCTCTTTTATGTGTATTTCTTCTACTAGTATGTTCTGAAGTACTTTTGTATTACAGACATATAGCAAGGCTACACCTGTGGGTAGAGCGTATTGTTTTCCCAGAAGGCAATGGCTATTCAACCTGTAAATGCCCCTGAAATAAAGCAGAGCCTAGCAAAAAGATTTTAAAATGTGGAAGATGAGGGAGAAGCACTCTCTTCTTTAGCCCTGATGCCACTGAGCCTGGTCTGTTAGAAATATAGAGATGCTTGTGTGTGTTTCTGGGTGATGGGGAGTTCTGCAACAAAACTCGCCTCTTGTTGGGTAAGGAGGTTGGTCTGCAGCCACCAAGAGAAGCCCCTTGCTAGGAATTCAATGGGAATGGGCTTCTGGGTCCAGAGAACAGCCACCTCTAGTAATTGAAAGGTTTATATGCATTAAAATCTTCTTTAATCTCCAAATTTTCTTTACTGTCTTGATACACAATCTAGGTTTAGCTAGTTTATGGGATTTGAAAAATGGTAAAGAGGAGAGTTTGGTGCCTGAGGCCAGCATAATAAATGTAGCCACCTCTAAAGCAGTAGTTCCCAATCAGAGACAATTTGCTGCATTCCTAGGGGACATTTGAGAATGCACGTTGACTTTCTTGGTTGTCATAATTGGATAGAGACCAGGGATGATGTTAAACATCCTGCAATGTACAGAATGACCCTCCACAAGAAAAAAAATTATTGGGCCCAAAAATTCAATAGAGCTGTCTTAGTTAGATAACTGCTATAACAGCAATACCACAAGTGGGTGGCTTAATAAATAGAAATTTATTTTTTCAAAGTTTAGGGGGCTAAAAGTTTGAATTCAGGCCACTGGCTCTAGGGGAAGACTGTCTCTCTCTGTTGGCTCTGGAGGACAGTCCTTGTTCCTTGGTTCCTTGGTGACCAGGCATGGACTAGTAACTTGAAATTTGCCTCCAAAATTGGAGGATGCCAAGAGACAGAAGAAAGAGGAGGGCAACTCTAGTTTGGTGGTGAAGGAGTCTTTCTTAGGGAGATTTACATATCGATGCAGTAATCCTCGCCAGCAGGAGAATCAAGGCAGATCTCTGCACCCAGCAGTAGGGGGGCGGGGGTGGTGGAGGTTTTATAGTGGTCAAAGACAAAGGTGACTCTGAGCCAGAGAGTTACCTAAGGCTGCCTCAGCAAGTTCACATAACAGAGGCTTGGAAAATATCAGTGAACTAACAGAAACAGCAGTGAACTAATGGAAAGCATGAAGGCAGCCATGTTCAGCCTCACAAAGCCTATTTTCCCCTTCAGTCCACCCCTTGAGGCTGGTTGTTACAATACCATCCATTCCCCCTCTTCCACAAAGTCCAGGAGGACCCTTAGAGGAGATTATCACTTTAGGGACAGACAGCATTGCTATAATTGGAGGCACGGACCACACTAGCAATATAGACAAACAGAAGACAATCTCTATACCCAGGAAGAAACCAAGACCCATTATAACACAATGCCAACTAGAAGGGTAGCCAATCAGTTCTGGTCAGGGGCTCCATGCTCCGAGGCATGCCTTTGGCGCTTGAGAAGAGGAATTGTCCACAGATCCAGTAGCTGTTTTGCTGTGGACTACTGTGAAGCTGTGAGCCCACTCTAGGAAGAGGTTGGCAGCCCCAAAGGGAAGAAAGCCGAGTAGGCTATACCTATGGTTGGAAAGACAGGTGTTTATTAGATACCAAGAGGGGTAAATCTTCCCCTTCTACTAGGCTCCCACTAGTGGCTTCCCCTTTGTTAGTGAGAACAGTGGCTGCTTTAAGCATTTTTCCTGGCTGAGTGTACCATACTTGCTGCCCCAGGAAGATCACCTGTGGGACTGTGAGTAAAGTCACTCATTTTGCTGTATACCAGAAAAGGAGACCCACTTCCATCCATCGAGGTATAGCCCTTTCTTGTGAAGTGTGACTGCCAAAGCCCTCCGTGTAGTAGGACGATGGGCTCCCACATTAGTCTGATCAGTTTCTCCTTCTCCAGAGGGACAAAGTAACCAATCCATCCTGGTGGGGTGACCCACGACAGGTGCCAATAAATGCCCCACTTCCCAGTGCCAGGTCCTGCGGTGTCCGGAAGACCATGCTGTTCTGTTCTGGCAACAACCTTTGTGGATACGCATCTGGAGCTTGTAACATCACTCGGACCATTGCTTGAGGGTCACTCAGGGCTCCTAGTCTAGCATAGGGGCTAAAGCCCCAGTGGGACCCAAATTTACCAACATCAAAGCTTCAGGCAGCACCTTAGTCCACCCTTCCAGGGAAGCCTTGCCTGTAAGGGTTTGTATTTGTTGTTTCAGGACGTCATTCTTCCTTTCCACCAGGCCCGAGGCCTAGTGGTCGTAGGGCAGGTGGTCATCCCATTGTACCTTGCTCTTAGCCACCCATTCGCACACATCCTTACCTGTAAAGTATGTCCCCTGGTCACTGTCAGTCCTTCAGGGTATCCCATACATAACACTCAATTTTTATAGTCCCTTTATAATAGAAGCCTGGTTTTCTCGTTTACACGGGAACGCCTGTGTCAAGCCGGTGACAATGTTCACACAAATGAGAGCATACTTCGCTTCTTCACTGGGAGGTAGAGGTCCTATAAAATCTACCTGCCAGTCTGTCACTGGCTGTGTTCCCTTATGTATTTACCCAGGATCATGTGGCAGACACCTTGGGTGTTGGCATGAGCACATAGGGCAATTTTGTACAGCACCCACCAGATCACTATACTTTACTGCTTGCCTCTTTGGCTATTTTGCAAAAACCATGGGAACTACAGTGTCTGCTTTTCTGGTGAATCCAATGGGCAGCTTGCCCCTTGGCATGTACTGTTCTAACTTGTGCTATAGCCTCTGCTTCTTGGTTTCACGGCAGGGAAAGAGGTGAATGGGCTGCTGCATGAAAAACAGGTCAGCATCTGGGGTTTGGAAGTGATCCCAGATGCCCTTCCATGAGGCTTACCCCCACAAGATTTTATCTACTTTGTCCACTGCTCCTTATGCCATTGGTCTATCCACATAGTCAACTCACGGGCTACTGCCCAACTATCTATACACAGGATTAAGGGCTAGGGTTCCTGGGTGATGATTATCCACACAGCCCTTAATTCACCCTACTGATTGCTTTATCCTGAGCTGGTTTCAAACCAAATAGTGTCAGTGGAAGTTTGCATTGCCACCGTCATCCACAGTGGTGGCATACCTTGGCTAGAGCCATCTGTATACCAGGCATCTGCTGGCCGTGAGCCTTTCCCTCTCTTGGAGGAGAGGGGAGGCGTCTCTGGAGGCATGCTAGTCTGTGCTGGTGGGTCATCTTGATATGTCACTGGACCAAAAACAGCCTGTAACTCTTGGGACAATGGACTGGCAGAAGGGACACTGTGCTGTTGCTCGTATGCATGCCATTTGGTCAGTGTAGCCGTCCAGGTGATGACTTAGAAAACAAGCCATTGACCACCCATTTACAGGCAAAGCTATGGAAAGGGTGGTCCTGCCCCTGGCTCTACCTGGCAGGGAGAGTCATAGGCCACTAATAATTGTTTCTCTATGGTACTGTATCCATTTTCTGGCCCCCTCCACACTTAGGACTAAGAACCTAGGTTCGCTGATCCTGCCACAAGGTCCAGCCAAAGCCATCCTAGGTACAGCTCACATCTAACTGTAAGGGTAACCCTTCCTGTACTGTACCCAGCACTTTCACCTGTGCAGTCAACACCTTTACTCTATCAGAAGCTCGCTGATGTTCATTACTCCAATCCCAAGAGTCAACCTGTTTTACTAGTCGGTAGAGTGATCTCAAGCACTGGGCCAAGTGAGGAATAAATAATCTCTTATACCCCTAATTGTGGACTTGTTCTAAGTTTCTTCAGTTTCAACTAGAACTTGCATATGAGCACTTGATGGTCTGTTCCACAGTCAGCCCCTGGCCTTGTTCTGACTGATGATACTGAGCTTTTCCGTCGTCTCTTTCCACAGATGTAGTCGATTTGATTCCTGTGTATTCCATCTGGTGTGGTCGCTGTTTGTGCAGTCGCTGTTTATGTTGGTAAGGAAAGGTATTTGCAATGAAGAAGTCGTTGGTCTTGCAAAATTCTATCACGTGATCTCCAGCATCGTTTCTGTCAGCAAGGCCATATTTTCCAACTACTGATCCTTCTTCTTTGTTTCCAATTTTCTCATTATAACAACATGTGCAAAGAGTTGGAGATAGAAAACCAAAAGGGAAGAACACGCTCAACATTTCTCAAGCTGAAAGAACTGAAGAAAAAATTCAAGCCTCGAGTTGCAATAGTGAAGGATTCTGTGGGGAAAATATTAAACAACACAGGAAGCATCAAAAGAAGATGGAAGGCATACACAGAGTCATTATACCAAAAAGAACTGGTCGACGTTCAACCATTTCAAGAGGTAGTTTATGATCAGGAACCAATGGTACTGAAGGAAGAAGTCCAAGCTGCACTGAAGGCATTGGCGAAAAACAAGGCTCCAGGAATTGAGAGAATGTCAATTGAGATGTTTCAACAAATGGATGTAGGCCTGCAAGTGCCCACTCATCTATGCTAAGAAATTTGGAAGACAGCTACCTGGCCAACTGACTGGAAGAGATCCATATTTATACATATTCCCAAGAAAGGTGATCCAACCGAATGTGGAAATTATCGAACAATATCATTAATATCACACGCAAGTAAAATTTTGCTGAAGATCATTCAAAGGCGGCTGCAGCAGTATATTGACATAGAACTGCCAGAAATTCAGGTCAGATTCAGAAGAGAATGTAGAACCAGGGATATCATTGCTGATGTCATATGGATCCTGGCTGAAAGCAGAGAATACCTGAAAGATGGTTACTTGTGTTTCATTGATTATGTGCTAAGGCATTCGACCATGTGGATCATAACAAATTATGGATAACATTGTGAAAAATGGGAATTCCAGAGCACTTAATTTTGCTCATGAAGAACCTGTACATAGATCAAGAGGCAGTTGTTCAGACAGAACAACAGGATACTGTGTGGTTTAAAATCAGGAAAGGTGTGTGTCAGGGTTGTACCCTTTCGCCATACCTATTCAATCTTTATGCTGAGCAAATAATCCAAGAAGCTGGACTATATGAAGAAGAACGGGGCATCAGGATTGGAGGAAGACTCATTAACAACCTGCATTATGCAGATGACACAATCTTGCTTGCTAAAAGTGAAGAGGACTTGAAGCACTTACTGATGATGATCAAAGACCATAGCCTTCAATACTGATTACACCTCAACATAAAGAAATCAAAAATCCTCACAACTGGACCAATAAACAACATCATGATAAACGGAGAAAAGATTAAAGTTGTCAAGGATTTCATTTTACTTGGATTCGCTATCAACATCCATGGAAGCAGCAGTCAAGAAATCAAAAGACAGGTTGGATTGGGAAAATCTGCTGCAAAAGGCCTCTTTAAAGTGTTGAAAAGCAAAGATGTCACCTTGAGGACTAAGGTGCACCTGACCCAAACCATGGTGTTTTCAATCACCTCCTATGCATGTGAAAGCTGGACAATGAATAAGCAAGACCGAAGAATTGATGCCTTTAAATTGTGGTGTTGGCGAAAAATATTGAATATACCATGGACTGCCAAAAGAATGAACAAATCTATCTTGGTAGAAGTACAACCAGAATGCTCCTTAGAAGTAAAGCTGGCGAGACTATGTCTTACATACTTTGGACATGTAATCAAGAGGTATCTGTCCCTGGAGAAGGATATAATGCTAGGTAAAGTAAAGGGTCAGTGAAAAAGAGGAAGACCCTCAACGAGATGGATTGACAAAGTGGCTGCAACAATGGGCTCCAGCATAACAACGATTGTGAGGATGGCGCAGGACTGGGCAGTGTTTCATTCTATTGTACATAGGGTTGCTATGAATTGGAATCAACTCGACGGCACCTAACAACAACAACAAATACCTCTAAGGAGCCCTGGTGCCTCAGTGGTTAAGAGCTGCAGCTGCTAACTAAAAGGTCGGCAGTTGGAATCCACCAGGCGCTCCTTGGAAACTCTATGGGGCAGTTCTACTATGTCCTCCACAGTTGCACTAGGGTCACTATGAGTTGGAATTGACTCATTGGCAATGGGTTTCTTTGGTGTTTTTAATACCCCAAAAGACCCACGAAGGCCTGCATTTCCTTTGGCATCCTAGGGGTGGTGTAAGCTTGTATCTTATCAACTATGGTTTCAGGCAACACATGAGTCTTATCTGACCAGATGACCCCTAGGAATTTTATCAATGTTCCTGGCCCCTGCACCTTGTAGAGATTCGTGACCCATCCTCTCCTCTGCAGGTGGCTGACTAGGGCATCTAGACACTCCTGTAACAGGGAAACATCTTCAGCAGTTAACATGATGTCATGAAAGTAGGGAAATCAATGGACAGCAGCGGGGAAGGGGAAAAGTCAGATCTGTAGCCACCATACCATGGCAAATAGTGGGACTATGTGAGTATCCTTGTAGAAGCACTTGAAATACCCTTTGCTGACCTCTCTCCCCCCACCCCTCCCCGGGTGAAGGTAAACTGGTCCTGGGAAAATGGGACTAGAAGGTTGCTAAAGAATGCATTGGCCAGATCTAACACAGCATGATATGTACCCTGATCTCTACTGAGGATTTCTAACAAAGAAGTTATGCTCAGGACTGTAGCATGTATAGGAGGGATCACTTTGTTAAGTTCCCTGTAGTCCACAGTCATGTACCAGGACCCATCTGGTTTCTTCACAGGCCACATAGGGCTATTAAAAGCACTGTGGGCTTCCTGGGGGATACCTACTCTTTTTAATTCCAAAATAGTTTCACTAATTTCCTTATGTCCTCCGGGCAACTTATATTGTTTGATGTCTACCACTCTTCGTGGTGGGGGCAGGGTCACTGGTTCCCATGCTGCATTACCTCTCAGTACTGCTTTTACCACCTTCACTCGCAGTCAGAGTTCTCTCACAGCCATGGTCAAAGTCATGAGTCATGTCCATGAGGACATCCACTCCTAGAATGTATTCTGGTATTGGGGAAATATAAACTTGATACTGTTTGGGGGCAGGGGGTACATCCTACTTGCAGGGTCAGAAGTACCTAATGTACAAGGATGGACTTTTTACCATACACATCAACTGCCAAAGGGCATCCTTGAAACCACTCAGGGTTTCCAAAGCTAAGAGTAAACTCGGCCCCAGTATCAAAGCTAGCACCCGCTGCTTGTTTATTCTTGATCAATGTATTGTGACCTCTACATGGGGCCTCTCTCCCCCTGCAGTTCCCTTACCTGCATGTGACCTTAGCCACACCCCTACTCCCTAGGGATGGGCAAGGTCCACCCAGAGGCAAGGGGCACTTCCTTGTGAGGGTCAGTAGGACCCAAAGGGTGATACTGTTGCTCCGGCTTCAGATCTTTCCGAAGACTAACCAAAACTGCATTTGATTGCTTATCTCTTTTGTACACTGCCATTCCAGCAAACACTAAGTTCACCCACATCCCCCTTCAGGTCATTTTCAAGGGGCCCTTGGATGGTTGTCTCTCAGGTTTCTCTGTTTTTCTTTTGTCTTTTCACACAGCTCATACTCCCTTCTCCCTAGGCTTCTGGAATTCACCCAGATCAGCTATGGTTTGTCCCACCTGATACACTGTCTGGCCCGCTAAGGGACTAACAATAGCTACCAGCGTGGCATACCAGGAGGGAGGAGCCACTTGCAGGATTCTTGCTTTCATTCCTGCAGTAAAAAGTTCCTTGTCTGGCCTCGGAGGTGCTCAGCATAACTGGCGTGGTGCATACCTAACTCCTGAATTAACTGGTGTAACTTTTCTACTGAAGATCATTTCCTGACCGTGCTGGGAAGATCCCCCTCGTTCGGCTATGCTCTTCTGCAACGCAGGATGATCCTACCTGTGAGGGTATGTATGCCCTCTGTTCCCAGCTGAGTGTAAACGTTGTTGGAGGGTGGGGTGGGTGGTTACACTGCCTGTTTTCTCAGCACTGGCTCCATTTAAAGAGACATCGTCTCCCCCAATATCCTACAGAGGTAGTAACCAAGCTGCAATAGTTTCCTTCTTTTCTGCTGGAATTTCCTACACAACTCAGTCAGCTTCGTAGGGGTGTACTCCCATATTGTCATGGAATTGGCTGGCAGGATTTCATGTCTGGGGTCAACGGGTTCCTGGGTACCTTTCATCTTTTGAGTAATAAGCAGCCATGCCTGAGGGGGCCCACTCTGCAGACTCTTCCTCCACTATCACTTCCACATCTAATTCACTACTAGATCCATTCTCCCACCAGATTCCATGTTTTCACATCCCAGTCGCCTCTCATCAGTGCTTCCCTAATCCTTGCCTTTGGCACTTTCCTTCTCCACAGCTTTACAAACCTGCAAGTGAACATCTCTAATTGCTTGTCCTGGTCTCGGTTATGGCTGCTTAATACACCAATTGTTGCCACACAGGGCTGATAAACATCTCTTTCTAACTGTAGCTCTTCCTTAAGGGATCTTATGTGCTCTTCAGCAGCTGGCTGGGCCTCAGTGGCCAGCGGAACAGCCCAGAGCAGTGGCCATTCCATGGCTGCTACCACTCTCCTAGCTTCCTCCCCACTCTTATGAAGGTGCACATTTTCCCACAACCATGGTGTGCCATTTGGCATTTTCAAGGCATTTCCATACTCACACAGGGGGTTGCATGTATCAAGCACATGGGTCAGACCTCCTCACATGGAGGTCAATGGCCAACCCAGGATATCCCCTTCAGATGCCTCACTCCCACTTGCCATTTCCTCAGTCTCCTTGGTGGCTCACCAATTGTCCTAGCATGGATCAGTAGCTTGAAATTTGCCTCCAAAATTGGAGCGTGCCAAGAAACAAAGAAAGAGGCAGGCAACTTCAGTGTGGCAGTGTAGGAGCCTTTATTAGGGAGATTTACACACCAAGACAGTAGTTCCCGGTGGTAGGAGGACCAGGGCAGATCTCCACACATAACAGTCAGGGTGCAGAGGTTTTACAGTGGTCAAGGACAAAGGTGGCTCCAAGTCAGAGAGTTACAAAGGCTACCTCAACAAGGTCACATAACAGAGGTTCGGAAAACAGCAATGAACTAACAGAAACAGCAGTGAACTAACAGAAAATGTGATGGCAGCCATGTTAGGCCTTGAAAAGCCTGTTTTCCCCTTCACGTGGCAATCTTCAAGTGGTGTGGCATCTGTCTTCCCTCATTTCTACTTCCTTGCTTGCTTGCCCTTAATCTGCTCTTTTATATCTCAACAGAGACTGACTTAAAACACACCCTACACTAATACTGCCTCATTAACAAACAAAGAAAACTCACTTCCAAATGGGATTATAACCACAGGTTTAGGAGTCAGGATTTATAACATATATTCTTGGAGGAACACAAGTCAATCCATAACAAGGGCTGATTGAGAAACCCAGATGTAAGGGAATGTCTACTTTCTCAGACGTGCAGGAGGAGCAGGTAGCAGCCTATGTGTGATTGCAAGACTGGCCATCTGGAGCCAGGTAAAGATAGAGGCAGAGGCAGTGACTAGCACCAAAGTGGAAACAAATGTGTGACACTCATTGTAGACACAATGGAGTTCCCTAGAGTGGAAAGGAAAACTTGGAAAGGATTTGAAGTCCTTCTATCCTGAGAAACATTAGGTTGCACTAGTAAGCCTTTCCAGACAGTAGAATTATTCCCAGAATCCGTGAGCCCTACACTACTGAAGCAGGCAGTCTTTGCTTGGATGTTAATTGCCTTGGAGGGTCTGCTGGAGCTTTTAAGATAAATCTCAGCGTCACATTGTCCCCAGCCTAGCTGTTGTCATTGCCCCTGTACATGTGAAATGAGGGACTTTTCCAGTGCTTTAGTATATGGATTCACAGTCCCCAACAGGAAACTATTTCCCTCTTCCCTTCCTCAGCCTTATCTAGCTATTAGTTTAATGTTTGTCAGAGTTTTTAATCTATTTCATCTGAAATATCTGATTCAAGGCTGAATCTTAACTTCCATTCTGCTGAGTCTTTTGTTCCAACTCAGTATATGTGTCTATATGTTTTCTGTTATCTCAGTACAATAGATTTGCCTGGATGAAATCACCACAACAGTAGCTTTCTTTAGAGTTCTAAGATTAATTCTGATGTGTTATTGCCCCATTTAGCTTGTTACATCATTTCTACATCCTGAATTACATCCTATTTCATAGTTAACAGGATTATACTCATTACAGCTTAAATGTAATAAATGTATATAGACATAGGTATAGAGTCTGGAGTATATTTTTAACAGCACTAAAGTTCAATAAATCATTTTGTTTGTTTCTAAAATTGATGCTTTATTTTCTATAATCATGTCATTATTTAATTTCTATGGATCCTATTTGTGACTTTTTTGTTTTCTTGAATAACTCTCAACTTAATGTACACATTTATGTTCTTTATGTCAATGATTATGTTGATGTAATCATAGTCATTTAGTTTTTGAAATCTCTTAAAGTCATAGAACTTCATTCATCAGGAACTGAAACTAACTGAGTGTCTACTATATGCCTGGAATGTAGAGGTGGGAAGGCTATAACCAAAACCTGTTGACATCGAGTCGATTCTCATTCATAGCGACCCTGCAGGACAGAGTAGAACTGCCCCATAGAGTCCAAGGAGAGCCTAGTGAATTTGAACTGCTGACCTTTTTGTTAGCAGACGTAGCTCTTATCCACTATACCATCAGGGTTTCAAGGAAGACTGTACGTGCCTGGAATTTAGAGGAGGGAATGCTATAAAGTTCCAAATGGTGCATAAAATTCACAGTTTTTTGATTTCAGGGTAACTATAACCTGTGTTGAAACCTAGCCCCATATTCCTCATATCATGCCAAAAACCAAAAAACCAAACCCATTGCTGTCGAGTTAATTCCAAGTCATAGTGACCCTATAGGACAGAGTCAAACTTCCCCATAAGATTTCCAAGAAGCAACTTGTGGATTCGAACTGCCAACCTTTTGGTTAGCATCTGAACTCTTAATGGCTGAGCCACCAGGGCTCCACCATATCATGATACCTGTTATTATTGCTGCATAATGATTTTAACGCTTTTTAAAAAAATATCAGATCCACCCTTGATTTGATCTTCCTGAAAAACAGGACGAATGAAAATGCTGAGTCTATATATCCTTCTCAAGCTTTTGCAGTCTCCTTGAAGACTCTGTAAGTGCTGGTAACCCATGAATCCCTCCCTCCTTCTGGTCTGGCATGTAGATTTGGATAAGCTCAAGGCTCTATGAATCAATTTGAAATAGAAAAAACAGAGTATGGAAGAGTGGTTTGTTAGGAATGTATTATACCACATGCTAATGTCAATATAAATGCAAAATAAAAACCCAGCTGGACTTGACTGCCTTGGAAAGATTCTGTTATTCTTCGGAAAGTTATTAATCCAGTCTCAAATAACAGAGGGCTGGTCTATCTCCCCCACCCCACCGCCGCTCCCCCACCTTTAGTCATTGTTCGTTTTAAAGAGTTTTAATGGCTCTGGACGTATTCATGAATTCCAGTGGCTTCACTCTTGTAAGCATGTAGTTGGCTTAAAATTCACATTTAATTAACCTCTTCACCCAACGCATAAATCAATAATAAAACTCCAAATGCTTACCATACAGATAGTGATTTTCATTTGGAGGGAAACTGTTGAAAATTAGACATTAGGATGACTGAAGAAGAGCAAGCTAGTGGTGTGAAGGAAAAAAGAGCTAATACATAAACTGTGATAATGAAAGCCCCGATTTTGAGAGAGAATATGCATTTATTCAGATTTCAGGGACAACCATGTTTAGGATAGGTTCAGAAAATGATGTTTTATTTTGAAAAATTGGTGAAGTAGAGGGTTAGCGAAAGAGAGGAAGACCTTCAACGAGATGGATTGATACAGTGGCTGCAACAATGGGCTCAAACATAGCAATCGTTGTGAGGATGGCGCAGGACAGGGAAGTGTTTTCATTCTGTTGTACATAGAGTCTCTATGAGTCGGAACTGACTTGATTGCACCTAACAACAACAACATGCTATATTCCTGCCCTGCTTGTGTTTGGAAACCTTGGTGGTGTAGTGATTAATAGCCACAGCCCTTAACCAAAAGGTCAGCGGTTTGAATCCACCAAGGGCTCCTTGGAAACCCTATGGGGCATTAGAATCACGTGAAAAGAAACAAACAAACTCATTGCCATCAAGTCGATTCTGACTCATAGTGACCCTGTAGGACAGAGTAAAGCAAAGCTTGTGTTTGGTTGAATGACCCTGTCCTTTCATTTCATTGGTTAACAGCTTTATTAAGGCTAAGTTACCTATTATAAAATAACCTATTGTAAACTTACAATTTAATTAGTTTTAGTAAATTTACAGTCATGCAACCATCAACATAATCCAATTTTAGGCTCTTCTGTCACCCCTAAAAAGTCCCCTTCTACTGGTTTACACTCAATTCTGCTCCCACCTCCAGTCCCAGGCAACCACTGATCTACTTTCTGTCTCTTTAGATTTCTCTTTTCTGGAAATTTTATATAAATAGAATCTGGCCTTTTCAGTCTTGCTTTTTTCACTCAGCATAACGGTTTTGAGTTTCATCCATGATGAGGCCTGTAGCAGCAGTTCTTTTGAATTAATTACTGCATGAAATTTCATTGTATAGATTTACCACGTTGTGTTCATCCTTTTACCATGTGGTGATGAAATAAAGACTTGCAGACAAATTAAAGCTGAGAAAAGTCATTGCTAGAAGTCTTGCTCTGTAAAAAATGTGAAAGGAAGCTTTTCAGGCAGAATCATATTCCTAAACAGTGAAGAGTGCTGGTAATAGAAATTAGGTAAGTAAATATGAAACATAGTATCATGTTTAATCTCTAAAAGATGATTGTTTAAAGCAAAATAAATACAAATACAATGGGTTTATAATATCTAGGTGTAAAATGCATGACAACAACAGCACAAAGGATATGAAACAATACTGTAAGGTTCATATACTATTTGTGAAGTGCTTTTATATACATGGAGTCCCTGGTTGGCACGAATGTTTAAGCTTCCAGCTACTGACTAAAAGGTTGGCAATTTGAACCCACTCAGAGGCACCTTGGTAGAAAGTCTTGGAAGTCTGCTTCCAAAACATCACAGTCATGAAAACTCTACATAGAGTAGTTCTACTCTGCACACATGGAGTGGTCATGAGTCAGAATCAGCTCAACAGTAACTGGGTTTGTTTTTGTTTTTTGTTTTTTTTTGGTTTATAATACGTATTAAATTATCTGAAGGCAGGCTGTGATAAGTTAATAACGTTAATTGTAGATCGTGAAGCTAAGTCAATAGTGAAGATAAAATGGAATAACAAAACACTCAATTGTTCCAATAGAAAGAAGGGTAATATCTTAATTTTTTAGTGCTTCTATAACAAAAATGGAGCCCCGCTGGAGTAGAGGTTAAGAGTTTGATTGCTAACCAAAAGGTCGGCTGTTCGAATTCACCAGCTGCTCCTTGGAAACCCTAAAGGGCAGTTCTACTCTGTCCTATAGGGTCGCTATGAGTTGTAATCGACTCAACGGCAATGGGTTTGAGGTTTTTTGCTTTTTTTTTTTTAAACAGGAATACTACAAGTGGATGGCTTTAATAAACAGAAATTTATCACTACTGATGCATTCAATAACATGGAACTCAAAAGGATTATTCCAAATGAGAATAAAGAAATATGCATACATACAGAGCCCTGGTGGCGTAGTGGTTAAGAGCTTAGCTGCTAACCAAAAGGTTGCCAGTTCGAATTCACCAGCTGCTCCTTGGAAACCCTATGGGGGCAGTTCTACTCTGTCCTGTAGGGTCACTATGAGTCGGAATTGACTCCATGGCAGTTTTTTAGTCAATTGTCTTAGTATAGAGTATATATTTTACCTTTCTATGAATATAAAATACTTAAGAAACCCTTCCAAACTGCCCAGTGGATTCAAGAGCATCACGAGGTTGTGTGTGTTGGTTATTACAAACCACTGTATTTAACTTAAATTTTTAGTAAAATGGGCTTTATGGCAGTCTGTTCCTAAGGGCCAGTTGTCCGTAAATCGGATGTTCGTAACTTGGGGACTGCCTGTACTGACAGAAACCAGATCAGTGATTGCAGGGAGCATGAGCTGGGGGAAAGCAAAAGACACGTGGGAACTGTTTCGGAGTGATAGAAGTGTTCTATATCTTGATAGTGGTGATGGTTACATGATGTCTGGAATAGTTGTCAAAATCATAACATAGTGCTCTTAAAATTGGTGATTTTTATAGTATGCAAGTTTCCCTTAATAAACCTGATTTTCTTAAAAAGTTTTAAACATCTCCTATGTTTCAGGCATGAGTCATAATCGACTTGATGGCAACAGGTTTGGTTTTTGGTTATGTTCCAGGCATTGTGCTAGGTACTGCAATAAATAAGTCACATTTCCTACTTTTGTAGTCTAGCAGGAGAGATAGACAAAATATTTAGTAATTACAATATAATATGATATGTAATAAAACCTATGTATGCACAGGGTCCCAACAAAACACAATCTTAGAGACTCGGGAAAATACTAGATGAGGGGCTAAGGATGGCAAAGCTTATATCTCTATTTCACCATCCTAAGAAATTCACATCTCCCGCTAATACATATCACATAAAGTCACAGAAATCTGTATACTAGAATTTTGAAAATTTTGCAAACAAGATAGAATTTTTCAATTTAAATTCTGAGAGGAATGCTCTATCTTCTTCCTTGCATCCCTTTTACTTTTCTACTCTTATTTTTTCCTTAATTTTTGTGATGTGTAACATGGATATAGTAAACCACACAAATCTTATTGTACCACTCAATGGATTTTTACATATATATTTCCTCATAATCTTCACCCAGCTCAAGATTTAGAATATTCTTAGATGCTTTTCTTTTTTTAAGGCACTTGATTGCTGGTTGATTATTGACTGGTGCTTTGGATTTTGAGATAGAAGTCAATCCTGTCACTCTATGGAAAACTGTATGGGAAGATCAAAACTGTCATTGCGACTTACAGAAACTGTTCAGGATGATCAATTTTGACTCTGTCGGCTTCATTATGAGGATAGCTAGTTTGAATAATATTTGGAAGCCCTCCCAGGGTGAAGCATGTCTTTCTAAGAGAGGTAAATATCAATATTCTTCCCTTGGGAAAGCTATTGGAGTTTTAAGATTATATTCACTGCAAACAGAAAGTTAAAATTTTCAATGGGAATGTGTTGAACTCTAAACAGGCAGGATGCATAGTGATTCTCCTCTGTACTTTTGTGGAAGAAAAAAAAAAACCTTTGTGAATTGACCTTAAAATTCTCCTTAATCTATAGCAATAATCTTGGTTACCCACTTGAAATAATAATTAATGCTGATGAAATTGATAATTAAGAGCCATCCTCAATTTTAATTAGACATACAGGTATTTTAATTAACCTGTATTGGACTTTGTCTTGAGCCTGAAGGTCTTCAATTCCTTGAAAGAGGATGAGGACAGCTCAGGGAGAGAGCATCTACATCCACCTTGAGCTAGACTACAAACCTGATTGCCTTCCCCTGTTGTCTTCTGTCTGGGTGTGGTAGTTGGAGTGAGAAGGTGCAAGAAATGTCTTGAGATTTCCCTCTTCCTTCTTCAGAGAGAAGGATATAGTGTCCTAGGAACATCCATCAAGTTGCATTTGCACTACCATCTTTTCTTATTTATTTCAAACTTTCCACCTTCAGATTTTTTTCCAAGACTTCTGCACTACTAGATATAACCCAGAACTGTTTCTGACCTGAGTCCTAAGCTCACAGTGAGTGAGAACTAGGCGTGTGCTAAGTGTGAGTGAGAGATGGAATATGACACTGGAAAGGTGGGTGGGGGATGAGTCGTAATGTCCTTAGCTTCAGGCTTTTCCCCCAAGAATCAAAAGTGGCTTGATATTCTCAGTCCTTCCACATCTTGTTCTGTTAATAGGACATTGATGGTTTGTTTGTTGACACATTGCTCTAATAAAGCAACGTTTTTAAAGACGCTTTCAAGTATTTATCCTAACTGAAAGAAGTGAGTAATGAGAATTGCAGGCCTATTCGGTTTTAGCAGAGCAGTGTTCCTGGACAACCAGGCTTTCCGATCAGCCTCATATCGGCCTATATGGGTATTGTCCATTCTGTCTCTCTCCAATGTGGGGCTTGTTTTAGCGGCTGGAATGCCTCAGCCTCTGGAAGGCAGGTGGGTGACACTGAGGAGGCTAAACTAGTCTTATTCTGGAAACATCTCTGGGCCGCACACCCAGCTCTCTATAGTTGTTGTGGACACTGAGGCACAGCATGGGATAGTGTCTTTCCCTCAAATCTCTGCGGATAACTTCCTCAGAATTCACATTAACTCTATTAGGACATGAACGGTACCTTGCTGCTGAGATTCAAGGAGGTTGGTTTCCATAGTGCTGCCATTCCAGTCATCCCTCCTTCACTGACTGGAAGATGATGATCTTGGTAATATGGTCTTGGTATCCAGTTTCTGAGGTCCCTGAGTGGTGGAAATGGCTTGTGCTGGACTACTAACCTAAAAAGTTTGGCACTTTGAACCTACCCAGCAGTACCATGGCAGAAAGGCTTAGTGATCTGCTTGTGTAGAAGTTATAGCCAAGAAAAGCTTATGGAGCATAGTTCTACTCTGTAACACAGGAGGTCACAATGAGTTGGAATTGACCTGATGGCACAAGAAAATAACAACAATAACTGATAAACTAAGATCTCTAGGTGGTGCTAATGGTTTGCACTCAACTGCTAACCTAAAGGATGGTGGTTCCAACTCACCCAGCAGTGCCACGGAAGAAAAGTTCTGGCTATCTGCTTCTGTAAAGATTATAGCCAAGAATGAGTAGCATCTGGGGTCTTAAAAGCCTGTGAGCGGCCATCTAAGATGCTCCACCGGTCTCATCCCTTTGGGAGCAAGGGAGAATGAAGAGAATAGGATACAAGGGAAAGATTAGTCCAAAGGACTAATGGACCACAGCTACCAAGGTCTCCACCAGGCTGAGTCCAGTACAGCTAGATGGTGCCCGGCTACCACCACTGACTGTTCTGACCGGGATCACAACAGAGGGTTCTGGACACAGCAGGAGAAGGAAGTAGAACATAATTCTAACTCACAAAAAAAGACCAGATTTACTGGCCTAAAGGAGACTGGAGAAACCCGGAGAGTATGGCCCCCAGACACCCTTTTAGCTCAGTAGTGAAGTCACTTCCGAGGTTCACCATTCAGCTGGGGAGTGGACAGCCCCATAAAACCAAATGGGACTAATGAGGCACAGCAGTCCAGGGACAAGATCCAGAAGGCAGAAGGGGGCAGGAAAGCTGGTGATAGGGAACCCAAGGTTGAGTAAGGATAGTGTTGATGTG